>NW_016690322.1:918248-972606 GCF_001604755.1 Lepidothrix coronata | reverse complement strand
GAAATTATTGTTATTCTTTGCATACGTCTTTGATTTTTTTAATTTTATTTTTTTTAGAAGTAATGTTGCTATGGTATGAGAATGATGGGCAGTGAGACTTCTGAATGTGTGTGTTTGGATAGGGGACATTATCCAGATACCATATATTGTAAAGATTATATTTAAGGCTTGTATTAGGAAAATACTGTTGCATCACTGAGGTTTTCTACTAAAGAGAGTGATTGCTGCAGGTGTGACTGTAAAAATGCTCCTGTTTAACTTATGATGTATAATTCTAGTGTTCTGTGTTTAGAATGAGTTTAAAACTATACTTCTGACTGAGGTAGCAATTAAGGTATTCAATAATACGGTCCGGTTCCTACATTCACAGTTAAAGTTTCGCGGTACTTCATGGGTTTTTTTCTGTTTCTCAAATCCATGCACCTGGTAAAAACATTTTATGATTTTTTTTAAAAAAATGCATCACTCAAATACATGGTATTTTGCCTATAAATGACGAGTTTAATGCTGAATGACTAATATCCTGTAAAATAACAGAGACAGAGAGAGCTTTTTAAATACACGTTTTAATACTCCGCAGTTCTTAGATTTAATGCATGTCTCTTGCCTACATCTACTGCAAATATCAACACATACTGTTCATCTCTTTTTTGTTGTTGTTTTTGTCTATTGCTATTTTATGCATGAGGAAGTTCTTGTTTTCTACTCTGTGCTTGGCTGGCTTTTTCTTTTCTGTTGTTACTTAGCCCTGTGTTCGTACTGATTGCTTTCTCGCATGCAAATTACAGAATGTCATGGAAATGAGAGAGCTCTGAAAAAAAAGGAAAGATAATGCTGAGTTCCAACTGTCTTTTGTTTGTGCGTAAGTGTGTAAAATATATGACTGGAAATATTTTCAGAATGGCCTTTGACTTTCCTTCTGATGCATATTTTTATTACTCAGTAAAGGAGTGGGAATTTTTTCCACTGGAAAATATGATTAATCTATTAATACTTTTTAATGATAAAGGTGTTGGGCATAGAAGATTTTTGTCTCATCATCCTTTCATAGAGATAAGGAATTATGAAACTGTATGCCTCGCCCAAGCTAAAACTTCAATTCTACATTCAATACAATTTTTTTGTATACTGTGCATGAAACCCTGGCCCCATTGAAATCAATGGCAAAAGTCATTGTCTTCAGCTGGTCTAGGATTTCACTCTTGTTTCTGGTTTGCAAGTGGATTTTCATGTTTGTTTACAAATATCTCAGGAGGCAGTCAAAGGTTTCAAGGGTATCTATGGTTCTATTTAAAAGAAAATATAATGAGAGTGTCAAAAATTAAGTCAAACCTGTGCTTATCTTTATAAAGCATGAGCTTAAATGGTTGAATTGAAAATGTGAATTAGCATTTCACAAAAAATATTGTTTTAACTAACTGTCAAGACATTTATTAACCACCTTATTGCATCAAATGCAAGAGGTAATTTGGCAGTTCTTGTCTCCACTGTTCCTAATAACAGCAACAGGAAAAAAACAATTAAATGAAGTAGATAAATATAGTTTATGGCGGGGTATGCTTTTAGTAAACAAGCTTTGATTCTTCATTTAAAAACAATAAAACACTGGGCACTCTGATTCTTGTGCTAGATGTTTCTAATAGCTATACCCCCTGGGAAGGTTTTGCTGTAATGTTTGAAAAACGTAATGAAAAATTGGTTGTTATTAACTAAGATTTCCCTCCCTGCAAATGTTTTTCTTGAAACGTCCATGGGAATTTAATATTCACTGTTTTTTTCCTCAGTCTTGTATATTCTTGAATTGTCTTTTTTCCTCCATTTTCTCCGTTCTTAATCCTAGGTCCCCTTACAAAGAAACAGACAGATGATTTAGGTGATAATGACGGTGCTGAAGATGAAGGTATTTTTTGCCGCCAAACTGATTTGCATGACAAGGATCCCTGAAAATCTTTTTTCTCCCCTCTTTTTTTGACTTCTTGTCTTCTTTTGAAGAGTTTTTTTTTTATTCCCATTTTTGATGTGTTTTGTCTTCTTGCTTGTTGTTATACATATATATTTTTAATTTTTTAAAAGAAAGAATGTTGTTAAGTTCTACGTTTTGATACAAAACAGTAACAATATTTAAAAAGGAGGGTTTTTTGTTTTCTTGAAATGGACTTTTGATATGTTGCATCCCACCTTTTGACTGAATTTTGTCCATACTATTTAAACTAACACTCTTTTAAAGTTTCTCTGTACACCTTTTTGCATGTTTTCTAACCCTATGTATTTCACCGAGTACAAAGATGTTTCTTTTTTTCACTGACTGATCTCAGTTTGATAAACATATACAATGTTGTGTTTATAAAAGGAAAAATACAGAAAATTCTTAAAAAGTGTCTCTTAAGCAACTGAATTTACCCAAATGCAAACCTTTCCGAATTTAAACTGCCATGAAAAAATATAAATAAATGAAAGGCTACCCCAGCTCCCTACAGAAGGGAGGTAGCTGTAGAGGCAAGCAATATTGGCTGTTGGTGAGGCTCTGTGGAGCTAAACTAAAACTAAAAAAAATCTGATCCCTTCTGTTTGCTACAAGCATGCAAAGATGCCTATCTGCTTGAGCTGACCCTTAGAAAACCCTATTACCAAGTAAAATCAAAACTTTGAAATGTCAAGCATATTATTCTGTTCATAAATTATGTCTGTTAATCATAAAGCAATGCAGATTTGATATTTTTTCAGGGCTATGAAAATGGTAACAAGGGGCTCTTTTCTTGAGCAGTCTCATCCCTTCAAGTAGATGTGCTTCAAAATTCTGAATCTTAAACACATACTTTGTATGTTTTATGGTCAATGAGTAAAACAAATTACCATATAGGACTGGTAGAGTTGCTGCTTGCTTCTTACAATGGGGGGGGGGGGGATTGGCCAGATACTAAAATAAAATTTAACTTGTAATATGAAAGGCTTTTAATTAAGAAGTTTTTCCTCACATGGAACATTAACCATTTAACTTAAACAGAAACATGGAGTCTTACCACAAAAGATGAAGGAAGGCAAATATGAGCATTTAACTTCTTGCCCAATAACTGAACAGAGACTTACAAATAAACCCACAATTTTATAAATGCCTGATTTATGATCCTCTACTGAATGTGTATGTTAAGCATATGAATGAAAGTGCACCAGCTGGCCCAGGATTTGCAAGGTTTGATTATTTTAATAGTTGAAAGTCTCCTTTGAAAGGTCTTGTGTGTAGTGGTTTAACCCAGCAGACACCCAGTCGCTCTCTCCTCTCCAGTTGGATGGGGGAGAGAACTGGGGAAAGAAATAAAAAAGTGAAATTATTAATTGAGATAAAGGCAGTTTAATAGGACAGAAATGAAATGAAAACATTAGTAATAATAATGGTAAAAGAATGAGAATATACAAAACACGTGATGCACAATGTAATTGCTCCCACACACTGACTGATGCCCAGCAGTTCCCAAACAGCAACCTCTGGACAGCTTTCCCCTAGTTTATATGCTGAACCTGATGCCATAGGGTATGGAATATCCCTTTGGCCTGTTTGAATGAGCTGTCCTGGCTGTGTCCCATCCTGACTTCTTATGCCCCTACCCTGGCCTACTTGCTGGTGGGATGAGAAGCTGAAAAGTCCTTGACTTAGTGTAAGCACTGCTCAGCAACAACTAAAACATTAGGGTGTGATCAACATTATTCTCATCCTCAGTGCAAAACTCAGCACCATACCAGTACTAGGAAGAAAATTAACTCTATCCCAGCTGAAATCAGGGCACATATTATTCAGAGATAATTAGGATAATTCAGATCCTCTTAGCTTTATGAGGCCAAGACAGTTTTACATTAGTTCATGACATAATATTGCAAGGGATATTCTTGTGAATTCTCCAAGATCTGTGACACTGAATTAGAAACCGTAAAAGTTACTTTGTCTTGTTTTAACAATATATTTTAAGAGAGCATTTGAAACTTGGGTTATTCACCCGGTGGGCCTTAATAGCTCTCCTAAATTGCTGTATAATTGCCAAGACAAATGCTAATGGCTTAACGTTTGTTGAGTCCTTCTCTGCTTAGACACACTTAAAAGAGACTACTCAGTTTGCTGAAATTCAGCAGAGAGTGGTAGCTGTCAGAAAGTGGTTTAGTACTTAGGATCAGAGAGCAGGGATCTCAGTCTTCAGAGAACAAGTGTCCATGTCAGAGAAAACCTGTCTCCCACATTGACAATTGTAGGTGAGAGAAGAAGGGCTGCAAGAACACAGCAGTCAAACTACAAGGGAAGAAACACATTTACAACACTAATAAATCTCTGTAATTTATAGGACTGGGATTAATTTTCTCTGGTGTACAAGTGACAGTTTTGTTCTCCTTTCCATGCCAATAGAAGAATGCAGGCAGTAATTAGACTTTTACCGCTTCCGAGAGGCACACAGAGACAGGGCAAATTTAAATTTTTATGATCAGTAGACACTAAAGGTCGCTGGGATGTCTGCTAGGTCGCTAGAAGCCCTGTCTGCTGAGACCCTGCATTTCCCAAAAGAGGAGTAGTATCAGATGTCCCACGGCTTTTGAACCTGCTCTTCTACATTGAAACTCTAGCACTTGTTGCACATGTAGAACTGAAGAGTTCAAAAACTTAGTCATATGTATTTGGGTACGAGTAGCAGGAAAGAGAGAGGCAAAGCAAAAGGTCACCTTAGCTGTCTAATTTTCTGCTAACCTGTCTGTCAAACCCTTCACCTTTTGCACTGTGGTAGATTTTATGCAGGCTAAAATTCTACAAATTAATACTGTGGAAAAATAAAATAAATTCGAAACTGAATGAATGATGAACTTGGAATATTAGAGAGACTGGGCTATACACAGTGCATAACAACTGTGTCATATAACCATAGAATCCATGGCACATAAACAACATCCAGTGATTTCTGAAATGCCTAGAAAGATCTCTGGATTAAGAAATCCAGAGATCTCGCAACTGTTTATTGTAGTATGCCTTTCTGAAAAAAAGATCTTCCATAGCTGCTTCTTGGATCAAATGCCTGGAGAGCAGTTTGTGTTGTGTCACTCAAACATCACAGTTTGATTAGAAGATTTCATTTAAAAACACTGTTCAATAATGCTACTCCCATCTGCTGCTGCATGTCACTACCACAGTTTGTAGTCCAAACCTTGTCGGCACAAGCACTGGAATCAGTAATCAAACTTGGATATCTGGTATGTGCTGCAAACCAGTAGACCAGGCTTAATTAGATCATTTTTCATTTTTGTTTTCAAAAGACTCAAAGGCAGCAGTGCACATTACCAGCTAATGATCTGCAAATTTGCTGTTTAAAGAATGAAGGTGTTTTCAAATTCTATGAGTGTGAAATAGGTGAAAAGTCAGAAAAAACATAAATGCCTTTTTCCCCCAGACTGGATACATTCTTGTTTCTCTTTAACCCTTTCACATCTACACTTGAATTGCTTACCTATTTTTCAATGAGTATTGAACTACTCGAGCAGGCACCAAATACAAGACTGTCACCTGCAACCAGTGAGCACTGGGGCTTTCCCTTTTTATGGCAGTGGTGGATTTGCCTATTTGCTGACATACAGGTTTGCAATATCTAGTATAGATGCAAAATTTAACTTCAAGTTTCTCAGCAGTTATATAAACTGTACCTTCCCCAGTCTAGAAACAAGGTTTAGTTTTAAAAAGTAAAATATTTTAGTCTTCGTGTCTTATCTTAATTTTGATAAGCTAATAGTTTGACTTTAATTTGACCATAGAAAAAAAACAGTGACTCTTCTACACCCAAAGTTCCTATCCACTAAAATCCTAAACATGACTTAAATATGGCAACACAAATCATTAATCAGCCAGTATACTCTGGGATAAGACTTGGACTTCTAGGTAGTTAGAGGTGTATGAGATATCCATGGAAGATTACTCACAAATGAATTCTCTTCCACCACTCAGTCGTACACACCTTACCTGGCACATCCATCTGTCAAGCTTGGATCCTCATTTAATCCCCAATGCTATTTGAGCATCTCCCAGTTTTTCATGTACTCAGTCTCACAGCATCCCTCTGCAATAGAGGAATGCTATTATTCCATTTTTAGGAATGAGGAATACAGATGCTGAGTTTGAGGAAGTAGACGCGATGTCTGTAGTAAAGCAGGGAACTGAGAGTGCATGTCTCAGAACTGGGGTGTGCACTGTAATTTCTAGATGATTCTGCTCTTCCCTTCTCCTTTCGATTTCTCCTTTGGAAAAGGAGATAGATTAGGAACAGATGCTGCTCTTTGCTCACAGGCTGTAACTGTGATGATTCTAATAATTCAGTCTGATGCTCTGTCTTATAGGAGCTGTTGGACTTCATTTAATAAAGGAAGTTCTTGGTCCAGAGAATGTCTTAAATCAAAACAAACAAAAATCCACTCAAATTTTAAATTGCTAATGATGCAGAATACTCTACAAGTCTTTTCATATGCTTAACAGACTGTAGTGCCATTGGCTCAAAGGAGCACTTTTCAGAACTGAGGATCTCCAAAAACCCCTATCACTCCATTAGTATTAAAATAGACTGGGTTGCCAAGTTTAGCATTTCATCTGCCTTCAGCTGTCATGGTAAGAAATAGGGAGGGAAGCAATCTTTCCGTCTGGCACTGGTTGCGCATTGTCGGACTTCAGAGATCAGTAAACAGCAGAACACATTTGTCTACCCAGCAAAGCAACCACATGCTCCAGCTTTAATTAGAGCCTCTAATGAGTGCCAGTCAGGCTGGGGTAGCACAGATCTTACCACTTTGGGTGAGCCTGTTGACTGATACACGTAGCCATACTCGTGGTTCCTGTTCATCCTGTCACCCATTCTTGTGAGTTCTGTCATTTCCCCTCCCAAGCAGAGCTTCCAATACCACTTCCACATTAAATTTTGCGGATTATATTTTGCCTTTACACTGAGAAACTCAGTTCAAATTGTGTTGGATTTTTGTGATGATCTTATTAATACTCAAAAACATGCATAATAAAATTCTGACAGACCTTTAATTTAAGCACCTCTTTAGGGCACTATTCTACTTTTAGCACTGCCAAGCGCTGTTTGTACAGTGAAGAGTCTGTCAGCTTTTGCATTTCTAACCATCATCTTTTAATATTTTAAAATTACTACCTACCTGGCTATCGAGATCCTGCTCTAATGAGAATCTGCTCCAGATGCTTACCTGTAAAAGCACTAGCCTTTTTTATGTTAGGATATACATTCATATAGTCCTCCATCAGGATCTCAAATATTTTCAGGTAAAGGTAGTTAAGAATTTGAGAGTGCAAAAATGATCTCCTGGTTTGACTGATAGGAAAATAAACAGAGATAATTCTATTTATCTGAAGCCTGGTTGGTGCAGGCGGTATTTTAAAATAGAAAACATACCTAGAACTTTGCTGCCACTCCTAACAGAAGTTCAATAGTTACTTTAATAGTCTCAGAACATCTAGATTTATATCTCATTTTAAAAACATGGCATTAATGGATGTTTACATATTAGCGCTAAGTGCACTTGCTTATTAAAATGGTAGTGCATTTATAAGGCATTTGATGGATTTGAACTGAAAGGTCAAATGCCGTTAAGAGGCTTTAAAATGATTAAGAGTAGCACTGATTTGTACCATGCTCTACGCAACTATTTTTGACAAAAGCTTATAGAAGAGTTACACATAAATCATGTTACATTCTATTGAGGAAACACATAGGTTTTGCAGCAGCCAATCATAAAATTTTGCACTGTTCTTGTGCTGTTTCATGTTTAAAACCCAAGATTTACTTAACACTCTAAAACTGTCAAAATTTTTTATTTTATCTGGAAAAACACTGCTTGTGACATCAGCACTAAACTAATTTTTTTTTGTGTGAAGTTGTCTCCAGGTAGGCTTTCTTCCTTTCCCATTTTTGTTGTTCCCTGCAATTATACTTGTTAAGTCACGTGGCCAATTCACATCAGTTTTGAATGACTGAAGCTGTAATTATGTTTTGTTATAGATGACAATTGTGACTGGTATTCACAGTCAGACCCCGATTCCCTGTTGTGTGATGCAACAAACATAGAATAAAAGAGAGCCTGAAATTGTCTGTAACATAATTAAGATGCAACATAAAAAGTAGATGCAACAAACATTAGAAGGTACAGAAGAGAGGAGATAATAGAAATAATTGTAAGAAAGTTAAAGTATATGCAGTATCAATAAGATCATTCTCTGCTGTACAGTAAGACCTACTTAGATGTTTTATGAACTAGCAATTTAAAGCCAAACAAATCACAGCACTCAAAACCTATCTTCTGTGTGACTAAAAACAGAACTGAGTTGAATTTGAGAAGGATTTTGAACAGCACTATCCTGACATATATCTTTGAAAATATGAATTTGTCTGCTTTTTAATTAAAGCAATACTTAATAAAAAGCAACAAAAAAGTGCAGAACGCAACTAAATTAAATCAGTCTATAAATCTACACTTGGCAGAAACACTACATTTACACCCCAATTCTTCAGGCTCAGAATGAGCTGCATCCACAAATAACTATTAATCTGCATCCATGGATAACTATTAATCTGTGTGAGAAAATGTAACTACAGTTTCCTAAGCTCACTCCAGCACACACACAAAAAGGACTGATAGCAGGCACTAGGAAAAAATGAAAGATGCATCAAATCATGTATGGTCAGGTTTTGAAAAGTGTGTGAGTGCCAAAACATCAGCTATTTTCTTTGTTGAATTGGACATTGAGCTTCAATAAACACTTTTGAAAAGTGCGTCTTTCTGCAGCTTTTGTACCAATACAGATTTTTCTCCTCACAGAGTGTTAACACTTCCTCCAGTTTAGTTTGAAAGGATGGGAGTTTTCATAGGGGAATATTTGTTCTCTTTAAGATACGAATCAATTCTTGATTAAAGTCTGATTTTTTTTGATCTCATCCTCTGATCTTATTATTTAATAACATCCACTGTTAATAACATCTGTACTTAAACTACACTCTCCCAACTGAATGTTTGTACCTTTCAAATATTCCTGGCTGCAACTGATATGAAACCACGGACCAAAATGCAGTGATGACTCTTCCTCTCATGAAGAGCTGCACAGATTTTGTATAAATCATAGCCCAAAGTCCCACCAGCCTCAGCTGAAGGCTGCACAACCTCACTGATGTCTCCAGTAGCACAGTATTGCCCAGAACACACAGAAGCACCATTTTTCTATTGTAGAAGGGATTCCTCTTAAGAATTATGACTTTGTCAAAGCAGCATGAGGAAAACTCATTCCTCACGTCATCTGCTCTGACACGGCACAGAGGCAGAGCTGAAAATTAGCCTTTTTTATCTATCTGTAATCTTTACAGCAATATTACTAGTAGAAAATAACAAAAGTATGGTATAGACAGAAATCGCTTCTTTATATATGAGATTTTATTCATTAATGTGTGCTTCCATTCTCAGATAAAGGATGCCCATTCTTTTCTAAATATTCCAATATTATTTTCCAGATAAACAGGCCAGTGCTACCAACATTTCATTGCTGTTCACAGTTGGTGCTGTGTAATTCTATGTCATTTTAATTAAAGAAGAATTCTGAGACAGTCTCCCCCTGTGCTACCATCAAGCATACAATTAACTGTGTACAATTTCTGCTGGGAACAGTCACACAGTGATTTCAGATTAATAATTTATTATTGCTTCCATATTTGTATCAAAAGAAAAAAACCAGAATAGACTATGAACAAACCATCTACTAAAAACAGTGTATGAATTTGAAAAGACTTTTTCCTCAGTGTAGATTTTAAATTTGAGAAGCTCATAATTCCATCCTATAGACCATGAAGATAAATAATCTCCACAGCTTTGCACTCTAAAAATTGCATGTTGGAAAGCCCTTGCTAAATGCTCAAGTGAGGAGAGCAATACAAGCTATTTCATGCACAACCTTTCATCATCCTTTTGGTCTTGAATAAGTGATTGTTCTACAACTTCCAATATTGAAGATCCAATTTCTGATCTTGACTGTTTTGGCATTTTCTTCAAATTAGAATCAATATCAAAATAATAATAGCAACTGGCTTTCTATAAACAGACACGTCTGCACTGATCTTTCTCAGGGAGTTCAAAAAGCAGGGCTTTTAGTGTAACTGCCCTCACCTGTTCTTTACAGTGCTTTAGAAACTAGTCAAACAATTCTACCGAGAGCTTAAGTGAAAGCTTCTTAACTAAGATCTCTCCAAATCAAAGGGGTAAACAACACATCTGAGGTTTTTTCAAACGCTGAAGGCAGCAATCAGGGAAGTCACTTGAATACTGTCATAACGACAAAAAATGACAACCAGAATATTCAGTACAGTTCCTCATTGGGAAACTTTCCTGTGCTCTCTCGCTATTGTCTTTCTTGATTTTGAAGGACTGTACAGCATATTACGATTTGGGTGGTGGAAAAGGCTCAGGTACCCAGCAAATGAGATCAAGATGCAATTTAATCCAGATGTAAGAGTTTAAATTTACACATTAGCTGTGTTACAGAAAATGTTTTCTGTTCTGTCCAACAGAAAAAAACCCCAACTTTAAAAATCGTGTATCAGCCCATACTATCTGTTTTGAATTGGTACTCAGGAACAACTTTTCCTCATGAGCAGCAGTAGTGTTCATATATTCAAAATTTTATTCTGAGTAGATGCATCAATTTGCAAATAGGACTGTTTGGGGCTGAAGGGATATCTAAATCTAAACTCAAAACAGTATGACAATATCTAATTTTGTTGTCGGAGAGAATGGCAGAGCTTCTAAGATTTAAAATTATTCCCTGCATTTGATGTCACCTTTGAGAACATTACAATTATTTTGACCACAGAGTTATTAGCACTGTTCCAGGCAGTTATTTTTTCAAGTATACAGTAGTTTTCATGCTTTAGGAAATTAAAAACCATCTATGAACCTTAACCTTCAGGTTACCCACATTACAAATAATATTCATTCAAGGTCTGAGTGTTAAACATCTTTAAAGTACTTTTTGAGAACTCAGACTTCAGACCCATCCAAAGACAGCTACTTTACAAATTACTGATCTTACTGGGCTAGAAGCAATCAACAATGAGCAGAAATCTTGTTTATCTTAATGTGTTGAATTTCCCTTAGCTAAGAGGACAGAGAGAGGAAGCTTTCAGAAGTGTTCAGCTGAAATGAGCTCACACTTATGTTAGCAGACATTTTACATCCAATTCAGCAGGAACAGACTCAGATCACTGTCCCACTGCACTTGAGTAAATGTGTTACCATTTTCAATGCCCTTCTGCCTTGCTGAGCTAGAGTGTTTCCAAAATAGGAATTTTGGTTACGAACAGGCCACAAAGAAATACTTACGCCCACCTGGCTACTTCCTTAATGTAAAAGATGTTGCTTGAGAAACACTTCAAGAAAAATAACCTCACTAAAAAAAAATTAAAATATTGCATGTATCTTCTTTGGTACTTTCTTGAGATAAAACGTGTCTTAATATTTTTTCCAGACATTCGGGACAGTGGGGGACCTAAGCCTGTGATGGTGTATATTCATGGAGGGTCCTACATGGAAGGCACTGGAAATTTATATGATGGCAGTGTTCTAGCAAGTTATGGGAATGTGATAGTCATCACAGTCAACTATCGCCTTGGGGTACTTGGTAAGAAGCTTTCAGCTTTCCATTAATCCCTGCTGTCCGCAATGCAATTCATATTATACATGAGAACATATTTGGAAAAAAAAAAAGGCAAAAGAACAACAACAACAATTTTAAAATATTATTTGTCATATAAAGGGTTTGTGTTCTGTGGGTGAGATATAAAGACATTGCAAGTGAACCTGCTGTCATGCAGTGGTATGAAACAGGTATTCCCGTTGCTGAGCTGTCCAGACAGAAGAGTTTTCTCTTTTTTTTTTTTTTATTTTGAATAACAGTGATGCTTTCCTTCATAGACAGACAAATTATTTTAAAAAAAACCAGCTATTAAGTCATAGACAATAGGATTTTCTATTGGAATGAAAGAAACTAAGTTTTGAGACTTTGAATGATTTTATGAAAACAACTTTTACCTTCATTGTGATTTTGAGAAATGTTATGGGTGTCATTCAAATATCTCCAGTATTTCTTTTCCAGACCAAATTAGAGAATGAGTCAGAGAATGAAAGAGTTATATTTGATTGTTTCAAATACACTCAATAGACTATGCTCATGCTGTTGGTAGATGTGTGTGGTATCCCTTTGGTTTGTATTTCTGAAAAAAAATTGCTTTGCTATTTGCTCAGCGTAGTCACATTCATGATAAACTTCACCAGCTCTTGAGAAAATACGATTGTTGGTTTTTTCTTCTGCGTATTCTACCAAAATGTTGCATGCTAGGACTCCTGAAGCAGGACTTGGATTCTGGGATACCATGGAGATCAGTACAGTAACTTCAGAATACTTATATAGGCATAGAAGTGTTCCCTGTAACATCTGAATGGGTGTGACAAGCCAAGTGTTGTTCATAGCAGAGTTGGTTCTGAAGACCAGTCAACTTTATATTCAAATCAGGGGCATTAGCAGTGTCTGCTGCTCTGGTTTCCTTTTGTCCTTGTAGTTCATTGTTGCTCTGTTTCTTGGTGTTTTGAATTCAATTAGCACAGTCCCCAAATGTATCGGTCTTGGTTTGCTCATCTGGGTAATTTTCTTCCAACGGTTTCATTTTTGTTAAAAATTTGACATCCTAATTTCATAAGGAGGGAGTGGATTTTGACTTTAGATTTTGAAAGGGTCTACTACTATTGTGTTATACAAGGGACTGAATAATTTCCTGAAAGATCTTAACTATTTTTTGCTGGATTTATCTCCTTTAGTATTGAAGGTTTCATTTGTGATATACCACTTCGAGCACGGAAATTCTGGTATTTTTTGTGTTTTTCTTCCTCCTTCTGTTTTTCAATTTCTATGGTGACTTCAAGTCCTGGACACATATTAGTGCAGCAGTTAATAATTTGTAATCTGTGCCTCTAATCAACATTTCAGTTTGACACCAGTGCTTGTCTTTGATGTCTCAAACAACATTTATCCATAATATATGCCAGCATAAAAGAAAACATCTATTATCATAAAATGCTGTTTATTTTTGTATATAATTTAGTCTGCTTTCTAAGTCATTAGTAATTGAAGTGTTTTGAAGGGCTAGTTGCTTGAAAGATGAAAATTAATACACCTCTGTTGATGATAATGGTTTTTCCACTTGCAAATTAGCACTGATCCCTGAGGTAACCCATAGCTAACATCTCACTGAGCTTAGGAGGATTTCATTTGTGTTCATACTTTTGTGATTCTTTGGACTTTGTGGTCTTTACTGAGCCTCAAGGGGTAGAGAGCTAATTTTATTTTAAGTGGGACCTATTACAGTAAAACCTCTAAAATTCACAGCAGAACCCAATGATTGGTATGAATACTTGAAATTACTTTCAAACTAACTAAAATAACCCTGTATCATGTTTGCAGAGGTTTCTTAGTAGAAGAAATGCACCTGTTAACTCTGTGTAGAAGTTGTCCATATATATTGTATGCGGTACAATGCCCATCTGTCATGTATGAAATAAATATCAATTACATATCATTAAATAGGTAGTGTAGAAACACAGCAGCAATGAGAAAAAAAAAATTGAGCAGTTTACATTTTTCCTTCCTCTTCTTATTTTCTAATCCACAGGTAGCCTCAGTGTAGGGCTTTCCATAATCATAGTAGATATCAGCTTTTACCTGTGAGGATCTGAAACTCTTGTTCTTTGCCGTTACAGCAGAATGTTGCTGTGACCCTTTGCGGTCACATGAAATAAGATATGGTTTTATAAAAATGTAGCTGACAAATTCTCAGCTTCCCTTATCTGATCATATCCCACAAGGTGAGAAGTCCAACTCCACTGACTGTTGCCTGTGGGACACTTAGATTTCACTTCACCAGCCTGTAAAATGCCTGGTTGTACAGGCAGAAGAAATATAGGAATTATTTTTCACATGAGAAGATGTAGGGAAAAATAAGATCTGTCTTCTCACTTTCATGTGACCCTTATTGATCTGGCTTTCTTACATCAGTCTTTTGTGGATATATGTCTTTATACAGATGATCTCTGTGAGTCCTCAGAGTTCTGCCACTGTTTCACCAAGATTCACACTGTGACTTTTCTTAAATAAATAAAATAATAATTCATTATCATTCAATAAATGTTTAGAGCTGCAATAGCAACATTTTCTTCCAGACCAGTAGTGATGGGAGCAAGGATGTCCTGTGATATTAGGTTCCTCACAGTACTGCTATTAAATCCTCAGCAGACTTTTGATGCAACTCAGATTATTTTTCTCTTTATTCTGAGTTGAAAGATCCTTTTTTTTTTTATGGACTAGTCTGCTCAAGGGGCTGCTTTTTAAGAAGATGTAAGATTTGCTTATAAATAAAATTTTAGAAAACATTTAAAAGTGAAATCTATTTGGTAAAGAGAAAATAATAATAAAAATTAAAGAAGGATGGAGCAAGTGCATTTTAAAAACAAAGCCAAAAACCATACAAAGCCCTCGTGAGCTCCCTGGCCCAATTTTATCTTTGAAACAAATCTGAGAATGCAAGTCTATTAGAAATTGTCCTTAAATAAAGATGATGAAAAACCGAACTCTCTGTCCTGGAAAATTGGGGGCTACTGAGTAAGAAACCATTGGAAACAGAATATTTATATCTTCTTTAGATTCTCTTTGAATGCAAGTCCTGTGCAAGCAATCTCCTCTAGCAAGGAATATTGCACTAGCAGTCTAATAGCCTTGAAGGACAGCAGAGGAATAAGTGCAGATATATTCTTATGGCTTCTTTTTAGGAAAGGGCAGATATGAAAACAAGTTTGGACTTTAAATTCAACTAATCTGAGACTTCAAATACTTACTCAATATATATCCATCTGGTAAAAAACAGGTACATTTTATTTAAATTTCATTTAAAAATGTAAAGGGATTATAAAAGAAGCCTCTTCAACATCCAGAAAAGACAATGATAGACAGATTTAATACTACCAGTGCTGTTTTCTGTGTTCTTTCTTATGAAAGCTTTATTTAGACAAGGAAAATGCTTTGGGTCATCATTGGCTGCTACCCCTTTTAATTTCAAGAGGGGAGAGAAAGGAGAGAGGTGGTTTATGCAAACTGGGAACTTGTTTCTTCATTTTATTCATTTATACTCTTTGCTCTTGATTATCTTTAAACCGCAGGAAACCGAAAAAAAAATGTATTGCAGCTCACAGACTGAACTGGAGGATAGAATAGTGACTCATAGGAATCTCCAGGTTGAGCACTGTTTTATATTTCCCATTTTTTCCTCTTTAAAAGGCAGTGGTTGTCCCTACAGAAACAGTAAATTGTCATTCTAAGAGTCAGTGTTAAAAAGTGATAATAAATAAAAAGAAAAAATTGTCTGTGTTTTGTATTTTCTATTTGGCATTCCGAAGGCAAACATTCTAAACTTTTAGACCAAAATTCATGTCAAAATGGAAACAAACCCTTAAGTGAGATTGTCTTGGTTATGTCTTCTTTAATTATAAGTAATTTTCCCTTTTGAGGAGGGTATAAGAACCATTCTGTCACTTAGCCTTGCGCTTGTATTGTCACCCTGTGGCTGGAGAATATTGACTGGGATTACTGAATAGAAGACACCTATCCAGGTATTCCAGCACTTTAATCTTTTTTTTTTTTTGCCAGTTAGAACTTTTAATGCTGAAAGTAAAGTCACTGCAGAAGACTGCTTGAAAGGTCTGATATCCTTATTCAGGACACTATTTCCAAAAAAACTGCACTGAAATCACTGGGGCTCTTCAGTGCAGTGCATCCCCCTGTGACAGAGCCTAGTTGGCCATAATTTCAAGTGATGCAATGAGGAACAAGGGTACTGGAAAGGTACTTGCTACTCATGCACAGAGCTGTTCTTTGAAGAAATCTGCTATGTTTTACAGCTCAAAACTCAGTTTTTCAGTAGTGTGTTGTGTGACTTGACAGTGCTGGGCTGCAACATTCATGTCAAATAAAATACAGAATAGTGAAAGAAAACAGAACAAAGTAAAAATACTCTCACAAAAGCCCTTTCCTACCTTTTTTAGTGACTCTTAGAGCTTTCTGGTTAACGTAGTGACAGAAGACGAGTCTTATTATGCTTTAAAATGTTTTGTTGCTGTGTGTCTGAAAATATTAGGAAAATGCATTAGGTTTGAAAGTACGTATTGCTGCTGTGCAGGATCATGCCAACCAGCAATTTCTTATAGGCTAAAGAGGTGTGTGAAATGTAAGGATACAGCCCTGCAGTAAGTGTTGGGCAGTCTGTGCCAAGTCCAGCTTTTCTGCCATTATCCATCTTGCTCTCAGCAAGACGTTGCACATTCCCAACAGGCAAAAAAACCACTAAAGCACAACCTTTCTTTTATGAGTAAGTTCTTGCACATGGGTTTGTTTCCCTTACTATAGTAATTCCAGAATGTAGCCTGGTGAACCTTTTCATGGGATGAAGAATTATCAGTTGACCATTTGCAGGTCACAGAGATGAGAATATATTATAATGAAAACTACTTCAGAACAACTTGGAAGTACCTGCTTGTTTCAGGAGTCTAATTCCATTGGGATTGACTGGAAGGTACTGTCTTGTTTGGTTTTGATACTTTCCTCTTCTTAAATGGAATAAAATACCATAATTTTTCCTATTGCTTTCAAATTAGATCTGTTTGTTTCACTGTTAATGTAATTTATGAAACTGATTGATCTTAGTTTTGGTAATTATTTACTTTGTATTTTTTCCATCACATGGTTTGGATGGAGTATTTTCTGCCTTGCTCTCCTCCTTATTTTGACAACAGGGTAGTACTGCTGACAGTATTAAACAGAGGATATCTTTCAAATATGGTCCAAAATAATACATAAAATTTAGATATAACCCTTTTAAAAATTGCTTCATGTCAGATTTAAAGCTTTGGTCAACTTCATAAAGATACTGTGATGAATTAGTGTCCTATATTACTTAAGTATTTTTGCGTATATAACCTGTCATATTCTTATTCTGCAATCTGGAGATTGTCTTTCCTTCTGAAAATAAACCTTTTTACTTCAGTAAAAGTAAGCATCTCATGGCATAGTGACTATTCAGTGAAAGTAACAGTGCAATAAGAAGGTTTATGTTAGTTAGATATCAAAGGAGATAAAAAATGTACAAAGATTCTTTTTCCTACGTTAGTTAGACTATGGAGTTTTCTTTTATAGTTCAAAATTTAATATCCAGTAAAACTGGGAAAATGTTTGATCATTAGCTTTGGTGACAAGCACATCCATTATCTTTTTATGAAACCTTAAAGGTACTGTCAGGAGATGGCATTTTATTCCAGCTTTGCTGCACCTCCAAAGGGTCTCTGATGAGCCTTTTTTCTATTATCCATTTCCTAACATGTTTGAGTAAAAATGATAGATGAGCAGAAGATTATATATTATTGCCTAATTAAAAGTACATTACATTGAAAGTGAAGATGGGAAATTAATAGCAAAACACATCAAAATGTGCAGTCAAAAATCATTCTGAATTGGAAGAACATGCAGTGAATGTTAATCTATAAATACTTTTAGGGACCCCTGGCAGCTTCATAACAGTTCTCCTTTAGACATATGAATATGAAGTTGCTTATAAATGAAATTTTAATATTTTGGGATTGTGCAGTAGGGAACATGTCCACAAGGCCTGATCTGATCCCACCTCAGCCTTCGGCATCAGTGTTTCATGGTATAAAACCCTCCAAACGAATTTGATTCTAGATAAATGGAAGAAGTTAAGATAGAGCACTGCAGTTATCTATTCCCCCTGGTGCTGTACTTCACAAGGTCTGATTTACACACACTTAGAATTCTAAAAATGTATTAGACAATTCTTATTTAATATAGCAGGTAACCTCAGGGCAGCCCAGTTTGCAGGAGGCCCAAGCACAGCTCATCTAGATTTGCAGTGTCCTAATTTCTTAGGTCCATTACTAGAATTAGCATTCAAATCTCAAACCTGCTGTAATTAATGACATTTTAGAGGTATTTTTTTTTTTGTGAACTTGTACCAACCAAAGGGAGTGGGGTATGCAGTGAAGCAGAGAAAAGAGGATTGCCACACTTGAATCTGTACCATCAAAATGACAAAACGGACTGGTGGTAAACAATAGGTTATTGACTGGAGACGTTTAAAGGGTCAACTGCAGTGCACAGCAGGCAAGATATTTATGAAATGAGAACTCTGAATATATAGTGCACTTTTAAAATGAACCATTTCTTTTCTATTTGAGCTTTTTGTAGCACAGCAAATTGACATTATCCACCTGCTTGGATAGATGCATACACACACCAGCTTCTCTATTTTTTAGGGCACAAAGACATCATCTTATTTGCCATTGAATAGGTTTCTATCTTGGTACAGGCACATTTTAAATAACAGGTTGATTCTAACATTTGTCACTAGACTTCTTTTTTAGTAAACAGAAAAATAACAAATAACAAACTTTAAAACTAATAATTTTGGCATGAGAGCAGTTTGTGTCTTTTCTGCCAAGAAACATTACTTTTTTCAAAGACAAATTTCCTTCATCAATATTTAATCATATAATAAAATATTCCAGTTTTTCTAAATAGCAGATTTATCTTCAACAGCATAATAAACTTCAGCATGATAATATTTGCAATATAGGAAAGAAAAAGCATTTACTGAAGACAAGTAATATATACCTTACTGACTCAGAAAAAAAACCAACATCAAAATCTTTGACCCTATTATCCGACACGAAGTTATTTGCAATTTTTATCACCTAACTCTGTGTAACTACCTTCGCTTTCATCTAAGTAGTATCTCACCAAATTACTTTTACAACATCACCGGTCCCCATGCAAACCCTTTAATCTGCAGTATTACTAATGTTTCAGCTATACAATAATAACCTACATTCTGCACTATACACTATCTTAAGCCTTTGGCTGTCTTATGATGGAAGATTTGTCAGGAAGCCAGATTTGGTCCCATCCTTAGAAACAAACAAAATTTAGGCTCCTCTGCCTTCGCCTGAAAGCCAAACTTCCCAGGAAAGGATCTGTCTGACTATAAACCAAGACATGGGGATAAATTAGGATTTTTATGCAATCTGTATCTCACTACAGAGCATTCCAACACAGAAATAATCCTCTGAGTTTCTAATATTGTGTTTTCCAACCAAAGCAGGGAGACATTAAGAAATACTCTACAGCTCAGCATCTTGGGGAGGTCTGTGCCCAGTCTGGGTGGGTCGGGCACTCTCCACTCCTCAGTTTTGTGTTGCTGTAATTCATGCCCAGAAAAAGAGGTGAATGAAGATTCTTTTAACATTTATGACAGAACTGGCAGGACAAGTGGATAGAATACTTCTAAATTCCCAATTCACTGCATTTAATGACATATATTAAAATAGTTCTCTGAAGCTTAAATTAAGCACTTCTGTATACGGTGGGGCTTTGGAAGCAACAGATAACTTGACAGGGATTTCCATTGCAAATGTTGCTCTCATTTTTCACACATTTCAAATGCATAAAATTGCTCGTTTTATGGGGTTTTTTGGTGTGCAAATTAGTTTACATTTATAGGTACTAGCTCAAATACTGTTCTGATACTTCCTTGATGTAGTACCTCATGATATTTTTGAGTCAGCTGAACAAGATCTGTATTTTAAGGTTGTAACAGCACTTTTTAATGGTTCAGAAGAGTAATGTGAACAATAGATCTAGAGGAACAAAACTCTCTTGGCAGCAGTACTGGCAAGAGAGGGTCCTAAATTCTTTTTCTGTTTAATGTGTGATCCATGTGTAAATGTCTGCCTTAGCCAACATAGAAAATACTACAGTAAAAATGTAGCAATTTACATTACCTTCCAATGGAGAATATATAGATTGTTTGATATACTGAGTTCTTACATCCCACAATGTACTGGCAAATAAATATCATTTTGGCAAAGACTGCATTTGAATATATTATTACATGAAAAAGTGCTACATGAAGGCCTATGAAAGGCCAGAGGAAATGATGTATATTGGTTAACATCCCTTGTTAAGCAAAATATGAAAATTGCCTTCCAGCAAATATAAATAATAGATACCAATGTATTTGTAAAATTATTTTGAATATATCTTGTCTTGTATATGTTGCGAGCTAAAAATATTTTTGAGAAAAGAAAGATTACTTATATATCTTAATTAAGTATTTGAAATATGTCCTCCATGTTTCAGGGAGTTTATTGCTTGAGAAGCAAGACACAAATAAATCTTACTGGTGTTTTTCATTATTCTGCAGTAATTTTTCACTATTTTTTTTCAAGATTCTAATGAAGTAGAATGAAAATGAGGTGAGCAGTCTTTCTCTGGGAGACTCATTGCACATTCAAGAATTCTACTGGGTTTAACAATTATTTTTCTGTATTTTTTTGGTCAGGTCTTGAATGTTTGTTTTTATGAAATCTCCAGTACTCATTATTATTTGTTTATTTTCTCAACACCTTTCAGCAGGGTTTTGGGTGAGGGATCTTAAATTGCCATAGGTACGCTGAAAAAATTCTTCGTTTTTTATTTTAGTATTGGAGAATGAAGTGTTCAGTACAGAAGTACAAAATATAAAGTGAAAAGAGGCATAATTTCATAATTTCAGGAAATAAGACAAACATATCCCTAACCTGTTTTCTTTACTTCAGTTCTAATGTCCCATGAGTTTGGCAGGCACTTATTTGTATGACCTCACTAATTTCGACAGGAAACACACAGATAAATTAATTTCTTCCAAAAAAAAGTTAGTTTCCGTCTTTACTTGTTGGTATAATATATTGCACATTAGTTGATTTGCTTCTGTGATGAAATTTTCCTTTCATCTCCAGGTACACACCCCATCTCCACTGGAGATGGGTTTGCATTTCATCTGTGAGGCTTTGCTGAAGCAGGGAGACACAACAGGGTGTGTTTTACAGAGCCCTTAATGCACATCCCATGTGCCTGTGAGGCACGAGGCCAAAGGCCATGTGCTTTCAGCTCCACATGAAACATATTAATGACCCTGTAAAATACACCCCAGAGCATCCTAATGCTGCTATAATTATTCACTTTATTATTACGTGCCTCTGGAAAAAAAAATCTCTAAATATTTTCTTTTCTCTTTTATATAGTCCTTAACTAAGAAGGCTAAAGGATGGCAAGGAAAATGTTCACATTAAAAGGAGTATTAACTTTCTTTTTACCAATTTTTTTCTGATCATTTACCTCTCTTACAAGAAAAGGCTGATGGAACTGGGTTTGTCCAGCTTGGAAAAGACAAGGCTTTGGAATGACCTGATTGTGATCTTCCAGTATCTGAAGGGAGACAACAAGAACTATGGAGAGGGACTTTTACAAGAGCCTGGAGTGACAGGACGAGAGAGAATAGCTTTAAACTGAAAAAACAGTAGTTTTAGATTGGATATTAGGAAAAAATTCTTTACTCTGAGGTTGGTGAGGCACCGGAACGGGTTGCCCAGAGCATCTGTGGATGCTCCATCCCTGGAATTGTTCAAGGCCAGGCTGGACAGGGCTTGGAGCAACCTGGTGTAGAGGAAGGTGTCCCTGCACATGGTGGGTGATAGAACTAAATGATCTTTAAGGTCCCTTCCAACCTAAACCATTCTATGATTCTATGATTTAAAATTTTCTCTTCTAATGCTTCATGGCTTTGCACATCTTGTGTGTTCAAAGCTTAAAAACCATTTCATTGCTGAGTTGCTCCTCCTGCTGTAATTGATAGCTGTTTGGATGCACATTGTTCGGATTTTGATTCTCATTAGGTTCTTGAATTTTTATTAGAGATAACTTTAATAATAAACTTTTATAAGGTGTGTTCCCTCCAGCTGAAGATGTGTATTCAAAATGTTATTGATATTACGAGATAGTACCTGTATTTTCCAGCAACCACAAAATTCAGCATCTGTGGTAGTACCTGAATTTCATCTTTGCAGTTGTTTCTAAGCTAAAAGTTATAGAAGCGAAGATCACAGTTTGAAATTTAAGGTTCCATTCTTAAATGACTTTAAAACTATGCACACGTGTCCTTTTCTTTCCCCTTCATAAGCACATAATGTTGCTTTTCCATCATTTGAAAGTTCTATATAGTTTTTTGGCTGTTTTCTTTTTATAAATATTTCATAGGTAGTGTTTTGTTCTCTGGTTCAAATTCAGCCTTGGCAGCTGAGGTTTTTGTTGAAAAGTTTCTTTTGAAAGTACTGTGTACAAACAAATTTACAAACAGGAGTATATTCAGTAGGCATAGTGGAACTGATAATGTTGAAAAAGTATTATGAAGAATAAATGTTCAGTTTTAACATTTTTTTTTTCTTGAGACATACAAAATATGAAAAAAATAGCATTGCTTGGCTATAGTGCATCAAAGATTCAGCTGAGGGTTAGAAGAAATCTGAGTAATCTCAAAAACTCCTCTTGCAGACAATGTTGTCTTGCAAACACATCCACTTCCAGGCTATCACAGAGCAGGTCCTCTTGCAAGATGGTTGCAAGCAGCTGTCACTAGGAACCATCACCTTTGACAGAACCTGACCTATTTTTGCTAGGACCAACTACACATAGGAAATACTGTGTTTTGTGCCAAAGAAACAGCAACAGCATTTTGCATCTGAAGAAGAACCACTTAATGCAGCATCCCTGAAAGAGGTGTAGGTTCTGTTTCTGCTGCCTAGAGCACTAAAGAAAACTGGGTCTATGTATTTATTTTTGTCTTTTATTCCCACTCTTGCAAGCACTTTTGTGGATCCCCACTCTTGAAGTCTTCACAGTGTTCCAGAATGGCTCTGGATAAGTTTTGGATATTGCACTCGTAGAATGTGGGTCCTGCACTGCTTTTATATGATTCCCTTACAACACTCCAACAAAATAATATTGAAAAATGAGCCCAGGTAGGTTTATTTCCCATTAATGATTGAATGCTGACATTGGGGTGATGGAAATAGATAAGTTCCTTTGTCTGACTGTACAGATGACAGCTTTTGTCACGAGACTGCACTTTTCATTTACACAAGCGCTTAGTCAGTCTTTTGCTGCTAAAACTTTTGAGTCCTTTAAAAGCTTTTTCTATCAAATTCTCTGTAGTTTCCTCCAGGGAGACCTGCATGATTTAGGAAAAGATAATCAATCTCACTGAAAGAAACAAAATTACTTGTGACGATCAATGTGTGCTTATAGTTACTTGTTGTTAAAGCCATCCTGCAAAGTTGCAGAACCCAGCAGAAACATATTCAGAACGTGGTTCTTAACTTCTCCCTGCCAAGCAAGCAATATGCAAAATGTCAAAGAAAAGTAAAACAAGCATATGAAGGGGTCTGGCTTTCACTAGTTTCAATTTAAGTTTATATAGAATGAGGAAGATTTTAAAAAAACAACTCAGACTCTTTCTTGGTAGCGTCTAGCAAAAGGACAAGTGGCAATAATAACCCAACAATAGAGGAAATTCCAGAAATAAAAATCTTGTTTATTCTGAGGGTGGTCAGACGCTGGATCAGGTTGCCCAGAGAGGCTGGGGAGCCTCCAGTGCGTGGAGATATTCAAACCCTGCCTGGACACAGACCTGAGTAATATGTTGTAGTTGACTCTGGTTTAGCAGTGGAGGTGGTTTCCAGAGGTTTCCAGAGGCCCCTGATGCCTCAAAGTTGTGATTCTGTGATCTTAAGGCAGAGTAGTGGGAGTATGAGAGTATGAGAGGACAGATGAACTATTCTCTGGATAGGTATCTGATCTTTTAACTCCTGATTGTCATTGTAAACCTTGTCTCTGCATAGTCTGGGCTCTCATAAAAATGAATTAGACCATTATAGTTGTCTCAGGCAAAAAATATGCTTTTCTGCAAAGCAATAACCACACTACTACCTTTTTTTTTTTTGATGTGAGTAGATATATCATTTACTTGCACGTGCTGTGGTTTCAGACTGTGGCTCACTGGTACAGAGAGGATTACTTATGGTACCATCCCAGTGGAGTAAACCAGCTCTGTTTTGACAGTCTGGCAGTGAGAGATAATGATCTGTCTCCTGAAAACTTAACGGTGGCTTATGTGCAGAGCAGAGATGCAGAACCTTTTTCACACCTAAGCCTTTCAAGGTCTTTTGGTAAACCCTGCGCTTATCATAGTATTACACGGAAATTAAATGGGGGGTGGAGGTGGGCGAGAGTCACATGGTCACAGGTTGCGACAAGTGAAATCTTGTGCTGTAGATTTTCAGTTGGAATTTGGGTTTTTGAGAAAGGAGCTCCTGATTTTAAAGAATCCCAAAGATTGCCTGTGAGTTATAAGGAATGGAAAAGTACATTATCTCTCCTTTCTTTGCCTGTTTTTCGTCTTAGGAAATGGTCCAGTGTAAACTGGGTCTAAACCCATGAAATGTTGGCTGGTTTTTTAGTTTGGTGACAATCATTTAGGTTCAGCCTCCAGTCACTGAGCTATATGGCATCCTCCTGTTTTTCTTTTTTTTGTTTTTGTCATGCCAGGGTATTTCCTCTGTGCTGCCACTCATCTCACTGTTCCTCTTCCACACAATTTGGCAATTCCTGAGCACACATTTTTTTCACATCTTTTGACACATATTTGAAAAATCACATGTTGATGAAGGCCAATTTCTTAACTAAAAACCGACTATGCTACAGGTGAATGCATCACTTAGGGTACATTAGTGAAATTCTAAAACCTTATTTTTTGAAAGCTGATCATATACTAAAAGCAGCAAAAAGGAAAAAAAAAAATAAATTGCCAATTACAGCTAATAGCTTTCTGCATTTGACATGAACATAGCAGATTGAAAGTACTTTTAAAAGCAGCTTCTCAGTAAATCCAAGTAGTGAAATGTTTTGGAATGAAGCAGTTGCAAAAAGCAGGTTAAATGTCCTGTGCTTAACAACTTGCAGAATATAGAAGTCTGTTTAAAAGACTTCTTTGGGGATTTCTCTGTAAGAATACAACTGATAAATGTGTTTGTTTTGTTTTCCCTTGAGAGTGTTTACATACATCTGATATTATTTACCGTATCTCCATAAAAAAAACCTCCTAAAAAAAGTGAGTTTTAAAAGAATGCCAAATAAAAGATAACCAAATGCTAGTAATAAACCTTATTTTATTAAATGTTTTTAGTATTACCAACTCTTTAATATCAATATCTCTAAGGTAAACCAAACAAGTTGAAGTACTTTTTTTCTGAAAGCTGAAAATGTATTTCGTATATTAAGGCACTAATTTTTCAGAAGGAATATCACAGTAGTTTTAATGATGGAAGAATTTTGAAGAAAAGCCAAGAACTTGTTATACTATGATAAGTCAAGAAGTAAAGATGACTCACCAAAATAGGGCTTTCTGAACATTTTTTATATATGTATTTTTCAGTGCTGTGCAAAGCACAGATGAAAGGTTAAGAGAGTAATAAACAAAGCTGGAATGTGATTTTGATGGGTAAGCTGCACTTTGATCTTCAGACTATAAAACAGTGCTACCTGGGTCAGAACTAACACTCAGTAGGACAAACAATCACTTGTTCGCTGCACTATAAAGTTCAAAATTCCTTATTCTATGCCACCCTAGCAAACATTCTGTGGCATTAAAGGAAGAAAAGGGAGAATGAAGGTGTTTTAGCAACTAAAGCAACATTAAACATGTTTTAATTAAAGTTCCTCTTTGAAGTTCTATAGCACTATAGAAATGGATTTATAGGAAATATTGAGCAATGTTAAAGATCTTGAAAATACTAATAATATATGGAATTACTTAAAACCAGAAATGAAATTGTAGGTTATGTGGTATCTTAAAAAAGAAAAAAAATCAGGATTGCTTTGATTTCAGTTAGACAAGATTACATTTCATGCTACAAACAATTGTTCTCCTCCATTCTGATTTCATAGGATCGTAGAATATCTTGAATTGGAAGGGACCTAAAAGGATCATCAAAGTCCTAATCCTAGCCCCGCACAGAACAATCCCAACTTCTATTTTCTCCTGCTCATTCATCTCTTCAGAGATGTCTACTTCTTTTTAAGCTTCTTGGTTTCACCTGTGCTTTCCAAACACAATCAACTGTGCTCTCAGTTCTGCAGCTGTGCCACCACTGTCCCTGGAAGTGTTCAAAAAGACCTTTAGATTTGTCACTTGGGGATATGGTTGAGTGGTGAACAGGGCAGTGCTGGGGGAATGGTTGGACCCTGATGATCTGGGAGGGTTTTTCCAACCTTAATGATTCTGTGATTTGCACATTGCCCTGAAGTTTCACATCAGTCTGAAGAAGAGGACAGTTTGAGTTAGAAGGAAGGCTGTCTCGGGAGCATGGTAGCAGAAAGAATATAGTAGAAAATCCAGATGCTTAAAAAAACTCCATGACTTTGATATTTTCTTTCTTTTGGCATGCCTGGTTCTTTGTTGCTAAAGTAGTTTCTGGGGTTTTATACTGCTCATGATTTCTGTTGTTCCTGATTAACTATAAGTAGTTCTGCTGATTGCAGTTAGATTGCTCACATAAAATTAACATATGATAGATTTTTATAGAATATGAATCTTGGAGAATACAGTAAATAAATTTGTGAAGGTTTGCTCTTAGGAAAACTGGAAAAATAAATACTTTATTCTGCTTGAAATTTCAGTGCAGGAAAAAGTGTAATTTCCACTGAACCGTAATTGGTTTGCATTTCAATTGTAAAATAAATATTAATAATTCTAATAATTCTAATAATTCTAATAATTCTTTATTATCTTAATAAAGCCCTTGTAGCATCTTACTGGATGACAATAACAAAATTGGCTGTTTTTAAACAAACAAAATCCAACCATTGAAAAGTACTTTTTTTTTCAACAAAAAGCACACCCATAGTGACCTTTTTATGTACAAGGTAGTCACAAGATTATCACCTACTATGAATAGGAGTCTCACAAATGCATAGATTGTGCTTAAAAGTGACCATATCTTTTAATTACATCCTTGATTCTAGCAAATCTCAGGCAATAAAAAACTCATTAATTTTAATTGTCTTGGATCAAGCCCTGTATTTATAATGGGATGTAATTGTCCACTGCATTCATGACATCTGGCAATATAATTCTTGATCATAAGGAGAGCACTTTACTGGGGCAGGATTAGCCATCAGGCAGTGTTAGTCATGAACAGAAAGCTATTCAGAGAATTCCTTCATCAGTGATTAGGAAATAAGTCAGAACATATATTTATTTATATTTATTTAAGTGTTACATTGCTCCTGTCACAATGATGTCAACCTAAAGTAGATACAAGCC
This sequence comes from Lepidothrix coronata, assembly GCF_001604755.1. Classification (NCBI taxonomy): domain Eukaryota; kingdom Metazoa; phylum Chordata; class Aves; order Passeriformes; family Pipridae; genus Lepidothrix; species Lepidothrix coronata. The sequence goes on along the minus strand of NW_016690322.1, from coordinate 945,232 downwards.
GTTGTTCCTGACAGAACAATTCAATTTCAATCTGTTAGAGGTTGAAGAATATGCCTATTTATTCCATATTTATTTTTTTTTGTCCAGAGATTTCCACCACTGAAAATTTGACGAGCAGGAGAGAACTGATATGCCATAAGTGTGAGCTGGCCCATTGTATCACAGTGCTGTGGTATGCCTTCATGGCTTGATTTATCTGAAAAAAGATCTTTAGTGCCCTTCACAACTGTGTCTCAGCAGAGGAGAATACTGGAAGTACTCAGATTGTTAAATCTACCCTGGATTACACAATACATGTTATTTATCTGTTTGTTAATTATTCTTGACTAATTCATTAATGACTTTCTCTTTGATTCATCTACAGAGACATTGATGGCGCTCATGACTGAGACTTTCAATACTGTTGCTTTGTACAGTCCAAATATTTGGTTTTGGGGATGCAACAGGGAGATTAAGATAACACAACTCTCATTTCACGCTTTCATCTTGACAGCATTTGTTTTGTCTCTCAGCCAGTGAACATTGGCCTGGCTGCCTGGCTGTGCACAGCTCAGTGGAACCCAGGAGGGGAATGATTATTACTTGCTTCTCTCCTGCTCTACACCAAATAGCAGGTAGTGATGGCATTTCCTCTCCCTTGATCCTCCAGCTTATACGAGGCACTTTACTCCAGCAAGTGCATAATACTTAAAGCTATTGCAGTTCTGTACACCCTCAGAGACTCTATGCCAGGGTTTCTTGTCAAGGAGCTCAAGTGCTGTGTTGAATTGTGTGACACACAGGGAAGTTAATAAAGGACCTGTGTTGGTCTGAAAGCCGGAGTACGCTGTATCCTTACATTTGGAGTAGTAATAGAAGAGAGACTAAAAATTTGACATTGCAATACATTTATTTTTCAGGAAGCTATGTTTAATCTCTTGTTCTTCACATGAAAAAGCCTAATTTCAAGTGAAATAAAACCTAATTTCCAGGGAAAATAAATCAAATATCACAGCTATCCCTGAATAACTCATTAAAGTCTTTAAAAAGTAAATAATGATGGTTGGAAAAAAAAAAGACTGTTGATAATTTATTTAAGCAATTTAAACTATTGGTCACTTTGTTGTAAGTTTTTATGGGATGAACCTTGTTTGCTACTTCTTTTCAGGCTCTAAATTTGCAGAATGGATAATGGAAAAAGGAAATATGCAATTGAATACTTTTTTCCCAGACAATCCTGTACAGGTTTTTTTGGAAATGTCCTGTGCCAATATATCTGTTTTTGTTTTAGAGAATAATTAAATTGTAATGCATAAGGCTATCTGAAATTGTATCAGTAAAGTAAGTAGCCAAAGTGAAATGTGCCATTGAATGAGGGATGAAACAGAGGAAATAGAACAGTAATATTGGAATTATTCTTCTAATTAGCTTAGATTCATTGTTGTTTCTGGCAGTTGAGATATATGAGAGCTTGGTAGAGAGACAGAGGGAGATGAATGTAACAGGCCCACGTATACGTGGTTTGATGTCACTGTTTTGGGTTGGAAAGTGTGGTGTTTCTTTCAGTAGCTCTTTTTCTTCCTCTCATCTCAGAGATTTCTAGCTCTCCTTTTTGATCGTTCATGTATCTAAGAAAGGTTTTTCCACCCCACTACCATTAATTCAGTACATCTAGGTGTCATCTGCCTAACAGCATAATGAGCAGTAATAACTCATAATGACCGTAATGAGCACTAACAGCAGAACATGTCAAATATACTGGAAAAAAGAATGGTTCCCTATGGGACTCCAACCTCCTCAAAGTGGAGCTACAAAGTGCTATTGGAGATAGCTGTGAACTACTGAACTGCAGTGCAAACACAGCTTGTTCCAAAAAATCATTTATAGTTGACATTTTTTGACATTATATTCATTATGAAGTGAGATTTCGCAGAGGATTTTGAAACAAAACAGGTGTTTAAGTTTCTAATCAAACCTGAAGGGCAAGTTCTTCTCATCAGGGCAAAACCAAAATGCAAATCTAACACTGGCCACAGAGCAGCAAACTGATTTGGCTTCTGCTAAAGGTGGAACCGAATTTTGTGAGAACATTTGGGGCATTTAAGTTAAAATGTGACCCAATATATTACTGATTTACTCTCTGTCTACAGCACAAGCAGGTCTTGAGAGTAGCTGCAGTCAGATAGGTTTCATGCCATTCCCAAAACAGTGTTTGCAGCTACAGATGTCCCACATTAATTTACTTGATTTATCTTACACAAAAGTTTGTTGATTTTGCAATTCTTATATTTCAGGCCTCTGGGAATATTCTGACATTTTGTAATTTTTTTTTTTTTTTTGCTTGATTTTACTGATGCATCACAGTAAAAGACCTTCTACACTTACCTAGAAAATTAAACTGTTACAGATATCATCATGATTCCCTTGATAATTTCCCTTGATACTGGCTGTTGTTCTATGCAGGAAATAGTAACAATAGCACTATTTTCTTATAAAACAATCTTTAAACCTCTAAAAAAAATCAGCTATATTTTGTTCCATTTTAATCTAATCTTTCTTTTTGTCTTTTTTTTTCTTTGGTTGGTATTTTCAGAGAAGCCAGGTCACATGGGAAAATAATGTCTCCAAAGTGAAAAACATACTTGTTCATGTCTGTTCACGAACTGATCAGCTTTATGCAACTTTCATTTATGTGTGAGAATTTATGTATGAGACTATGAAACTAAAATGCAGCACCCAGGCTCCAGTCCTATGATAAACAGCCAGAGAAACCGCAGGAAATCATGAGATGTGTTACCAAGTGTGTCCTCAAGTAGATTTTGGGCATCGAAGATGTTACTGCAGTAATGCTGTTGCCTAAAATTGATGCAATTTTCTTTAGCTGAAGTACTCATCAAGTTTGTAAGTACATGAATATTTTTCTCAGTAAGTGGTCCAGTTTGTTTCACCTCAGTTAATTGCAGTCTTGCGGATATGTTTGCCACATCAGGGCCTAAGAGTCTGAGAGTATCAACATCTATCAAACGACAAGGCAACATAAGGAAATATAAAAAAAATGTTGCTTTACTAATCAGCAAGAAAATCGAGCCCAAATGTCATAATCTTCTAAACAGCAGTGTCACCGGGGCCTGATGCTAAATACAGTCAGCTAAGTACTGTGCATAGCAACAGACTGCACTGGTTTGGGAAAACATCTTCCATGAAATCTGTGTAGGTGGAGATTTTTTCAAGGAATGCCAGTCCATATTGTTTCTATAATGGGAAAAAATTAGGGCTGATTTCACAACCTTTTTTTTTTTTTGTGTTGTGTTTAGGTGGTATGTAAAAGAAGAAATCAGGAACTTTTCTAAATGTTAAGACAGAAAGTGCTCTAAATACTAAGAATTACTTTCCATAGAATAATCACCGTATGTGCAATGTTATCCTTAAGTAGATCAGTCACAGAAACAGTCCTGTAAGAAAGATTGTGTGACTCCTCTGTGCTGACCACAGGTGTGTGTCATTACTTGTATTCAGGACTTTGTGTGTTACTGTGTGTCCATACATTCAGGTACTCGTATATGTCACAGTTATTATGCAGCAACACTTGGCATGTACTTGAGATGTTACATCGCTTCATGAAACACATACATACATCATGATTTCCTCATAAAACATATAACTCATAAAACTTTCATCCCAGGTGAGATACAAGAAAAGAGACTTTCCAAATGTGCAGGCCTAAATACATAAGAAGAAAAAATGGCAGTTATAGAATCAGAGAATATTTTGGATTGGAAGAGACCTTAAATATCATCTGATTCCAACCTCTGTACCGTGGGAAGGGTCACCTTCCACTAGACCAGGTTACTCAGAACCCCGTCCAACCTGGCCTTGAACAATTCCAGGGATGGGGGAGCCACAGGTTCTCTGGGCAACCTGTTCCAGTGCCTCACCACCCTTATAGTAATGAATTTCTTCCCAATATCTCATCTAAACCTCCTCCAGCTTAAGGCCTTTCCCTCTTATCCTGTCACTCCATGCCCTTGTCCCAAGTCTCTCTTCAGCTCTCTTGGAGCCCCTTTTGGCACTGGAACAGCCTCTAAGGTCTCCTTGGAGCCTTTTCTTCTCCAGGCTGAACAACCCCAACCTAGTTTGTCTCCATAGGCGGGGTATTCCCACCCTGTGATCAGCTCAGTGGCTCCCCTCTGGACGTGTTCCAACAGGTCAATCCCAGCTAACGATCAAACCATCTGAAAACACTGGCCCAAAAGAGCCATCTGCCAGGCTGATCAGCATTCCACTAGTCCAAATATCTCAAAGGCTGCTTTTGCAAATCCCTCAGCCCATGAGAAGATAAAACATAATTTTGAGGGAATGGGGACTATTTAAGAAAAATATTTTTAGTCTTCCAGTCAGTCTGAGCAGGATGCCTTTTAGAATTGTATTTAATTTATCAACTTATTAGTTTTAAAAGAATCATAGGTTCATCTATAATATAAATAAAGGTAATTTAAGTGAAATAATCTGTATGTAGAAGATCTAAATGTTTGGTATGACTTTTCTTTTTTTTTTACCCCTTCTCAGATAACCATCTGCTTCAGAGCAGTTTTTCACACACTCCTGATTCTGACCAGGAAAGGATTTCTCATAATAGTGTCCTATTTCTGAAGCATACATGGACTAGGAATGTATCAAATTGAAAAGGCTTTTTAGGGATTAGTAAAATGGATGAAGTGGATTCCTACCTGAAATCAAGTTTTGCTTTGTGCCTTTAACTGAATACTTGAAATGTTTGGAAATTCTACTCAGGCAAAAGAAAAAAAAACATCTATCCTAGTGATAGGATACATCTATCCTAGTGACCAGTCTTTGAAATATCAGTTATTTTTGTGTCATTTCCAATGGACAAGTGCCAATAGGAAAAAAGCCCCAACAATTTGAGTTTTTTGATTTTTGCCTAGAACTCTTAAGTTAATAATATCCAGTTCAGCTATTTTTTCATTTTTGCCTGTTGTTGTTAAGTCACATGTAAATCATGCAAATATAAATCATTATTCTCTTCAGAGATCATCACAGACAGTATTCTTTGCCTTTCTGTCTACATGTTAAGAGTGGTTTCTTCTGTCTTTAAAGTGTATTAACTACTGGGAAATTTTGATAAATCAAGGATAACTGCTAATGAGAGCTGTTGAAGTTACCAAAGGGACCAGTACAAAGGCAACGGAACACTGCAGATATAATAGTACATTTTATGGGAAGGAGCACCAGAATTAGTGAACTTGTGAGGATGCAAGTTAAAATTCAGACACTTATTAATGTCTTTCTTTTGTTTTTCTCTTCTTCATGGTACTACTTCATGAGTTAAACAGTGTATTAGGAAAGCAAAGCTGGTAGAAAATTGCCCATATTAATGCATTAACCTTGGTCCTAAAATCTTTCACAGATACTTTTTGACTTCCTCTCCTATTATTTTTATTCACATTTTTGAGGCAAGAAAAGAAAAATCAGTAATTCTGTTAGGGACAGGTTTTACACAAAACATTTTGTGCTGACCCTGTTCACTGCGAGGGAAAAAACCTAATTTGTGTTTGTAAGTTGTTTTTACAGGCTGTGAGGATTTTGGGGGGAGCAGTGTTGGTTTTGGGTTTGTGTTTATTTTGTGTTAGGTTTGCCTCTGGCTTTTCTTGCGTCCCATGACAGTGCTCAGCTATGCAGGGTAAAAGGATAAATTTTCTTCTGACTCATAAAAATGCTTGAGTAAATTACTCTTCTTAGCTTTCATGATGGCACAGAATATTCCAAATGTCTCCTTTTTTCCTTGCGATTTTGGGTTTGTTTGTTTGTTTGTTTGTGGTGTTTGTTTTTTTTGTTTGGTTTTCTTTGCTATTGGTTTTGTTGGTTGTGGGGATTTTTTCTTAAGGGAAAATTATGAATACACTTTGGTTTTTTTCACTTCCCTTTTTCATTTGTTCCTTTTTGATGTTAGTTTCTAGCAATTTGTTTAAGAACATCATACGAAAAATGCTGGAAAGGATTTTAATGTAAGTCCTTGGTTAAAATTAAGAAAAAAGTAGGAATTTATTTCCTCATGTATGTCATTTATAACAGCTTGGACAATTTACTGGTGTATTGCTAACTGATTGTCTTTGGAAATATGGACTCTGCACATGCCCTAATCCAACTCCAAACCTCTTTTTGAGTTTTTGACTCTGTCTTGCCACTTACCCTCTCTCTTGAGCCATATTGTTAAGGGGTTCCAGCATTCCTTGACTGAAATGTTATTACCACTGAAATGTAATTGTGCCTGACAGTGAGTTACCACCTACTGATGGCTGACCTGACAAGAATAAAGCTTTCTGACAATTTGTATGATGATATTGTGAGTGTTGGTTGCTGGAGTTACCTGAAAAGGTCTGGCAACTTATATGAGGACAGAACTTGGACTCCTTGGCATTACTGAGAGTTCAAAAAGAGGCAAGTCTGCCTGAGTCATGACCTCGATGAGAAGGGTTCCCCTTTTCATACAGCAGAGTCTTTCCTCAAGAAAAAGACTGAGCTACAAAGCAGAGTGTTGTGGTTGGGAAAGCTGTTGCGTTCAGTAGCCTTGGTGCACATCTAAACTCTTAAGAAACATATCTCCTATTTTATGTGCCTTTTATTTTACCCCCAGACTTGTGTTCTGAGTGAGGAAATTCATTTTTCTGAGAGGAAATCTAGATGCACTTGTCTGGACAGTTTAATCCAGAGGCCACTGCCCAGAGGCAGAGCAGCTGAGACTGTGCCAGCCCAGCTCCTCTGCCCAGCACTTCCCTGCAGCAGCATCTCAGCTCTTCCTCAGACCCCTCCACACTGCTGGTCTTCCCTGGCTGAGTCCTCAGGCATTGTTGCAACCCTCTCATCACAACTCCATCACAGCCTGCTTTGTGCAGGTTTGTGTTTGTGGGTGTCTGCTGGAGACCTGAAAAGCTCACCTGGGTGCATAAGGTGCTCCAGCCCACTCCACTCACTGTAGCTTCCTGGCCTGGTTCTTTGTGGTATTTCTTTGGCTTTTATAGAGACCAGGCAATCCTTAGATAACTACTGAGTGAAAGAATTTGGCTTCTGTTTTCCATTGCAATTAAATGAAATTTTATTACCTTACTCCACTGTTGTTTCTTTAAAAATCACAGTAATAATAACAAGTGTTTAATTTTCTGGTTTGAAGTATTCCAGGAGAAAAAGGAATTTTTTTAGTAGTCCTTTCTGGTCTTGAAAAGATGAGCACTTATAAGTAGTTGCAGGCACCTAACTTGGAACTTTGGCTTCCCAAGAGTAAGCTAGTATAAATTTTTCACACTTCAGCTGCTTATACATTCTCTCCTCGTCTCCCAAAAAATTCAGATCTTTCATATCCAGACCTATCAAACTAAGCCTCACTTTCTTGACCTGTAAGACCGTCTGATGTACATTCATACCAATCTCCTGGCCCGATGCACATTCCTACCTCCAATTTTTATTATTTTGAGATACCAATCTTTGCTTTATCTGAAGGAAGTACAAAACTTTTCTCATAGCAGACTGGGCTTTTTCAGGGTGTTTTACAGTTCTTCATCCTTTTTGTGATCAGAAAATTTTACTGCACTTATTATCTGAAATTATTGCATGTGTTATGAAAGGTTTAAAGCAAAAATGGATTTTCATGGTTAGATATATTTAGCTAGAGAAGATCACAGAAATTGTGCTAAAAATCAAAAAGGTATTATTCACTTCTTTAAAGCGTATTAAGATCACGGATACCTATTTTTTCCCCTGTAGATTAATACTACTCTCTCCCAAACTCCTAAAATAAAACCCCAGATGCTCAGACAGTCATGATTTGTGAATAGCTCAATCTAAGCTGCGTTTCTTTGTCAAAAGCATATACTGTACCAAAATTACATCTGAGAGGCATAATTTCTGAAAGAAGTGTGAAGTAACTAACATTTGAGAATGCAGTAAAAATGAAATATAAATTTGCATGAAGGTGACTTGTAAACAAGGTGATTCTGTTATTTTCTCTACATATGCCTTTAATATAAAATATGGGCTACAGGAACATACTAAAATTTGCTGAACCTTTGAGTAGCCAAGGCCTTCTTCCATTTTCTACTCCTCATTAAAGCAACGAGCATGAAATGTAATACAACAACCTCTCCAGCAAAGAGTCCTGAATACAATTTTCTTCAAGACATATAATATAGTTCAAAAAAAATGGTATCTCTCTGAAATTCTGCACTTCCTTCAGAATAATTTTTAAGAATGATACAGACACAAGATACTCAGTATGGAGTCAAAACGCTACTCAATATCAAACATGAAAGGGGGAACTTTATTTGTAATGCAGGAGAAGGGAATAAGAGTTGGTTTCTTTTGGTTTCCTATCCACTTGTTTAAAAAAGATTGTGACATAATTTCTTCTTCTGTAGAATAGAAAATTGCTACTTGTAATATTTTTTATAAGGCTGTCACTATTCATTAATATTTATAAAGTGGTTTGAGATCCTCAGAGAGCTATATCCTGTAAGTGAATTATCACTCCTTTAACAACAAAAAAAAGATATTAATAATAATTAATACTATTTTTAAATTTTCTTTTGTTATCTGAGTTGGAAAATATATGCTATTTTTCTTTTCATTTAAACAAAACAGTTTTCATTTTTACATTTTTAAAGCTGTGTAAAGCAACAATTTCTCTTTTTGGAGTATATCCACAAATTGAAATAGTGAAAAAACATTTATTTCTCCTTCTGGGATTTCTATTACACCAATTAATGTTACTCTTCTATTTAACCATTATAGTTGTTACAAGAACTGAGCTTCTGTTATATAGAGATTTGTTTTTTCAAATACTGCCATTTAGGCAGGTATTCAGTGTATTCCACTTTCCTTTATCCTTCTTGCTGTTTCTTAAAATAGGCCATGCTTTTTATCATGGGTTATCCTACTGTAAACACACAACTTTAATTTCCAAGGGCATCTTCCTTCCTCAGTCCTATGGTAATCCTCAACCCACACACTTGGTTTTCATTTTCTTTTGAATGTCAATTTTAAACCTTTAAGTATTGAGTCCAAATTAATATTTTATATGGGCTCTTTATCCATCACATGGAGCAAATTGTCAAGAATAGGTCATTTATGTAGTGCTGGACATTTCTCTACAACAATCCCTCTGAAAAAAATTCTCCCATTTTCCTCGATTCCTACTGTGATAGTAATTTAGAAATAGTTTAGGTAAGATTAAGAAAGACTCTTTCACAAAACTTTGGCTAGCATTTTGGTAACAGACCGGCATGCTTTGTAGGATACTAATTGTTAAAGATTATGTTAACTTTGTGCCTTTTATCTATTAATTTGAATACGCCGCTTATGAAACATCTTGGGTTACTAACCCTGGAGAATGGTTATTTATTCTAAGACTGGATCCTGATCAAGAAAGCACAGTAAAACATTCCATAAAACATCTTCTCTTGTGGAAGTAAACTGATTTTGAGTGACTGTGTTGAAAGGGAAAATGTAATTATGCTAAAAAAAAAAATCAACAGCCTAATGTTTGTTCTTCATCCGTTCCTGTTGTGCTGCTGTGTTTGCTGTACGGCCACTTAGGCAGTGGGAAATGGGAAAGAAAACTAAAGCAGTTTACTCAACTAGGTGAATTCCAGTGGGTCATGCATTCACATATCTACCCAGGATCCGGGCAGGATAATTAAGAGATTTGGCAGGTTTTATTCAGATTAATATTAATATCAATGTTCCATAATTAAACTGTTGAAAATTAAGACACTTTGAATCTAGTAAAATACAAATATTGCATGAATATTTAGTGGTTTTAAATCTTCCTTTCTAGAGAAAACAAAAGTTTCCTCAGTGTCCTCTGAAGATTTTTCTGGTTTTTCTACTAGCCAAGTTTAGTACAGAGTTTAATTTGGTCAAGTTATCCCTGTATATTCAAATTATTCTTCCCTCTTTGGAGACCTGTTGTCAATACAATAACAGAAGTGCATAACAGGGAAATAAATCCCCAGTTGGTTACATTTGGAAATAAGGTACACTGCGAAGTTTTCATATCAGAGGTTAGAAGATGCTACCATAAGCATAGTATCTAGCTGTGTAGTTTTATTACTTTTTTATTAATTTAATTCACTAAACTGTCTACCAAAAAAATGAGCTCTTCCTGGCTCTATCCCATGAGGCTGTGCAGCTGGTGCTGAAGGGGAACTATGGAAAACTTGCCCCAGTACAAATTCTGTTGCTGTTGTCAGTTGTGCCTTCTGAAATTTTTATGTGTTTGAAACCAAGATAACTGGGGCTGTTGTGGTATTCCAAAAGAATCACTTTAGTTCTGCTGTTGTCTGTGGATTCCAGAAAAAGAAAAGCTCTGATGGACAAGAGCCAAAAGGAAGAATAGATGGAGAAAATCACAGAAGGTGAGCATCATAATAATGAGCATCATCTTTAACACAATTATACTTTAGTACAATTATACCAAATTACTAATACGTACTATTTAAAACAGAAGAAATGAGAGCATAAGGTCATTCTGATGTTCTTTGGTAGAAGGAAGATATACTGCTGAATTTAATTTTTAAATAGACATAGAGCATTTGAGTGTTGGTGAAGAATTCCAGTATACCCTTGCTTTTGTTTGTGAATGTACATGGAAAAAATCACCTTTGTCTCTCAGTTGTGGAAATGAGACCCAAGTAATAGTTACTGAATTAACAACTGGATGTGACACAGTGCTGTGGTTTAGTTTTGAAGTAGTGGTGTTTGGTCAATGTTTGGACTTGATGATCTTGGAGGTCCTTCCCAACCTAAATAATTCTATGAAATTTGTTACAGTTCATTGCTCTGACAGCTAATACATGTATATTTTGGCAATTTGCTTGGTGGATTATTGTTTACTATCACTTTTTAAAATTAGAATATGGTCCTCCATAGTCTTTTATCTATTTGCATCAGGAATGACAAATTTCTTCCCTTAAAGGTAATCCCTTATTATCATAAAATAATTTTACCCCAATGGTAACATGAAGAGAACACTCAAAATTATAAACATTTAAAATTCTTTTTATTCATTGTAATTCTAAGCGAAATACTCTTTTTTAACTCATCACATTTTACACCAAATACAAAATAGATTCTAACTGCTTTGACTTCACAGATCTCTACTATCATGATAGATAGATATATAACACAGGAAACTATTTCTTCTACTAGTCAGAATAATGTTACTGGGAAATATAGTGCAGCTTGTTTCTTCTAAGCTTCAGGAAATTATTTTGGCAGGACAAAAGTTTACAACATTCACATCGCACAAGAACCATTTGGGATGGTCAGCTTGAAAAAAGAAGTGAACATTCTTGGAGATGTTACCTTACCATAATTTCAGCTGAAGTGAACACGAGCAGAAAATGCTGAGCTCTGCTAAATCTCACTTTTGTTACCTCAGTTAACTTTGTTTTGTTGTGGTAGGAAATCAGGATTCTCAAATGTACAAGGTAGACATACCCAATAACATTTAATGGATACTCATCTAGTACAATCCAATGAATCCCTCTTAATTTCTCTGTTTTCCTTTTCTGTGAAAGAATCAGAACTCAGTTAAGGAATTAGAAAGCCCAGTGCAGAACCCCAACAAGGACTGAGTGAAGTACCCACAGAAAGCCAGAAAAACCTAAGGGGGATTAACAACATGAGAAACACAGGGATTCTTCAGGCTGGTAACTTTGCTACTCTAAGAAGAAAAGTTAAAAATTGAAAGCAAAGTTGTCCGCTAAAAACTAAAAATCTAAGAAACAGGTGCAACCACTTAGAAATACAGCAATAAGAGCAGCAGGCAAGTGGTTTACATGGAAAGACACACAGCACCTTCTGCTTGCATGCATAGCACGGTACACAGGTAAAACACCTTATCTGTACCTGCTGGGATAGCAGATGCCCACTGGGAAGGAAACAAAACTTATTTCATTCATCACAAGATGAGTGGTCGGTTTGTGCTCACATTAGTTCAGATGACTATCACTTGCTTTAAAATGGAATGGACCAGCATGTGTTTTCCTTTCAACAGTTTATAGGGTGCTTTAAGCTACAGAAAGAAATATTCAATTTCTTCACAAAGAAAGCAATATTCAATTTTTTCACAAAGAAAGCATTTAGAAAACAAATGGGAAAGAAGTAATATTTTCACTTTGTGTTTGACTTGGACTCAACCTTATATAGGCTGAAAGGGATGTGTTTTTGAAAACAGTATACTAGGGAAGATAAAGTCATTTGAAGAGGTGTCATCCATGGCTTCAATGTAAAAGCAAAAACAATGCCACAAATTCTCTGGTTCCTTTCTAGAGACCTTTTCTATGATGTGAAATGGGAAGCAGAGCTGTCCCCAAAGGTCATGGAAAAGAAGAAAACATTTTCTTATTGAAAAGGGCAGTGATTTTCTTAAATTTTCCTTCAGTGGTCTGATTTCTCTCTGCTTTTATGTGAACCAGCTTTGAGTACCAGCTAGTAAAAGTAGCATCTCAGGAAGGTTTTATTTGATAGGAAGTATTTGCCTCTTTTTAAAAAACAAAGTCCTGCAAATGGTTTGTTAAAATAATACCAAGTTCAACATTATACAACTCACAAAAGTCCTTCTAAAAGTGAAAAGTATGGAAATATATAAGCTTACCTTGGCAAAAATAATTAAAAAAAGCAACTCCTTGTCTCTCGAAGGGGGACATGTACTGTCTCAGAGAATTCTTTTCTAGTAACTATGGACATAGAAAAAAAAGGCACAATTTGGTCTGTGCTTTGTCATTTGTCACACCCACATGTATATTAACAGTAGATTTTTCAGCTTTAATGCATGTAATTATGAATTTCAGCAGTATAACACTTAATGCAACTTACTGATGCATCTCTTGAAGTTTATTCTAAAAAATATTTTTTAAGCAATAATATATTCAATTTCTCAAAATCTATACCAACTTGGCTTATTAATAGCCAGGGAGAAGTACTAAGAAGGGGATGCAAACCAATGGATTGACCTCTTCTCAACCTGAGCTGCACTTCATGAGCAGAGGTAAACAAACCAAAGCTTCACTTTGATAAGCAATATTATATTTTCATAAATTTGTCTGATTATGGTAGCATTATGAAAGTATGTAACCATTGTAATGGAATCAGTTGTTGGAAATCAGTTATTACTATTGTTAGGGCTTAAAACAAAAGAAATGGAAAAATCCAAAATGGGGACAGCCGTTTAAATTCTGAATTTTAGTCATCTATGACTGAGATCTGCTTTTACACGGAAAATTCCCAGAATCAGAGAGCTCTTTGGGTCTAAATACTTTTCCTTGGCCTTGTTGCTGTCACATTAACATGTGTCATCACAGCACTTTGAGAGGCAGGACAGTCTGCCACGTCTACAAAAGCTTTATGCACCTTGTCCCTGACTGCACAAAAGTTTGGCAGAGGATGCAATCAAAGTTGCATCTTATGACCTCTTTCGACAGACACAGCTTTTCACTAACACCGCCAGAAAGTCACCAGGTGACTTTGAGATGCACTGTATTAAGGCTGGGAGAGCTCCCTGCTGTAAAGCTCATTTATCTAAATGAAGGAGTTACTTTGAGCATGACAACGGGAGAGGAGGTATGGCTTGTAGTCTTTGCCTGTTTTGTTTTATTCTCATCCCTCCTATTATCTCATCTTGTAACCTTGGTTAAGTCCATTAACCTCTTTATGGCTCTGTGTCACTTCCCATGTGTTGTCCTTTTAGTCTGAGTCATTAAGAGCAGGCGTGTACACACCATTCAGAGCACACCAGGGCCCTTAATGCTGCTGCAGGAGAAATTGCAAATAATTGAAGTAACCTATCAACAACCAATAAGCCAATGCAGAGCCACCCAATGATCCATGCCATTTAATTTTCAATCTAGTTAATGTTTTAATTGTTTTACTCCCCCTCTTCTGCTTAGTGTTGTCACTGTGTACATGGGAATATTCAACTTTGTTTCTGCACCAAGCCACTGCGTGCTCAGGCAAGGTTTGAACACAGGACATAGGTGGGCTGGGGCTTGAACAAGATGACATTGTCAGGGTAAAGAACATTCCCTAGAGAAAGGCTTGACATGTCTGACAACTGGAAGTGTTTATTCTTGTTGGGTATTTGGCACCACGCCTTTCAATGAAATTAAAAATCACCAGGACTCTATTGGGTCTCCAAATGCAACTATTGAGCATGTGGCCATTTGAAAAAATGATCTTTCTTCTTGCTCCATTCTGTCCTAAGCGGTTGTTTACACCTCCACTAACAATCCATCAGAACAAAAATTTGTTGTACTTCACATTTGATCAGATTTCCTTATGAAAGAAAGGGCTTTTTTCACACTTTTCGGAATTAAAACATGCATTTTAATTAAGACTGAGAATTTGTCTTTTCTGAGTCTTTTTGGTTTTAATTTTTCATTTCTAACCTGTCATGCCTCTATTTCCTAATATTAATATTCATACTCATAACACAAGGTTCTATTTTAATCTAATTACTTCTTCCATTCATTATCTTATCCCTGTATGTATGTCTTTAAAAGTGTAAATGAAAATTCATGATAGAAAACCCAAATGAATAAATAAAGAAATTAATTGTTGGATTTGGGTTTTTTCTATATATTCTTTATTAGGTGGTTTATTCTTCTAATATTTCCTGATGGATTTGGTCTCCTTTTGCTGGGATATGTGCTGTTTCCTTTAAATAATTCACCTTTTTATTAAACTAGTGAAGAAACTACCCTTATCTTACAGTACTGGATAAGGATAAAGTCTACCTTGTTCACCTCCTTCAAATTAAGAGATTTGTCTCACTTTGCCAGCATCCTAATATGATCTTTCTGACTTTATTAGCAGTACATAAAGCCCAAATTTATTTGCAGAGGAAGGCCCAGATATCTTCTTGGGGTCACTTCATAGACAGAGGTCCAGACTAAGCTTTTAAATTCAGTCTTATCACCTCTTTTATGGAGGTTTTTATTTCTACACTCCTTGAAGTTTCCAGTGTTTATATGCATGTTTGCACCTTTCAGTATAAATTAGCATCTCCCCAGTCAAAGAAATCTCCTGCAATGATGGATTACAGGAGCAATTTGGGAATATAGCCTCAAAGGCTTTGTGTGCTTTTTCTGTTGAATAAGAGCAGTTTCCCACCTGAATCTCCCCCCTAGAAACACTTAGCTAACTTGTAGTTAATTAATTTAATTTAGACTAATATCATATTCAGATTAATTGCTTGGTTATATTTGGAACTGATAATTTCTCCCAGTTTGCAGCCTGGAAGATTTGGTGGGAAACATATAACAACTTTTGAAGGGTTAAGAATATTTCAGTTTTCAAATCCCTGAGACATTCATGTTTTGCAGGGCAGGTTCACTCATATGGTCCATGTACACAGAGTTAGGCAGTGACTGAGGCCACAGAATAAGTACAGAAGACTGGAGCAATGTGATCCATTTCTGTTTTATGTACTTTGCTCTTGCCACAAATATATTCTCCTGTGATGGCTTTCCCCTGAAGCAAGAGTTCAGTTAGAAGATCTGACCTCTGGGGGTTTTTTTCCTCCTAAAATAGGTCTTAAAATATTTAAGGCAAATGTTGATATGAAATCTAAAGCAAATGCATCTTGTAGGTCCAAAACAAAAAGTGTGGACTATTCCTGTTCACAGTAAGTTGAGAACCACTCTTCCAAAAGGAAATGCTACTGTTAATCTTTACATCACATTAAAAATAAGTCAGGAATGTTGCTTTGATAACTTCCTTCTTTATTCCAGCTCTGATCTACTCCTAAAGACAAAAAAAAATTTACATCCTATTTTTGTCCTTCTCTAAAATGTATCCAGAGCCCCTAAGATCCCTGAGGCTTGGTGGCAGTGGCCCTTGGTACAGTGCTCCCAAATGCTCAGGGTGAGCTGTTGTGGCTCTAGGGCATGTACCCAGACAGCTCCTTGTCCCCCTGAAAGCCCTGCAGCTTCCTTCTAGGACTTTGGTCTTTTACTGCAGCATGTGTTAAATTTTAGCAAACAAATAGAAGGTCTTGAAGCTGCTTACTGTTTAAATATTTCATCATTTTTCCCCCTCATAAATATAGATGTGATCTAAGCATGGAGAAAATAGAAAAATCAGCAGGTGTAATATTCTGCCCAAGTCAGTGGGACTGCTTTATGACACCTGGGCTTCCTTTGTAACCTTTTTTGCATTATGGTGCTATACAGCATGCCATTAAAGTTAATTCTGGTCTCTAGTTGCAGGTTCATCCTGCTTTTTGACAGAGATTTCTTTGTACTTTCTTGACTAAATTGAAATATAAAAAAGAGCTTTTAGGAAATCATACTAATAATAAAGTACATAGTAGTTTCATGAAAAATTATCTACTCTCCTGCCGGCAGATTATAGTTTCAATGGAAAAACAAGAGCAAACCTGAAGGACTGACTGGGCTTTTAAGACATTCCACTTCACAACTAAGGACTCTATGCAAATGTCACAGTGTGGGTAGTGCTGGGTGCTCAACCCAGCTATTGGTGTGTCATCGTTTTTACACCCGATGTCAGTGCATTTCATAATGGAGTGCAATTGGAGTGTTAATGATGCTTGATGGTTCCTTTTTTTAATTACAGTTTCGATAAGGCAACCAGCCTTCAACTAATGTAATGTATTTAATGCTGAGTTTTGAAGCATTCCACTTTATTAATAAAAATCTCATGTGGTACTCTGACTGTATAATATGTCAATACTTGAGAAGCCAAACTTAATTTGTCTAAAAGTTGTCAGGAGAAATTAAACACAAATGCTTCTCTGTATCCCTCTGTAAACTAACATTAAGACAATTTTAGCTTTTTCCTAGTTGTCTTGAATTTCCCCAGTACCCAAAATGTATTTAGCATATTTTGATAATATATTTAACATATATGGCTGAGTGAGGTTCACTGGCACTGGTTTTAGACCTCCTGTATGGAAGCTTTCTCACTGACTTTTTCCTTGTTTATGCAGGAAAGGTTATTTTTTTCATCATACTCCTGTATGGCCATTCCTAGTTGGTTCAAAATTTGGAAACAAAATACTTGGGTTATTCTGCATCTTGAGCATTTTTATGGTAACTGTTTTAAATCTTTGGATCAAATTTAAGCTTCTCTTCCTCCCTTATATGCTTCACAATTTTCTTCCACCTTGATCAAATCTGCCAACCCTTGACTTCATATTCTTTAGTTTCTACTGCTAGTTTCCTTGAGACCTTACCTATAGGTTTATTTTTATTGCTATTTATACCTTTCCCCCTATTTGTTGCAATGTTACCTTTGTCCATCGCCTAAATATCTGCATTCAGTTTTGCTTTGAAACACATTGTTTTGTTTTGTCCTCAGTTTGTAGAACATTGAGTTTTGCCATTATTGGTGTCTGACTTTGAGCATTGAGGAAAATGCTCTTAAGCAGTTCCCAATTATTATTCATGATTTTCCATTTGAATTGAGCATCTACTAAGCTATGCTCTTTTTTTTTCCTTTTTTTCTCCTGCTTAGCTCTTTGTCCCAAGTAATTTGATCCATAATTATTTTCATCTTTATGGAATTAGGAATTTTAACGAAGAAGGCCAGATGAATTGCCCTTACTCAGCAGCAGTAATCTTTTCCAGAAAGGTCTGAATGTAGCCCATCTTGAGATAGAGAAAGGAAGTGAAAGAAAGAGATGATAACCTTTTTCTATCAGATGTGCTCTCCTCAGAACACTAACCTGCCACCACAGCTCAATACATGTTTTTGAGGTAGGAGACCTTCTCCTATGATTTCTAAAGTTCCATTTTGTTTCCGGGGGGATTTCCAGAACTCGACCTTTCAGATTTAACTCTCCCATGATTATACAATTTCTTCTGTACACAACACAGTCAGGTGTTGACATATCCCTTCATCATGTCCCTGGGGGGTTTGATGCTGTGTAGCAGATGACAACAGGGACATCATCTTTTGTTCAGCTCTAGTTTGTATCCATGAGCATTCCAGATCTTCTGTTTCTATATTTTAGGGTCCATTAGTAAAACAGAACCTTTTCTTTCTAACAGTTCTCCCATGGAAAAAGACAAGGTGATCACAGACTTTATCACATAATTAATTATGTGAGCTTCTGGCTGCCTCTTCTCTGGACTCTTTCCAAATAGATTTGGTACAGAAGTGACATCCTCAATATAAATTGGTTTTCTAAAATTTGGTCTCATATTAGCTAGAAAAACAGTTGCCCAGGTAGAAGAAGGAGTACAGAGGTTATGGAAAGCCAAAAAATTGTCATAGAGGAGCTTTTTCTAAATGGTGAGCTTTGAAAAAATCTTCAGCTATAGGTGATGTTGTCTTCGATGGCATTAGTCATCCACAGGAAGGTCACTAAGAGCCCAAGCTTCACTGGTTATGACACTCAGAGAATTACTTGACACAGAATATTATTATCCTTCCCTGTTGTCCCACAGCTCTCTCTAAAGACTTATTTTAACATCACTTTTCCAATTATGTCCTTCCCACTGAGTTTCAGTGGTGTCAGCCAGGTTACAGTTGTGTTCATGAAGAGGCAATTCCAATGGTGCCTCTACATTTCTCAGACACCTCACGGGGAGACTGGCTTTCCACATTCCAGTATCCTGTCTACACTGTGTTCTCAAGATCTCAGTCTAAAATTAATACTCCTTTTGATTTTTTTTTATTTTTGTTTTATTTTCTCATTTGTTATGTTTTCAGAGAAGCTTCTGGCTCCAGTGAACCCCCTAGCTTTCCACTGATTACCTGTCCTTTCAGGTCCCATTGACTGCTCTGTAGCTGCTTTCTGGGAGTCCAGATGTTTTTTAGGATGTGCTGGTACCCTGCATGTGTTTTACATACTTCTACTTCTTCCATAGTGAGGAGGTGAAAGGTTTATTGGCAGCAACTCCTTGTCAGAATCCATAGAAATAAGTAAAATATTTTGACTTTGCTCGGATTTTATTCAATCCTACTGCTATGGGTCTTATTTAAGTTGAAATTAGAAGGACTTGGGAGGTTTAAGAGGTCCTTTTTGGAAAGCATCATGTAAATTCCTTTAGAGTTAAATTCAGTGAGAGTCATGCTGGGCTGGCACAGAAACCAGGACAAGTATAACTGTGTTAGTACAGCTCTGTCTGGGTTAAGTAGCTTTACTGAACAGCAGGGCAGAGGAGGCTGATCAGAGGACTGTGCTAATTCAGTTAAATCCTTTTCCATTTTGGAAATGTCACATTTAGAGCTAGTATATTTCTGTATAGTGCTGTATTTTGTCATGCAAACATACTCTGATAAATCTTTCAATTCTGAGGTCAGTGACCCATTCATGGATGAAACCACATTTTTTTTCCCAGCTGAAACATCCGGATAGTATTGTACAGAATGAAATACAAAGTGATGAACCCAGACTCAAGGGCACTACTTTTAGCTGATGTCTATTATGTATGTATATGTGTGAAGATACATATAATGCAATGACAGGCTTTTAGAGGCTTCTAATCTACATTTTTCTTACCCCAGAAATATATGAATAGGAGCCTGACTTCATTTTCTGAATCCAAAAAGCACATATCTTTATCCTATGCTTTTAAGCATGCTTTCATTTGTGTTCATTTGCAGTCTGTTACATTATTTTTTTGAGGGTTGTATGCATACATTTCAGAGCAGAATGGTGACTTTTATTTTCTCCTCCATATTCCAGAACAACTGCTCATGTAGCAGGAGGGCACAGATATCTACATAGATCTGGATAATCTATGGTTATGAGAGCTATTCAAAATGTTTCTCAATTTTTTTCCTTTTCTATATTGCCTCCTGTACAATCCGTTTTTGTACACTTGGGAAACTGCTGAAGCCTTTGTGTTTCACTCTCAATACAAGAGATATTCCAATGTGTTCATTTTGAGAGCGAATGGTTCTTATTACAGCTTCTCTTCAAATCCCAAATGCAGGTGTATGACCATGGCAAGGATTCATATTGGTTCTCTGCATGTGTGTTATTAATGTTTTAGCAGCTGAAAATCAGTTTGCTTTCAATTTTCACTTTCTGAATCCCGCATAAGCAAAGGGATTTATTTTTCTTGATTGCTTAATTAAGTAGGACGTTCACTGTGGAAAGCCGAATATTCCAAATTCTTAATAGCTTAGCCAGCTTTTAGAAAACTTGTGATTTGATGTGAATAGAGTCAAACAGAGGAAAGTTACTTTCTTCAACAAAATTCAATTTGGAGGGCCTTTAAGAACTAATTAACTAAATTAATTGATATTGGTTTCACTGAAGCAGATGACGATAACAGTTGTGTGTGTTGCTGTCCTGCCACTCTTATTCCTGCAGTGCCAGAGCTTGTGGGATTTTTTTAATGGTAGAGATAATAACGTCAAAACAAGTCTTCCAAACTATTTACTTACTTTACAGCGTGCCACTGCCAAGCTTGCACAAACTACCAAAAAGCTGGCTACTTCTGCTTCCACCAACTTCAGCAGCACAGATGTAACTTTGAAAGTGATTCTGGGGGTGGTTGTGTGAGGACGCAGTGGCTATTACTGAGCGATGCTTCTGCAGAATTGATTCTTGAAGGTACATTTGGAAGATTAAATTTAAAAAAAAAATTATACTGGAACAATTCTGCAGACATGGAGAGACAGGTTTAATGATGAATACACAAGATAATGCTTTGAGAGTGTTAAAGAGAGGAAAGTGTTGAATGATTACTTTGTGAAGCCAG
The DNA here is from genome assembly GCF_001604755.1 of Lepidothrix coronata. Lineage (NCBI taxonomy): Eukaryota > Metazoa > Chordata > Aves > Passeriformes > Pipridae > Lepidothrix > Lepidothrix coronata. The sequence continues at coordinate 924,506 of NW_016690322.1, read as the reverse complement.
ATCTGTTCAATGCATTCCTTGGGGATTGTGCAGGGATGCACTTCCCTTAGGAAGACACTCAAGTTTGAATTACAATTGACTGAAGCCACTATTATTAAATTATTTACACACTTTTGCACACACACGTATAAATATAAAAACCAGCAAAAAAATCTGTTAACAGTTGAAGAAGTAAAGCAACACACATTTCCTTTTACATCTCTTCTTTTTACCTCAATTTTATCCATAAGCTTGTTAAAAGTATCTGTTTTTTTCTTATGACATCTGTATTACTTGGATATGTGGAACTCCTGTTGTTATTAGCTGTCTAGATTCCATTTTTTCTTTCCCCTTTCTTCTTACTTTTATTCTTTCCTCCTATTATTTATCCAACTCTACATTTTTTCTCCATTGTCTCTCCCCTCATACACTGCTTTTTGAGCTCTTGGCTACAAATACAAGATTCAAAGGGCAAATCTATTAAAAGAAATGGCAGCAGCTTTATGGCTCTCTCAGAAAAGAAAGAGTTGCTTCCCCTCCCCCTGCTCCAGTGATTTCACCTGGGAAGCTGACAGTTCATTTGCAAAAATATAGTTTCTACGTTCCCTGACTGAAGGAGCTAATGGTGTCAGAAAAATTCTAGTGTCTACCCCACTCAACATGGGAATTGCAGAAGCCCTTAATTCCTTCAAAAGAATGTCCAATAAATAGGCCAAAAGACAAGTAAATGCCTTTGGTTAAGAGGACTGCCTTTTCTGCTTGCTGTTTCTGTATTTTGACTTCATGTAGTGGACAGGAGCCTAGAGTAAATTTCTATCAGAGGAAAGCCTTGTCTTTAGTTTTTCCAAGATGCCCCAATAAAGGCATCTATCTTGCAGAAATAATTTTCTTCTGCTGTGTTTTCCCTCTATTTACCAGTGGCCAGGGCTAAAGCCTTAGGCAACCTTTAGGCTTTCAGGTTTTTTAGTTTTTGAATACCTCTCACAGCTTCATTTTCTTCTGTTGTTCCTTTTGGGCCTTCAATGATTTGTGCATTGTGATTGCAGATGAGAAGCTCCAGAGTCTCTGAAGTGATGCCTGCTTTTTCCTGTGGGGTGATTTACAGAATTGCCAATCAAAAATAACCTCAATCAAAAGTATTTAATTTCACAGTTCAATTTCAAAAAAAATAGCATCATCATAAAGGTGGAGGAGAAAAATAATTAATTATTGGGGCTTTCTCCACTGCAAACTCTGACCTCGTAGCATGTCATCCTAAACTGACCATGCTATGAATTACTCATTTTATATCATTGACATGGTAATCTTGCCAGTGCTGAAGTTTCAGTTCCAGCTTGGCTTTATGCTTTGCTGGGGTCTCTGAAAAGCCTCAGCACTGTCATTCTTGCATACTTCCTCTTCATGTGCCTACAGATCTATACAACTCTCGTACTCTGAATATACTTTAAATTGCTTTTACCAGAGCTGAATCCAAAAACTTTTCCTGAAGCAGAGGCAATATTTACCTTTGGTGCTGTTTCTAGCCTTTTTACTGCAAAAATCAGAGCCAGTTTTAACTTTGAACACAACTTGGTGAATTGGTTCAATATAGCAGAGCACTAAAGGCAGCCTGAAGTGAATGTTTCATGAGCCCCTGGCCTCTGTACTGATCCTGACAGTGTATTTTGCAATAAGGTTCTGCACCTTGTTACATGCCAGATATAGCAAGAGCAGTCTTAGTGCTTGCTATTTCATAGCAATCACCTTTTTGAATTGGTAAATCTCCATGCAGAAAGAGGAAAAGATAGTCAACATTCTAGTAATTGTTGTTTCTCACTGCAGAAGGGGATTTACAAATAGAGCAACAATGTCGAAGGTAAAATTATTACTAAATGCTCTGCTGTGAGTTCTAGCAAGCTCTGGCCTAAAATCTATCAACTAGAAGGTCATGACAATGCTTTATGAATGTAATGGAGCTTCAGTTGTAAAAATCTGTTGCAGGAATCAGAGACAGAAGGTTTTCGTCAAAGAGGTGTACTAAAAATGCAATCCAGCCTGCAGCTATTTTTCTTAAAGAGGCAGACATAACCCAATCCTGATGTCCAGACTATTAAACGTAGCAAAACTATTTTATTTTTGAAGAAGTGTGTTAATTAAGTCAGAAATAACTCAGGGGGAAAAATGAAGATGTTTTCTGCAGGAAATTAAAGTAACAACATAAACAAGTTCTGAATACTCTATTTATTTCCAATTAATGAAATTTAATTTGAAAGACAGAATGAGTTTCCAATCCATGATCCTTATAGCCCTGTATGTTGTCTGGAAACAGAATTAATTTTAATTAGTGGTAAAAAGTATTTAAAATCTTCCAGTGTCAAAGCCCCCATAAATTTGGGACCCTATTCAGAAAACAAGAATTGCATTACTTTTTTTAAAAGACTATGCCAAGAATTTTTAGTAGCATTAATTATAAAAACATACATAAATCATATATCCCTAGTTTTTTAACATCCTCATGATATCTGTAGCAGTTGTAAAATTACTTGTATTATTGTTGCATCATGCAGTTAGAAAGTGTTAGATTTAAACCTTCTTTTTCACCAACTTTTGCAGGTCCCTTCCAATTTTCCCATCCTTTTCTGACATAGGGAAGTTCCTGGGCCTAATACAATAATCTAAAGTAATCCTCTGGGGAAAAGTGCTATTAATTAAGTGGTTGCAGCTGCCCATTACACAATTACTTCCATGACTAAGAGGGGACACTTTTAAACCCCACAGATATTGTCAACCACTAGGGGACATCGAAGAATTTCGCGACCTCAGTCCCTGCAGCTCAGATTTACCTCCCTTTCTATTTTAGCCTTCATTGGTACAAAGATCAAATATCTCAAAAATCCCTTCCAAGCTCTAGCTTTCCATATGGCACAACATGGCACCACCAACCTCACCACAGGAGAGCTCTAATGGGTCCTGACGCACAACATCCCAACTAAGTGTCACACTGAAAGCAGCACTTTTAGCTCGTTTAATAACAGGCTTCACAGAAACAAGTCTCTGCTTCAAAGGGTCTTTTAATAAATCTGAAGTAAAGCTTGAAAAGAAAAAAAGGTAAACAGAGATATAGTCAACGTTGTTACAGATGGCCAAAGTGGAGAATTGTTAGTTCAAAAGTGAAGCTTTTAGCTATTGAAGAGTCTCTGCAGAGAGACCCCATGGTGTCACACTAACATACATGTACCAGCACTGGTTGTGTGCACACTTGTCTAATACACATGCCTTGTTTGTTTTTAAAAATCATACTTGAAATAACAACAATAACAAAAAGTATTTTTTATTCATAGCTCATTTTTCCTGTACTGCATCACTGAACTCTTCAGATGAGGTGGGGTTTTATTACGTGGCAGAGGGCAGTGGCAAACAAGCTGTCAAAGTAAAAACTTTCTGTGAATAATCAAGCAAAATTTTATTCTGTAATTAAAATTCTTTCTATCATCTTACAACTTATTCTTTTGTATAGACAAGTCTACTGCGCACAGTAGTTCCCTTCTTAAAATCTGCGTTTGCAATTAACTGCAGAATTGACACAATGTGGTAGCAGGACTAATTTTTTTCATTAAAGTACTTTTTGGTAGTGATTTTTTTGTATGCACACACATGTTCCTAAGAGATAGCTCTACTCTTCTTTCTACTTTAATTACTTTATACAGCTGAATAACAGATGCACAGCAACAATAGATCAAGAAAAGGCATTAAAGATATTCTCTGTAAAATAGTTCCTTTCTAACGGGTGGTACTGGAGGGATCATAGAACGTGGCAGTAATAAGAGTGCATATTTTACAGGCCAGTAAACCAGTGAGTAGATCTGTGGCTGAGTGCAATATGACCTGTCAACCTGTCTTACCAGCCATCTTTCCTTTCTGACCTCACGCTGTGTATATATAATACATGCCACAACATACATTTCCATTTCAGCAGACAATCTTGGGGGAGATTTGTTGTCTTTCTCCTTCATTAGAGAGAACCGAGGAATTCCAGGGCAAACCAGAAACACAAACAGGAAAGGCAGAAAGAAATCTGTGGTAATAACATGACGATTACTGAAAGAATGTGTGCGAAAATCCATTTTTATTTTCTCAGTATAATGCTAATTTCAGTAGTGCTGTTGCTGATGACATGAAAAAAGGGTACTTGCTTTTCCACCACAGTTTATCTAAACAGCTGAAGATGTAACTGAATTCCATATTAACTGAGCTCTATAACATCCCTGTGAAAGGTATTGATATTGATATAATGTGCAAATACTTTCAGTGAAGCATGATGGGTCAAATGATTAAAAATACATGTGCACAAACTATAGTTATGAGGACCTCAGAAAGTTTTATATGAAATTTAAATGAGCTCTGTAAGGTTCTTTGTCATAGAATTAGAGTGTAGTGTTAGAGACCCAAAAGGGGTGAGTGGGTACTACAGGTGTAGCAGGTTAGGAGGGAGTGATAAAAGGGGAGGACTGGGATCAGTTAGGGGGAGCACTTCTATCCCTGTCCCTACAAGGGATAGAGTCTTGCTGGGATTAGGAGCTACCTGACTGTTACCTGTTAGATGCATCTCCTAAGAAAGGTAACTCTGATGTGGGTGTTGTGTGAGACAAGGCTCCTTTGCTATTTCTTTGTAGGCTTGGTTTACGTGGTGTTAAAGAGTTAAAGGATTTGTGGATTTTTTTTCTTTTTTAAATTAAGCTTATGTTGGGACCTGTAGTAGTTTAGTCTTTGGCTGCAAATTTGTAGCATTGCTTGCCCTTGTGCTACAAAATAGAATGGCAGATACTTTCTGCTTGAGTGTTTTATAGTTTGGATTGTAATAAAATATCTTAAAGGGAGTAATTGGTGGGTAAACTTGGGAAGGTCACACTATTTATGGGATAACTGTAACTTCTGAAAATGGAAAAAACCCTCCATCAAACTGCATGCAGGCAATCCAGTTTACCAATATGAAATGCTGATAAAAATGCTTATGCTTAAGTCATAACTGTTCTGAAGTGGGCTAAAGCAGCTGTGATCAACACAAGGGGAAATCCTTATTGTCTCCATTCCTGATGAGTTATATTACAAGTGCTCTGATGTTGGATTGTGGTCTGGGAAGGGTTAGTCTTCTACTTTTTGAATTTCTGCCATTAGAGTTGTAGACTTCTTGTTGTCCTACCTGACATAAAATGTAAAAATTTAAAAGAGACTTTATAGTGTTTCATCTCTTTGTTTGGATTCTTTATGTGCTTTGGGGCACTAGATAATGGTTTTCACTTCTGTATGTTGGAAGTGTTAAAAAAGCAGCTTGTTGTGGTACTTGGGAGAAACAAACACTGTTAAATTGCTTTGTCCTTTCCTATCCTGAAATTAGCTGTCTTGACTTGAAGAGAGTGTTGATTTTAAAGAACTTCTGTATTTCAAAGTATTCAAAGGCTGACCTTTCATGAATGTCTACACCTAAAGTGACTTTTCATTTGTAAAGCATTCGTGTGATGTAGTTACAATGGGAATATTGATATAACAATGATAATAAAAATGTCATCAAAATGCTAATAATGACAAACATGCAGAATTGATCTGGTCCCTCAGTGGTTAAAATAACTTCTTCAGCATACCAGGGTCCTGGCACAGAGCTGTGCCTGGTAAAGTGTTATGATGATACCACTAGCTAAATGTTTGCCACTAAACAAGCTGTGGATGTGCCTCTTTCTGCCCCAACAGTGCTCCTCTGTTATGGTATCTGGGGGGAGGGGGGAAGAGAAAGTGTCTATCAACATGGGATTTTTCATTGAAAACATTCCACAGGAAAAACTGTAGTTGGGGGTTTGCAATGGCAGCATGTAGATATGAAAACCTTATGCTAAGTTTGGAGTAGGAAAGAGCAAAAGAAGAAAATAACATACAGTAAGACTTTTCCCAGGACAATCATGCTAGCTGTCAATTAGATTAATTGGTTTTATGGTATGTTTTTAGTGTATATTTTTAACTTTAGCACCTGTTTCCTACTTGTATCTACTTCTACTTACAAGAACATGAAGCTTGCAAAGGCTCTGGAGCACAGGTGTTACCAGGAGCAGCTGAGGGAGCTGGGAGTGTTTAGTCTGGAGAAAAGGAGGCTCAGGGATGACCTTCTCACTCTCTATGACTACCTGAAAGGAGGTTCTAGCCACGTTGGGGTCAGTCTCTTCTCCCAAGTAGCAAGTGACAGGACAACAGGAAATGGCCTCCTGTTACACCAGGGGATGTTTAGATGGGAAATTAAGAAAAATTTCTTCA
>NW_016690322.1:521000-916152 GCF_001604755.1 Lepidothrix coronata | reverse complement strand
ACCTGCTCTGAGGCAAATGACTCTTCTCCCCTATACTTCATTTTAAATCTTCAACAGTACTGTCTTTTCAAGGGCATACACAGCCGATTATAACAAGGATAATAGTTGGCGTTTGCTTTTCTGCAAAGTTATGTATTCACCAGTCCATTAAATGAAAGCAAAGTGGTATCAGACAACTTTATCATAAAGTTCTGGTTACTTCAAGTTATTACAGAACAGTTAGAAAAGTGTTTATGAAGATATTAATTGCTATAAAAATTTCATGTGCTTATTATCTTATGGAGCCTTTGTTTGGACACAGTACTAAAGAGGTTCTTGTTAAAAAGGCTGTGTTGTTAAAAGACATAGCATGAAAGGTGAAAAAGATTTAATATCACATTTGTTCCAAAGTCATAGGGTTTTATACTTTAAAAATTTTTGCTATAAAGTAAGAACAAAATTAGATGAGAGAGAACATGGAAGAGATAGGAAAGAGAAATAATGGGATCCACTGGGGGTCGAAGGAGATGAGATTAAAAAGCTACCAAGGGGGTGGCTCAGTTCAAATATGGTCATGACCACATGCATTCCTAAATTCCTAAATCTTAACTGGAGAGTCCGAATTGCTTCAATATCAGAGGAAGTTTTCTAAAGAATGTGAACACAACTGGTCTGGCAAGTAATTTGAGTTGGTATTGCACCTCCTCTAAGTGAAAAATGAACATGGATTTTAGATAAATGTAATTTTAAAGACAAGAGTTGAATAAAATTAAAATTACTCCACATCATCATACACCAATCAAGACCTGAGTATTTTGTAAGGTTGGCAAATGGCTTCATAATAGAAACATGGACTGACTACAGTAGTCATGAGTCCCTATGGATTCATATGAGTCAGAACTTCCTACTTCTCTTTACCATATACTGTGTATTGAAGGAAACAGGCCTTGACTTACTAGTTTCAACTCTACTTTACAAAAATTCCATGCCTTTTCTATTTGTGATAAATGTAGTACATATTCATAACATGAGTCCTGAAAGCTGTACAGCTATTTAGTAACTAACTTTTAGTATTTCATCTTTAGTATTTTATGGTGAGTACTGACAAACTAAGTAGTGTCCATATTACCTGCTAGGAAAACTTTTGTCTAAAATGTGTACTACTTAAAATGTACTGAGACTCACATGAGGAAATACTGCAAGCCTTGGGATTCTGAAACAATTCTTATAAGTATTAAGATCTTTTTTTTTAAAATGTTCTGGTGCGATGTGAGATTGTATCTACCTGTGTTTTCTCCTGGATGCAACAGCAGCAGTGACAAGTTTAACTCCACATGAGGGAAAAACTAATTCCTTTCACTCAGGGTAGAATTCTTTTGATTTTATGGCCAATATTGTGTTCACTTCTATTCAGCTCACCAGTCCAAATGACCACATACCTGCTTGTATGTGAGGGGAAAAGCATACATACAGGGAGGCTTCCCTGTCTTTGGAAATTGCTCCCACCAGTATGTACTGGATTTGGGCTTAAAACTGATGAACCATTCACTTTGGAGAAGATTAAACCACTGGGTTCAGAGAACCTGCTGTCTTCCTCAGAGCTTGCATAACTTGGCTGATAAGCAGAACTTGGTTTTTATCACAGAATTTTGTGTCTGCAAGAGGATAGCTGGTCTGAAAAATTTTATCCCTGCTTGCATGAAAGCAATAATAAATCCCAGGTGCACTTCAGGTCTTGAAGGTAGGCTGTACAGAATGCTCCAAAGGTCTAATGAGGTGGTGGGTGTATAAATTACTTGGTACCCTGTAGGATCAAATGGAATGAGTATTAGTTAACATGCAAGTAACAATATGACTGGAATAATTAGATAGTTTCTTTTATACTGCAAACAGTAATCTTCTGGGAAGCTTGTAACTGCAATAGAAAGGTTATCTCATGCCATCTCTGGCTTAATATACAGGTGTTTACCTAAAAAGGCTTCAGATACAAAGAAAAATGAAAAAGGCTTCACTTACAAAAACAAGCCCAATTAAGATCAAATTCTGTGACTCGTATGAAAGTTGTCTCAAATAACACCACAGAAAGACATTAGTCTGCAAGAAATAATTGTTTGGGCCATTACAACCACCAGTACTCTCTCCCACCCCTGCCCAGCTTTAAATAGAGCAGTTTATCTTAATTATCAGCCAACACAGAATTGACTAAACCTAAACCAAGTCCCCATTAACCTCTCTTGTAATGTGTCCTCCAACGAGGACCCACAGCTCCTCAGACCACACAAAAACCTACTTACAAGGCAAACAAGGTTACCGCACTTGGGTTACCTCTAATGCAGAGCTGGAGGCATTTATCTCCCCTCAGAGCTTGGTAACAATAGGCTGTGGAGGGGCAGTAATGCCCAAAGAGCATTGAGATCACTTATTCACATATTCGGTATATTTGGTACTTACGCCACACTTTTTTTTTTCTTTTTAATCATTATTTATCCAGGACTGAAAAACCCTAAAACACATGACACTCCCCCCCCCCCACCCTTCTAAGGCAGAAACTGTAACAACAGTGTTAATCTTCTGGAGACTTTTTAAATTTAAACTGCCAAATATAAAAATTAATGAGGTGTGAAGAGATGCAGGCTTTGCATCTGTCTATCAACAACTTAAATATGGGAAAAGAAAATAATCTACTTGAATAGCATCTGATTGTGTGTTTTATTTTGATTCCTATCTTGGTTCTGAGAGGCACTTACTGCATAGAAAAAGAGAGCACTTAATATCTGGCAAGACCAGCCTGTGTGTCACAGTCTCTCACAGACTATTAATTTTCAAGGACAAAATTAAAAAGAAATGTTGCTACTAATGTATCTTTGAAAGTTCCAGCAGGAAGCAGATGCAGTGGGGTAGGTTGGCATCCACAAACAGGTTCAATGGCCTGAGATGCAAGTGCTGGCAGCACATGTGGGACCTGACATTGGAGATATTTGCTTGCTCTGGTTTGTGTGTCTTGGTTGAATTTGGTTTGGTTTGCTGCTACAGACAGATGTTAAACCTGAATCAGCATTCAGCTTTTTTTTGGCCTGAACTCTAAAAGTTCTTTGACTATTTCTCCTTATTCTACTCAAGTAGTGAAAATCTGTAGGCCTAAAACTTTCTTTTTAAGAGATATTATTTTCTTTTTAATATTTATGGTTAAGGTGCAGTAAAGAGTGTTACAGATTTTCATTCTCTTTCCTCTGGGGCTTTGTAATACTCCTGAACAATGTTGGAGCTACTGTTTTGGGGTTTCTTTTTAATTCTCTATTAATACATGAAGCACATTATTCATCTTTACATTGCACCAAACCCCTCAATTTTAATTAACTTTAAGGACTTCATTCTGTACCCATTGACATTAATTAAGAAGTTCCATTGGCTTTAGCTATCAGTCACTGCATTTGCTTGGGGCTAGATTCACCCAGGGGAAGTGTTACAGAATTAGCCACTGAAATATCTTGAGCTAAGAAGGTGAGTCTGAACTTCCACCTGCCTTAAAAGCACAGTTGCTGGATTCAGGACTGCCAGGAGGACTCAGTTTGGCACAGAAGAACCAGAGTTACTGCCCCCAGAGTAAATAGCCAGTGTTTTTTCTTCATTTACTTTTTTGGTGGAGGCAATAAAAGTTCAGCTAAGTCTTCCTTAGATCTGACTCGAAATCAATGTATATTGTGTCTTGGATGATGCTTCTTGACTAAATATTTAGAAAGGTGTAGCCTTCAAAGACTACTGGCATGGGCACATCATTTTTGTGGATGTCTGCGGTTATTTTTTGATTATCCCTCCCTTTTAATAGTGACAGATGGAATATTTGCCTTGCCCTGCTAAGAAACTGGAAACCTCTTGTGTGCAGGTAAAGATGTGTATGTGTAAATAAGGCAACACTGAGAGTTGAACAAAGAAGTCTGTCCTGTTAGGGAGTTTACTAAAGGAAATGGACATTTCAAATATACTCTTAATTTTGCCCATATAAAAAAAAAAAATAAAAATAAGGTGTGTTTATCCTAGACAGCAGCAACAAATGTTTAATCTCTTTATCCAGTTCTTTTCTGCCACATAACGCACTCAGATAAAGCTCATAATTTCTATCATTTTTTAATTACTTTTATTGCATAACTGTGGAAATCCATTAAACAGGTGGGTAACTTTCTTGAACCAAGATGATGCAGAGGCAATGGCAGTTGATTAGGTGTACATAGATTACAAATATTTTTTTTTAAAGCATATTTGGAAAGTGATGTCTATTTTGGAAAACACTGAGAACTTTACTGCTTATGGTTGATGTCACAGTTAGCTTTTTGTAAAAGTTGAAATTATTCTGTGGTAGTTATTTCCTTTATTCATTGACAGATTAGCTGGTTTTTTAAAAGCAAGTACAGATGAATTGAGCAAGAGGGCAGAATAAAGTTTAAGTCTGTACTATTTCTGTCCAATGCTCATTAATCAAATGCATTTGGAAACAAATAGCAGCCTGATTCGCTTACCTAGTATTATGCTGATGTAGTTGTATCAAATTCTGAGGAGGTTCTCTCGTTTATACCAGTGTGAGTAAAAAGGAAAAGCGGGTCTTGCATCTACGTAGCAAAACGCGATTTGTTTGCCAGGAAGGCTGGATAAAATGTAGATATCACACAGGCAATGTGCCTCTAGCTGCTGTGCTTACCACCAGCAGCTCAAAGAGAATTATTTAATCCTTGTTTGCATAATAACTTCTGATAAATAATTCAAGAATGTATGGCCTAAAGTTTTTTTAAGGCAGTGCCTGAGGGAGAAACAGGATTCTGTTCCAGTTTTAACAAGGAACCAGGAACCCCAGCAGAGTTGTTAGAGCTGTATTCAAGCTCTTTGGATGTGTTTTGGTGTAAAAGGTACAATGAAATGCAGAAGAGGACTTCAAGATATTTTGTGGAGAGTTGTCACAAGAGGAAACACACCTCTGTGCAAGGCACACAGTGTGTGTTTGTAGTGTGAGAGGGAGCCTGCAGGCTGGAAGGGAGCTCTTTAGTAACAGGACCTAATAGTGTAATCCATTAAATCAAATGTCTAGAGAGTGGTGTTCTGGAAAAGGATTTTTTTTCCTTATCACAACAAGATGCTTAATACAGGCAAGCTGACAGCGAGTGCTTAAGATTGGCTTCTCTGTTTTTTTCTCCCTCTCTCTGCTTATCTTTACCATGTCAAAGTGATCCTGATTAAGGAAGGAAAACGTTATCATTATCTTTGACTACTTTTTGCCTTCATATTTTGTATTTGCAGGAAATTATTTATTTATAGGACCAAAGCCAATTCTGTTAACAAACATAATAACCTGAATTTATCTCTGTCAGATGGAGTCTGATACCCTTATTGCTTGCATCTGTTTACTGCAGTGAGGTTTGCTCTGAGTTAATACATAGCTGATTGCGAATAAGGAGGCTAAATCTGGTTCTTACATCATTGATGTGGAAGGGGAAAAAAAGTAATTGTTATTCCTGACAGCCTAGGGGATATCATGGTAATTTGAAAACTATTTGTTCTCTGTCCTTCATGGTTTTTGACATCCATACCCACAGTGCCATATACAAACCCCATATTTACGAACTGTAATAGCAATCAACAGGTGCTTGTTTGGACTTAAAAGCAAAATCTTTATTTGTTTTCAGCAAATTCTCTGACCTGATTTTTGTTTGGTTTGTGTTATAGGAGAGTTTTATTTGACCATACTCTTCCATCAACCCTGGTTTTGCTTCTCTATATAAGAGATACAAATCCAGTAAAGGTGACATTGACTTTCGGAATAGAAGGATCCCTTTAAAGCTTACCTGGAGCAATTTAGTTGGAATTTTCAGGTCCTTAGTAAGTGCTGTGGTAATTTGCAGACTGTTGTATTCTCTAGGTTTATATTAAAGTTTGGTTTATATTTCAATTACTTCAAAATATATGTTTGGATGTTAAGTGAAACTTCATAACAAGAAAAACGTTACTTTTGTGCTTGTGGTATATACTTTTTATAGAAAATATTGCTGGATGAATTTTTGATTGACTTTCTATTCCATTCTAATTTTAATATAATGCAAGAAAATGAATCACCACTGAAGTTTTATTGGTTTGGTAAAAAGAGCAAGAATCTCAGGAATGTTTGTTCTTTTGATGCAGATAAATAACCTGGACTTCTTGAGAGCTTTTAGTCTTTGTTAGGGTGCCTGATTTTCATGAACCTTTGAAGTGAAGTAAGCAATTTGGCAATAAATTAGTTGTTCTTGCAGAAGGCTCATAAATGAAAAAAGTGCAAATCTGGCAGAAGGGCAAAGTGAAATGTGACTGTAGTAATTGCTCAAACGTTTTGCCAGGCTCTTGCAGGCAGGCTGTTAAAATGTAAGTGTGGATGACAGCTGTGTATCTCCAGGTGAGGCTGATTCTGTTTGAAAATCTGGTTTTAATCCATGTAGGCAATTTGGCTGTTTGAATTTCAACAAGGAGTAACCTTATGTGTACCATGCTTTATGTTCAGTTTTTCCCCGTGTGTTTATCTGCAGAATTCCCATTGAGACTCTTTTGTTACAATGTTCCCTGGAAAAACCTTTAGTATCTCATACTGTGCTTCTTTCAAACCTGAGCTGTAACAATACCAGTTTAATCTCTCCATCTGTTGATGGCAGAAGATCAATGCTGTAAAATTGCATGTTAATATAAACCTCTGGTGAGCTTTGTTTGGCATCTGCATTATTTCTATCTTTCTGATTATTTAAGGGAAGTCTGTCATAGGACCCAGTTATACCTCTGATTTTACAGTCTTATTCTTTCAAGTTCTTTCTGCAGCACCACATAATCTCCATCAGTGAGATTATACCTGTAGCTGATGTTAAGTATTAAGGAAGCACCACTGAGTTTGGGAACTAGATGTCTCTTAATTCCTTTATAAATTAGAGTGTACATGAGGAAACCACATTGGCTGCTTAGCAGTTATTGTTATGTACAGAAAGCATGTTTTATTTTTGAGAAAATCCATCTTTGATTACTTGGAAACTAGACCGTGTCTCAAAGAGCTTGTACTTTGAGAACCAACACTTGTCTTCGTGACAACTAGATTGGTAGCAATGGTATTCACACTACACTTTGTTCACAGTATTGAGACCCACTTTTGTAGAGGGAACCTGATGAAAGGAAAGCACATGACACCATAAAACTGGTTTAAAGAGAAATACAGGTGTTGGTTAGTTTTGCTGGTTTTGTTTTAGTGTCAAAGTGTACTCCAAGTTTTAGCATTATCAGTGACCTGCAGTTCCCTTGTCCATTACACGAGTGTTGAGCTTATCTGAGGTCTCATTTTGGCTGATGTTTTAATGATTTCAATGACTTTCATCTCCTGATTCTCATGTCTGTTCATTTTACTTTGGATCAGTGATAGGCTAAGAATGGGCTCATAGCCCATTACTCTCTGGCTCAAAAGGCTTGCTGGAACTCACTCCTCTGGGTGTTTGATGTTTGTCATCCACTTTCCTGCACAGAAAAGTTTATCTCACATTAGGAAGGAAGAATGCATTTTAATAGAAATTCCAAGAATAATTAGGGGTAGTCTTCTTTGACTGTGCAGTAACAGTTGTATGATAAACATTTATAATTCTTCCATAAATAATTGCAATGCACAGTTACTGTGAAGCCTTGTTCTGACACACACTGTCAAGATAGGGAACTGTGTGGTCTGCAGGCTCCAACTGCTGAATCCAATAATGGATTTCTCTTTAGTTTCAGCTTTAGAAAAACAGAAACCATCCCAATATAACAGAAAATACTGAAGTAGCAAGAGTTAAACCACTCTGAAGTGTGAGCTTACAAATTAAACATTGATTGCAATTTGAAAGTGAGATTATATTGTGTCATTTGCACCCGTAATATTTCTAGAACTGACAAATGACAATTCCCAGTTGTTTTTTGTTTCATGTGAAAATCCTTCACTCTTATTTCTGTGAAATTTCTACCCAGCAGGTCATACAATGGAAATGTTGCCTCTTCCCTACTGAAACCCCCAGAGTAATGTGTATCTTGCCCTTCAGAAATGATGTTTGTATATATGTATATGGTTTAAGACAGCTAAGCTTGTTTGAATAGATAAACAAAAGCACGTTTTTAACATCTTCCATAGAAATCCTGTACTACAGGCAGCTGCAACCTGTTCATAGCCCATAGGGATGGTTGTAGTCAAAGTAAACAAACACTCCTAAGCAAAGACAATAATGTATGTTTGAAGCTCTATTTGACACCACAGAAGTTTTGATATGTTATTCGCACCTTTTGCTACTAAAAGAAAAAGAAAAATAAACTCAATATAACAGTAAAATTAAGGAACTTGTGGAACACCATAGACTCTGATTTTATGATAATTTGTCTTTTTTTTTTTCCCCTCCCCACTTCCTGGGCTGCTTTACTTGAATTGATCTTGTTTAAGTTCGTCTTGGACTGCAGCTGAATACAGAGAAGAACTTGTTGCATATTCACTGGTTAGTTACATAGGGGTGTGTGTGAAACTTTTGGATCATTGATCTATTTTAGAATAAATTAACTCCGTTCCCTGAAATGTGTAGTTGTGTGTATGCATTAAATAAAACTAGATCTCCTTACCCTTGCTTTTACAAGTGTGAAGATAAAGTTAATAAAGGGAAAGATTTATACAAATTTTAGTTGTTAGTGTTTGTTGCAATGGAGTAACTTCTTTAAGTGATCATTGCCTCTGGCAGGAAGGTTTGGCATTTCTGGACCTGGCAAAAACTTGACAAGATGGCCTTGCAGTGCTACTCCCCTGCATCCATTGTTTGGATCAACAGCCTCTAATCAGTGCTTACAGAAGAAAAAAACCTCGGAGTTAACACTGGTTTTTAGGTTGTATACAGTTGTAATGAAGATTTTGTTTTGTGATGGCTTCTGCAAGTGAGTAAATTTTATTCACACCAGTGAACTCGGTGACTTCAGGGAGACTACTCACAGTGATTTGCCAGCTTGAGGCTGTCATGTGTAAATTATGGCTGTTGGATGTTTTATAATTATGTATTTTTAATTAAATATTGCATATAAAAATATGAATTATATTTCTCTAGAGGCAAAGAATAATATGATACATGATGTTACTTGGATGAAGGTGCAAGAGTTGCAGGAAGTACTGTCATCGTATTTTCTAAGTGACATCAATTTGTGTGGCTAACATTTTAGTAATAAACCCCAAAATGTAAATCTGAAGCTTGCTGTGAAGGGAAGTCGACAGTTTCAGTGAACACTGCGGGATCTGCTCATAAATATTCATTAAACAGTGCCTTGCTGAAAATGAAATTTAAGTACTTAAGGTAATGGAATAAAAGTTGAGAAGCTCTTTTAAGCATGTTCAAAAGCAGGATAGGAAAGAGATAGGATAAGTAGCATGAAGTTTATGGCTTGCTTTTTGATGTTAAAAGATAGGATAAAAGCACTATAGGGTTAATGGCACTGAAATGCCTTTTCGTATTGCTAGTGAAGCTACACTAACTTTTGGTGGAAATACAATCACATTTCTGTCTCCCTGAACATGTATGTTCAGTTACATCCTTCCATGGCATTATGATGTCAGGATTTTTGCTTCTTTACATCAAGAATACAATGCATATGAATTACTGTGAAGCTCATCAGTCATATGCTCAGGGTTTTCTGCACACAAACAAAGCAGCAGCATTTCTTTTACTAAAAAATCCATTTTTTTATTATTTTATTAAGACCCCCAGAAATAGCAGTTCAAGAAGAATAGACTCCACTGCAAATGCAAGTGACTCTTCATGTTCTTTACATGACCACTGCTCTGCAGCACCAGGGTGATGCATCCTGAGGATGCTTCATTCTGTGAGTGAGCCCGTGACTGGTCAGTAGGCAATGAGGGAGGGAAATGCTCATACAAAAGTTTAATTGCTCCTGTTCAGCTCCTTCTAAATCAGTGTCAGTCTGTGCTCATCCCACCTGGTTTGAGGTGCTTTACTGAGGTGTCCAGATTAGGAGCTTGGTGGCCCCAATCCAACCATGTGACTGGGAGAGAGGAAGAGAACCTAAGTCACCTGGGACTGCTGCTGCCTTTCCATCAACTGTCCAGGGAGACTGATCCACGTGTGCTCCAATACTTGATGACTCAGTGTGTTGAAAGTGACCATTGGTGCCTATATGTATAACTTTTGCATTTGTTGTATCTCAGGTTGTGCTGCATATTTAACCAGATGGCATTTCTGAAAGTTCAGACAGGATCCTGAGATAGCCATAGCTTTGAATTGTGACTGCCAGCACTACTTCCTTAAAATAAATAGGATGACAGATACTACTGGGCTGCTAATCTCAAGAGATTGGTTTCCTTAGAAAGGAGCAGCTTTTTGAAATAGGGAGAACTCTGCAGGATGAGACAGATTCAAATAAAAGATGAGAAAATCAATTTCTTCCCAGTGTCCTAGAATGAGGAAATCTTTCCTTCCACTTTTTCTTTCTCATATCCAGCAGTTTTCCGTGGCTCCGTAGGTTGGAGAACTTGTGCAAAGTTTGGATTCCCAGGTAAACATATTTCTCTTTGTCCCTCCTTGTTTTGCTCATCCCAGTGCCTTGGGTTATTGGTGCTTTAGGCTAGTGGTGCTGCCTGTGCTTTTCCTGCTGCATTTTGTACTCCAAAAAGTCTCCAAGCTAAGAAATCTCCTCCTTGTTGTGAGTCCAATAACCTGAAAGAAGACAAAAAGGGCAGTCTTTTTAACACAATGTGACATTGAACTGACTCTCCTAAATTGCAGCCAGTGTCTTTGAGAAGCAGATAGAATAGGTGTCAAAGCAGCTCCTCAAGTAAAGCAAGGCACAGACACTTGGAAAAGCCAGGACTGATTTGGATAGAAATGATCTGCTACCAAATCAACCTTATGAATACTCTCATGCCACTTCTGAAAGGACAGTGTGAGGGAGCTGAATCTTGGAAAAAAAGTGGTTTTGGACAAATGAGTGGTGTCTCCGTGGTTGAACTGAGTATTTTACCCTGCTTTTCTCAAATGACAAGTTGTCTTTTGAAAGAGCAGGTGGAGTCAGTGTTTCCCCTAAAATCCCATAGAGTTGGCATTTGCTGTGGTGTTGCAATTAAATTCTTTTCTGATGTCTTCATGGCTTATTTAGTCTGTGTTCAGGTAAATGATGCACACATTGTATCATGCTATCTGGAAATAGTAAAGAAAATGCTCATCTTACCTATAGTGAATGACATACAGGATTTAGTGAATATTAAATGATTACTGCTTGGTTTTGACACAAACTCTAAGTAAATAACATATATTTTCATACCATGTAACTCTTTTAATTATTTAAGATGCTGCCTTTGCTAAAAACTTTAGGTAAATCTGAGTCTTTCTTTAAAAGAAAAAAAAGAAAAAATACTTTAATAAATAATTCATTACAGACTATATTTCGGCAAAACTTCTGTTACTGAATTTGCTCTGTTATCTTAAAAATATGTACCCAGAAGACAATAATTAAAAACCCAAACAAAAAAAGGAAACAAACAAGCAAACAAAAACAAAAAACCCAAACAAAAAACCAAAACCCAACAAAAACACCCCAAAACAAACAAAAAAACCCAACAAACAAACTAAAAACCCAACCTCAACCAAAAATAAATTCACCCCCAATTTCAAACAACTTGATGTTGGTTATACCAGTCATAATACCATGGTATTGGTATTGGAAATACAATCACAATGATCCTGTTGTGATGCTGAGGCTTGACTTTGGTGTGTTATCCCTCTTATTCCAAAACAGTATATATAGTATCATAGAACTGAATTTTAATTTTTGTAAACTTTCCTATGTTTTTTCTGCTCAGTCTCTCACAGGATTCTCTGAAAACTAAGATTGCTAGACAGTCACCTTGCAAATGTTTTTGAAACAACCTTCTTTGCCTGTAAGTGTTACATAGGCTATGCCAAATTCTTTCTTTGTCTCTGCGTATATCTCCCTCAAAAAAGCCAAAGAGAGGCGGGGGGAACCCACAGGACTATATACACTTGAGACACAAGGAATAACAGCTGCAGTATTTTGAGTCCTTAATTATTAGTCTGTGCTGTGTCAGAGAGTTTCTACTGCCCTTTGGAAATCTGACACTAGTATTTCAACATAGAATCACAGATGTTGTAATTATGGGAATAAATTAATTTGTGGTCTTCTCTGTGTCCCTCAAAAAGAAAGTATTGTTCAATTTTGAGGTCTTCATTTGAGATAATTACTGAATTTCCTCTGGTCAGTGATCTGTTTACCTGCAGAGATTCCATTGCAGTGTATTTGTTGACTGTAACATCCTAACTAAACTGTCTAAATTGCCATTCTCAGCTGAAGATGTATCACAAGATTGAGCAAATGACCTTTAGAGTGTAATAGCATCCTTTAGCCATAAGGAATTAGTGTGTTGCAGCTATCATTCCTGCAGGCCTTAAAGTGTGTGCCTAGTTGTGTAGTGCCATTCCTGTAATGATGTCACAGCCTCGAGAGAGACACTTCTCTCTTCAGTGTAGCTGTCACTGAAATAGGTACTCTTGTTTCAGCATTATTATTACCACCATGTGTTATGTAGTTGATAGAATAGCAAAATGTATTTTTTAACTACTATTTATCTAATTTTTACTATTTTTTTCACCAGTGTTCTTACTTACCCTAATTGTTACTCTGTGAATAATCTTTTGTTTAGATTAAATAAGATAGCTAAAGGCTTGAGAACTTAGTCTGAGGCTTTGCACAAATAATTAAAGCATTTTATAAACTGCTGCACACAGTAGGATATTTTGGTACTCTAGAAACTTAACTCACAATTGGAAAGAGAAATATGCACTTATTGCTTCAAAGAACAATTAGGTGCTTTTAATAACACACTTCCAAAACTTTACATGCTGTAGCTAATAAAAAGGAATTTACTTTTCTAAGCACTTGTAAATGAAAGACAAGGCTTTTATCTGCAGCAATTTACAATGTATACAGTAACAGAAAGTAATGATTCACAATGAGAACTTCAAAGTGTCTGATTTAGGCTTGTAATTTTCAAGTCAAGAGGATTTAACCGTTCACAAATGGTTAGTTTGTGTAGACTGATCTCCTAAGTTAATTAAGGTAAACAACCCTAGGATGGTATTGGCAAGTCTTGTGATTGTCAGTTGTTGCTTAGCAGAGTTGTGATCCTGGCAAGGATACTGAAATGGATGTTGCCAGAAGTTGTTACTTATGCCTCACCTGGGAAAGCACCATTAAAATCAGGAGTAATTTTGTGGGGAATGGAAGTGATAGAATGTTACAAGGTCTGACCAATTGGAAGAGAAGCCATTGTATCAGTGCTTGTCATAAGTGACCAGCTGAAACAAATTTTGGTTGTGCTGATCCAGTCCCTTCTGGTGAGTTCAGGTCGTGACAGCACATCCTCTGTGCACTAAGGACAGACAACACGAAAGGGTGAGATCACACTTCTGAACAGAGACTTGCTGGGCTTTGTGAAGAGGCATGGTGAAAATGACTCAACCTGCAGAGCAGAAAATAAGGAGAGTTGCTCTCCCAGAACTTACAGGGTGCCCATCTCGATGTCTTCAGGGGGAAAGCCACATGTGGGTAGGCCCTGTATTACACAGCCCAATTTATACATATTGTTAAGTGTAATGATTGTAATAACCATGTCTCTGCACTCTTGGGTGTGCTGTGGGAGGTGTTATAGCCTAAGCTAAGTAGGTTTCTAAAGCTCACTCACTACATCTTAGAGGTCCCTGTTGTACCAGTCTCCTCCATTCCCATCCCCACAGCTGACTTGCTGGAGTCTCAATTTAAATCAAAACTCGAGGTGTTTCATGACTTTACAACAAATTTCATGGCACAAGACTTGTATATCATACAATTTGAGGACCTGCTTCTCTGAAAGGGAAAAGTCAGTTCTTTCACTTCACTGTGAATTTTTTATTCAATAATTTATGTAATCTTTGAACCTGAAGGAAGAGAAAGACTAAGAATAAAGTACACCTATGGATTCATCACACAGATTGAGCAGTCAAAAGCAGTCAGAAACATCAAAGAACGGTCTTATTTACAGTTAAAGCTAATTTTGAGGACACTTAGACTGCTGGTGACATTACTGGTATGTTTACTTAAATCTGAAATGTAGATGATCCTTAGTTTGAGAACACACTAGGTGTGACTGTGTGGGCATCAGTAGCTTCATGATTTGCATTCAAGTGAAAGGAAAAAGGAACAAAGAAAAAGTGAGTCACCTTAAAAACAGGAGAGAATGACAGTGGAAAAATGTGGATAAGTATCTCTAACAATAGACAGAAGTCAGGGAGAAGGTACCATTGACAGTAATATTATGCTTTTATTTCCATAAGAGAATAAGAACACCATTCTAAAATTGGACCAGCCATTACAAGGCATTGGAAACTCTTTTGGCTAAAAGAAGGCTGAATGTAAAGCTCTGTGGCTTCTCACAAACATACCAGACATTTGTGTTTTGCTTAATATTACTTCACTTGGGATTTGTTTGGAAATCAGATGTGAATAAAAAGACCACGTGCCTCCCACTGATTTTAGAAATGTTACTTTACGTGTTTTTAGGACATCACCTGCCAAAGCTATCAAATCCCTGAATCAAATATAATATTTACCTGGAGTCAACCCACATGAAGGACTGACCGTCTGATGCTGCCAAGGAGGGCTCTGAAGGAACAACCTGGCCAAAAGATGCTGCATTTGCAGCCCCCTTTCATTTCTAATGTTGTCATTCATCAGTGTGAAAACCTGGACTTGTTGGAGCTGTTAGCTTTGTACAGCCATTCTCTGTAAAATTGTTCAGTACATCTGAATATACAGCACTAATAACTAGAAATCTTTCAGAAATCTGGGCAAAAACCCAGCAATGCAGGGCTTGGGTTTGACTATATAAAATTTATTTGCAGGGATACAGCTCAGATGGAATGTCTAATAAATCTAATGTTTGTGTTCAAAGGAAAATATTAATTAGCAAGGTGGGATACCTCTCTATGCCCCTCTTCTTCCTTTTAGCATCAGGAGAACAAAATGAAGTAGCTCTTAATGTGTTGTCATCCAATTACATTTATCTCTCTGGCTAAAATTATTCATTGATCACTAATCACTGGTGGTTGTTTACACAAAACAGTGCTCGCATGGAGCACACAGCATATTGAGGATTATTGCTATAATAGGAGCTAATCAATGAAAACTACTCGTGACTCTCTTAATGAGGTGATAGTCAAAGGGGTTTGTTTGTTTACTGCAGCAATAGATTTGTCAAAACAGACAGAGCTGTTTGCAGCCAGCAGGAAACTGGTTTTCAGCATTAGATCTCAGACACCATTTTTCTCCTTCTCTACAATAATATTAAAGTTGAAAAACGATTATTCTGATCCCCCTTTATTAAACAAGCTATTACAAAGCAAGTGAAGGATTTCTGCACCTTCAATTTTCCACCTAATAATAGTAAAGTATATCCATTGTTGCCTTGACAATATTAATGCTATTTTTTTCCCTGATGCCTAAAGCAAAGAGTCTCACCATTTTCTTTGCCAGGTTGAAACAAATTGTGGCTTTAGAGTTTTAATATTTAAAGACAGGTTTCCTTACTGGTTTTCAACCATGATTGGTTAGTTCAGAAGCCTGATATTCACCAGTAGACTAGATGTAGATATTCACTAAATCTTCACGATAGCCTTTGGATTATTCTTGATAACACCAATATTTTGCACCAAGATGTATTTGTTAACTTTAGAACTCCAAGGCTCCTTAAAATAAACATATGTCAGATATTAGGCATTTAGGCAGAGCTAATGTCATTGGCCTAATTTTTTTCTAGTTTATCTTGCCATAGTTCTGCCACTAACACTTCAGATACACTCACTCTGGTATTTTTGGAGGTGCTGTGTTCTCAAAGATCTGCTGATTTATTAGAGAACAGTCAATTCAGCACCCCTAAAAATAGAGGAGTAAAGTTTTGACTTTAGAGCATGTTCATTTTTGTAATCAGAAATGGAGGCAGAAATAGCCCTTCCCAGGCATGTGCTCTGAACGTCAGGCTGCAGCCATAGGTTCGCTCTGTTCCACTCTCCAAACAGTAGGAAATCTAAGATGGAATGATCTTCATTGGAAGATCCTTTAGTTAATGCTTTTTAATTATTTATGCTGAAAATATTCCAAGTGCAACAAGAAGCTAAAAGTTCTTATATTATGCGGATTCAAAGAGACTTTGGGGACAGCCATTAATATTTGCATGCTGGATGGTTTGGTTTGCTGCTTCAATTATCTGAAGCTTGATCACTGTGTGTAATCATAATTTGTTCATAAAACTATCCAGGCCTGTCAGCACACTGCCTGAAATTAAGCTTCTTCTGCTTGTGCAGAGCTCATGAAAAATTGAATGGCAGTTCATTTTCACAAAACACGACAAACATAAAAGAAATTATGAATTAATTTTAAACCCTGTTTAGCAGAGTCTTACCAATTTGATGGAGCCCTTTGTCTTACAGAAGTCTGGCATCAGAGCTGATATGCTTAATTAGTATCAAGCATCTCAAAATGTCTGCGACTGACAGGGTAGATCATTTGGTGTCCTCCCCCAGCCTCCCTATGAATTGCAGTTTGAAATCTAACAGTTTTCATCAGGGAAGCTGGCTAACATAACTTGTACACCTTTACATCAAATTAAACACACGACAATGCTTCATCTGCAACAGCAATCCCAAAGACTGGCACAACCCATGAAATCAAAGAAAAAAAAGTCACATTTGCTCCTGTGGAGTCTCTTTAGATCCAAGATTACAGTGTCCTGCTATGCAATAATACTTCAATCTGAATGTGAACATAATGTTTTTATTTAGCACTTGGAAAAATTAACCCAGCTGGCGCAAGAAATCAAGAGCTTCAAAGAGGTTCCTAAACCCCTCCAATAAGCACTTTGAAGGCCGTACAAATTACAGTGTTTTCTTTAATTCAAAAATTCTGCCTGGATGTAAAGGGTGCCTGGTATCAGTAGGATTTGAAAGCAGTAATGCCTTATACAGTTATTCTTCAAATAATTATCTTCCAGGAGTATACTGAGGAAGGGATGTCAGTGGTGTGAAAACAAGAATCTGAGTCTCAAATCTTTGGTTAAAAGACATTTACAGATATTGTCTGTCTCATAGAGAAAGGGGGGGGGGGGAAGTAGAACAACAATACTTAAGGATATTAGAGATAATTGCGTAGATTTTTCTTTTCTCTCATTGTAATTTCATCAACATAGTTCCTGAACTGTGGTGATGTAACAGGAGCATGACTTGACCTGTGGAACCGTAGAATAAGTTTAAAAATCTTTACATTTGTCTTGTCCCCGCAGATTTTTAGCAACATCTAGAGAAAAAGTTGGATATTCAGAAAATATTGCATAAAGTTATGCTCATGGAAGAGCTGTTAAAGATTAGTTGAATTTGACTGTAGAATCTTTTGTGGATCCAAGTTTAGCTTAAATCCAACCATGTGGCAATCAAACTACACTTGACTTTTGGATATTGATCAGATAATCACAATGGTGCTGAACCTTTGGTCGGTGGTACGTTTTGAATTGTTCAATAAAGACATTTCAATTCTTTATTGATATTTTCTGGACTTTCAGTAGGGTTCAGCTATGCTTCATGTTCTTTGCTCTACTGGCAGTTAACTCCCACTGGAGCTACTGGGATAATTTGCTGAGGAAGGAGGACAAATTTAGGCCTTTTTCATGTATTTCTTTTTTAAATGCAAAGAAAGAGTGAAATTGCCCTCAAGTATCTGAGAGGACAAATAAGGTAATCTTTTTTTTCTCCTCAGCTCTGCAAAATGACTTTTTTTTTTTTCATTTCTCTTTTCCAAGAGTCTCCTGGCTCTCAGAGTCTCTGAGATCAACTTAAGTTCACATGGCACTGGTATAAATCATTATAGTTTATACACCTGTAAAGAGAGCTTGGACCTTGAACAGACAGTACGATAGTGATGGTCATGCTGAGAATTATCTTGAGGAGATATCTCAGAAGTTGTTCTATTATCCTGAGCTTTTCATAAACCTTTCTGTGACTTTCACAATGTGTTTCTTTTTTGTGAACTTTGGATATTCCTATTGCTCCTACTGTGGTCTTTACCTTCTTGCTTATCCCAGGTGTGTTATTGCCCTGGCAACTTCACTGCATTCCAGATTTACCTTTTCTCTTCATATCTGTTTTGACCATTCTGGGCTGTATCTAGTTTCCTGCTTACCCTTACAGTGAAAATATTTTAAAGTGGAGGAGCACAACCCATTTCAAGAAAGCTGGATTCTTTCAGCAAAAGAATATTTTTGTGATGGTAGCTGTGCTCTCCCCAGAGGAACCTTGGCTTAGCTCTAAACTCAGTTGTCACTGCTAGTCTTCATTTCTCATAATTTCCAGGATTACTGTAGTGTAAAAGTCATTTCTGAAATATCATTACAGATTAAGACAAAGCTCTTTCTTTTTATATTATATAGCTTAGAGAGTCTTGGTATGTCTAAGAAGTATGTTTGTGTCAGGAGAAAAATGCTATTTACTTACCTTACTTTTCAAATTTAATAGCTACTAAAAGTATTTACTCATTATGTAGCTACCAGCACAAAAAGCCTTTCAAATATATATTATTGGTAATGAATATAGTCCCTTTTTTTATTTTTTTTTTTTTAGTGAAATGACAAGAAATGCAGCTAATGAGGGAAAACCTGGCAAATCAGCAGTAAGTGCTAGTTCAGTTCATGTGCTCACTCTTAAAAAGTGAGTTGCTTTTGCCTTTGATTTCCAGCAGCAGGGATGGGTCCTGCGTGTGTTCTTGTACCTGAATCTGAAAATCTGCTAGTCTGCAATTTTTAGGGGTTTTATTTGCCTTTATACATGAAAAACTGCTAGTATCATGTGTTGGCACAAACATTTTATTTCTCTCAGGCACATGGAACGAAGTCAAAGTTTTCACATGTATCATTGTGGAATATTTCCTGCATCATGGAAACTTCACACCTGCTTACACAAGCTCCCCTGTCCGAATTTGACAGGGATAGTTCTTTTTTAGGCAGGAAAAGGTTGGAATTGACTATATTTGTATCTCTCCTTGATTCTTTGGAAATGCTCTGCGAAAAGTGGTTTGTTTTTGCTCTGTCTCAGCAGCGTAAATGAAATGCTTCAGGGTAGTGGTGGGCACTCCAAATGGTCAGCCTGATGTTTATTATGATTTTTATGTGATCTTGAGTGGTATGTGATTAAAGGGATGATTTTGAAGTTTCGTACTGCAGCTCTGTTAATGTACTTGGAAATTTTCAAGTGGTACTAGTGCAGGAGTCATGGAGTGGTTCTTTATGCCCCTAATACAACAAACCTCTAATAAGGAGTCCTTTTCCCTTTACCTAGTGCTATATTCAGTTCAACCTTTTAAGGGATAACAGAGAACTTGATAATAACTCAATATCCAGCCATGAAAACTGAGGTTTTCAGTGCTACCTTGAGTTTCCATTCTGCCTTTTAGCACCCTTGGATTTTAGACAGACAACATGCTAACCTAAACCTCCCCTCGGATTATTTACTTGGATTTCTGAGTCATGCACACCTAAGTGTGCTGAAGTGGTACTCCTAGAAGTGTCTGCCAGTCTTGGCCTCAATGGGAACATTTTCTTCCAATCTCTAAATTGTCAATTTGTCCTGGAAGTGGAGCTTCTGTACTAAACAACAGGGAGTAGTAGAGGGCAGGACAATTGTACAGAGCAAGAGACTTGAAGCACCTGGCAAATATTTGGCTATGCAGTTCTTCCCACAGGAATGTAATCAGCTCCCTTCTCCCACCATCTGGAAGACAGAGCATTTTTGCCAGCAGAGGAACTTGCTCTGTAGTCCCCATCCTGCCTGCCTTCTGTTCTTTTCTCCACAAAGAGCATTTTCTCCCTTTCTAACTTCACAGGCTGATCCAGAATCCCACATGAGAAAGTAAGTGGAGGTGGGAGTATCGTGGGATGGATATTTCTTGATTTTGTCAAAAAAACCCCAAAAAAATGTGAAAAGAAATATACATTCTGTTCAAGCTTTTTCCAGCTTTGAGAGCATTGAATGTGCTGACCTGTGGAAAATAATCGTCGATATTGGCTTATAAATGAAGCTGTGCTTTTTGTTATTCCAAATCATATTTGAACAGCTTCCAAGAGATTTAGTAGAGTTTCATGAATGCAGCTGAAACAGAATGGGGTACAATAACTTGGAGTTTATTTTGTTTTGTTTTCTCATCACCCCTTGGCCAGAATTTTTCTCCAATGGAAATTGTGGTTCTATTTGAAACCATCCTTGCTCATGTGTCAGAGACATGATCAATCTGTGGAACACGTATCAGTGATCTGCATTAATACATCCTTAGGTCTGCTTATCTTTCATTGTTAGTGATCAGAAACATGCCTTGTTTCTTAGTTCAAAGAGTTGATTAGAGGCATTAGTCCTGCAGTATTAGCTTTGAGACTTCCTTATTGCATGTAGTAGGTGTTTTATTAAGTTTTTTAAAAATACAATTAGAGATATGAAAATAAATTATAATTTCTAGTTGTCATTGATGTATCATTCTGAACCTAATAAAAGGTTTACCTTCTACTCCTTAGGTTAGGTGGACTCTTTATGTAACTAGCAGATTGTAGTTATTGTTTTCTAACAGTAGTCATGCAAGTGTGCCACAAGGACATGGAAATGCACACCCCCAGGTTACTTGTGTTGCAGGGGCAGTGTTAGAGGATCTGTTCGTGACTGCAGGATGATTCTTCTCTTCTGTTTACGCAACTGGAAACTGAAAAAGGTCACGAAGATGTGAAACATGCTTATGGTTTAGCCTGTAGCCTCTCTGTGTTCATGGTTACTTTTCACCACCCAAGCTGATTAAGCGAATGTCAGGAATAAGTTGGAGAGTATGAAAAGTTGTAGTGTTGATGATGAGAAGGGTAACAACAGAGATAATATTACAGCAACCCCTTAGAAATTCCCTGCTACTACCAGGGCTAGTTAAACGAGGTCTGAGGGATGTGATGCACTGTAGCAAACTAGGGGAAACTATGCAGTTATTTAATGGCATTTAATTAAAATGTTTCTCATAATAACAATGCATGCATCTTTAATGATCATGAAAACTGTTTCCTTTGCTTGTTCTTCATTTTGAACACCAGTTCTCACTTACAGAGTTTTTATGTATAGAACCAAATATATGTGATAATCAACAACTGCTCAGATGTACAAAGCTGATGTTAAAATATTAATACTGCAAAATCAATCTTTTCTTAAAAAAAAAAAGGCATTTACTCCAGAGCAAATGTGATTCAGTTGAAGCAATGTGATTCCAACTTGTCCTTTTATCTATAAATAATAGATTTTCAAAATGGAAGAACAACTTTGTGAATTGTTAAGGGCAAGAAATATTCAAAGGTTCAAACCACAAAAAATGTTTTATTTAAAGCAGTTAATCAGATGTTGTTTCTGACATTTCTTGTTTCTAGTCTTCACTCTCACCTTGCTCTTGATGTGTCAGTTGGTTCTTAGGGAAGATTATTTCATTTTCAGAGTACTAGTGAAGAACTAAATCACTTCTGATTGAGCATCTACCAAAGAAATGCTGGGCAAGTCACACACTATCTTCTTATTTGTAGTATTTCTACTTCATAGGGAGGACAGATGTGGGCCTCTGAGAGGGGACTGGAAATCAGATAAAAGAATAAGACCAACAGATGCTCAAATTGTCAAGCCTAAACTGGCTAAATCTTCAAAGAGTAGCACTTGAGATCCCAAAGTCAGCACAATCTGCCCGAGATGTTGCTGGTTTAAGTGACCATTTGTCTTGCACAAAGAGAAAATAGAAGGGAACTGAAGGCAGTTATTTATTAACTTATTATTCTGTAGTTTGAGACAGTTCAAGTACGTACCCAAGTCACAATGTCCTGGAGTTCTTTCTCATCAGTTCTGAACATAGTTTTTATAAATCAAGTCTTTCCATAAATGTTATTTTGGTTTGGTGTGTTATTTTTAACCTCCCTTGCTGCAATAACGTCGAAGTGATGAAGCTGGGACGCGTTCGAGGGCTCCGTGGGAAGCGACGCTTACACGCCTCAGCCCTTCAGTGCTGCTGAGGCCAGTTTTACAATCACCCTCCTGAAAACCAAACAGACAATGTTCTTCTGAACTTGCTTCCCTCCTACGAGTTGCTCAGCACCTCATTTAAACCACGTAGCACACCTCCTGCTTTGTGGCCCCTTATGAAATAGGAAAGGAAAGTTACTGCAGAACCAGAGCGAGCCCAGCCAGTGGCTGCGGCAGAAGGGGCACTGCTGGCTGAGGTCCCCCGGCCATACCCACCCTCTTGCTGCAAAACACCACCCCCTGCTGAACTGTGTCAGTCTAATGGCATCCTTAAAAACTGGGTTCTGATGATCAGGAATAGAAAATGAAGTAAAAATTACGTTAAACTTATTTTTTTTCTTTTTTTAAAAAACATCGGGATCAAAATATTTTGCTAATGAAGTGATGCTGGTTAAGCAATATTTTCCTGATGCAAAGCCTTTAAAATGCTTACCTTTAAAAAAAAAAACCAAAACACATGATTTTGAGAACTGTCCTTCCAAAAGGACTTGTTAACTATGTATCTTAATTATGTGATAGAAATGTTAGATGCAAAAATAATAACTTTAAGTTATAGTTTTAAGTAACTAGTGGACCATGGGTATATTACTGCAAGCTAAGCAACTGGTTTCTTTGTTAATTTTGAAAACCTTTTACTGGCATGTTTCAGAATTTAGAAGTTTGTCTTCATCAACACAGCAGTGTCAGGAAATCTTGTAAGGAAGTTTCTGATGCAGAAATATGAAGCAGAGCAACAAAAGTGGGGGGAAGCAACAGAAATTGCCACAGTGGATTTAAAAGACTGCACAGGAGGTTCCAAAATAGCAGAGGCAATGGCATTAATAATGTTTTACATTACATTACTGCATCAATTACCTGATTCACTGTGCCAGTGAAGAAAGGGATCTAATAAATTCCATCTCTTCCTGTTGAAGCATATTAGCCATCCATTTGCTGAGAGGTTTTAATTTGCAGAGATGGGAAATGGTGTTTGACCCAAGTGTTTGCTGAATACAAATGAATGACAAATATATATGCATAATCAACTGCAGTTTTTAAGAATCTTTTCAGAAAAAAGCTTCAATTAAATCATTTGATTGAATCACATGATGTAAGAAATCCACATGCATATTCCAAAATCTACAACTAAGCAACTAATATTTTCTTTGTTTGTCTCTTGGATTCAGGTTGAGACAGGAAATACAAAGTGTTCACTTTAAAATATTAATGGGGTGGCTGCTGCATGTCCTTTTAAAAATGAAGTAAAATTGGTAAACTGAGGAGGAGGCTTTCAAAGGAGAGTGAAGTTTCATTATTTGAATTTATTGTAACCTATTGTTATCAAAGATTCATTTATGAGATAAGGGACAAATTTTTACTGAATGATATTAATGCACTGAAGTTCTTTAAGGATTTGTAGTTCCATGTTAGGAGCAAAATGTGTCCTGAAGAATGGTGCACAGTGAGCTTGTTTGGCACTTATCTGGGAAATCC
The DNA here is from genome assembly GCF_001604755.1 of Lepidothrix coronata. NCBI lineage: Eukaryota > Metazoa > Chordata > Aves > Passeriformes > Pipridae > Lepidothrix > Lepidothrix coronata. The sequence goes on along the minus strand of NW_016690322.1, from coordinate 892,522 downwards.
AGTTATTACTGTATCTCGGTGCTGCTAGAATGGAAATATTACGAAAAACTTATCTGACCCCATAGCCTGAGCCTCCAATAGAAGATATGCAAGGATGTTACAATTTTTTTAATCTTTTTACTTGAGTAAAAGTTTTAATTATAAATCAGAAAAAATACAAATATTGCTAAAATAACTTTCTGAATTCCAGTCAGTCCCAAGAACGATCACCAAGGAATTTGATTAAAAGAGTCAGAGCTGTGCTAAAGGCAGTTTTCTCCAGCGTAGTAAAACCTTTATTAAAATTCCAATTAAAATTCACCAAGAGGAAGGTTGCTGTTTGTGCTACTTGTCCTGGAAGCCACAGGCATCTGTGTCCAGTGGAAAGGTTTTTTTGCTTGCTAATTATATTCACATTTTGTGGCACTAATGTATAGAAAGGTATAAAAGCAGGATTAAGTCTTGAGGGTTCCTGGATAAATTGTTGGTTTCTGTGATGGTGCTTGGACTATGTATATATACAAGAGAAGGTTAATATATTTAACAGGAATTTGTGTTCTTTAGTACCTGAAAGGATTAAAATAACAGTAAACCATATATCTTGGCAACCACTTACGTGTATTTCAATAGTTTTTCAAGGATATGCTCACTTTGAATGACCCTATAAACATTAATGAAGCCAGGCTGTATTTTCTTGAGACTCGTGCAAAGTTAATATTTGAAGAAGTTGTGTGTGAAGTATTGCCATGGAGAAGCAGTGTGACTGCAATTTTTGAAGGTGTAAATATTGTATAAAGTTTGTAGCCAGCGGATCTTGCTAACAAATGTGTGTCCATGGCTGGCTGGAGACAAGTACAGGAGAGGCACTTTAGAGGGAAAAACTCTGATCCTAAGTAGTTGTATCAGGTACTTGTTTCCAATCTAGTGTCCTCAAAACCAAAGGGATGAGGAATAGGATTGCAGTCTTTTAAGATTTGCTCATCGGGATGTTTATACGACATTAATGATGAGAATAATAAACTTGTAACTCAGGGTTTATATTTAATGATAATACAACATTTCACACAGAAGCATGTTCCCTAGCATGGCTCAGGAAGATGCACTTAGCTTCAGATAGGAATATAACAGCTTCTTCCCCATTGCAGGGGGGCTCTACAAGAGTGTGTAGTGACAGGGCAAGGAGGAGTGGTTTCAAACTGAAAGAGAGCAGGTTTAGAACAGATATTAGGAAAAAATTCTTCCCTGTGAGAGTAGTAAGACACTGTCACAGTTGGCCCAGAGAAGCTGTGGCTGCCCCATCCCTGGAAGTGTTTGAGGCCAGGTTGGATGAGGCTTGGAGCAACTAGGTCTAGTGGAAGATGTCCCTGCCTATGGCAAGGGGTTTGAACGAGATGATCTTTAAAGTCCCTTCCAAACCAGGCCATTCTATGATTCTATGATTTGTTTCACCTACTGGTCTGTAGTAGTCCTGAATGGCCCCATATTTGCTGGCCACAAGAATAGATAAGATTGCTAATAAAACTAATTTTCCAGAAGGAACCTCTATTATTTTGGCAACTATCTAACCTCCCAACATCCAGCAGGGTTTGGGTGTCACTGAATCGCATCATAAGTAGTGTCAACCCAGGGAGCCTCTTCAGGTGGTGTCACGTGGGCTTTTGTACAGGTCATGGGGTTCTGGACCTTTGACTCAGCTGCTTCTTGGTGACTCTTGTAGCAGTGCTGTGCTCTCTGGCTGGGAGTGTTGCTCTGCACACCTGACCTGTGCCCGTCACCTCCTCCAGGATGGAACTGCCCCACCAGCACCAGCTGAGAGGAGCCCGCAGCGGAGGAGAGGTGCTGCATGGGCACCCATGGTGTTATTCCTGCTCTTTGCTGTCACCAAGTGCACAAATCCCTTGCTGGCTTTAATGGAGTTTACAGCAGTTACTTAACATTATACACAGAGCTTGCTGTAGGTGGCAACGGTAGGATTTGCTGAATTCACAGGTTTGTGAAGTGTAGCTCTAAAACAGCTTAAGGCTTCATCAGTTCTAGTTCTGCCATTAAGCATTGCCCCAGTCTGCAAAATGAATATGGATGACATCTGAGAAGGTTATGCTAATTAGTCTAGTTGAAGTCATTCCACGGCTCATATTGCGCAAATTAATATTTTTAACTCTCATTTTAATGGGAGGGACAATTGAAAGCAACTCTAAAATCAGAGCATTGTAAAAAGATATTGCTACCCCGTAGATGTGGCTCTATATGATGATGATTCTAATAAACAGAGTATGACTTGTTATTCTAAATATCTCTTTATTAAAATATATGCAGAGTAAATCTAATATATATATTTCAGGGTTTAATTTATGTATTTGCTCTACTACTTTACAAATTAAAGGTGATATTTTATAGATATGGTCCAAGAATAAGAATGTTATGAACTTAGGATTTTCAAAAAAACAATTGTGTCTTTTTAGTGTTGAAATTAGGTCTTTCAGAGTGATAGATGCCGACCCAATTAATTATTTCAAGTTTTCTTTTTCTGTTTCAGTGTAGGTGATCTGCTCAGTTGAGCTAGTCTCTATCTGCATGATTAAACTACCGTGGGTATCTTTGCTTCTGAGATATTTATATGCTCTGTTTTTTCTGTAGTATCATGTGGAACCCCCAGGTTAGCTTTATTTGCTCCACAGAGAAGCTATTATTCCTTTTGTGTAATGCTATGCTCATGTATATTTGACAGAGTCTCCAGTCATTTCTTGCACAGTATCTGGGAGGAAAAAAAAACCCATAAGCCTTCCCACACACACTTAGGAAGCCCCTTAAACACTGAAATTTCCAAAAATGTTGTTGAAGAAAGAAAAATATTTATCTTTTTATTTGTATCTTAAAATACTGAAACCACACTAAAACAGAGTGCACAATATCTACATATTATGAAATTCAAGTAAAGAGTTATGGTGCTTAAAAGAATTTAAATGTAGGAATGGAACAAAGTGAATTAGGTTAAAGTGAAATTTCTAGGGTTTTTTGGTTTGTGCCCTATGATTTCACTCATCACAACACTAAGAGATCTAAATATACATCAAGAACCCACTATTATTAAGAATCTCAGATCTAAAACAGCAGGTGTGCCAGGATATATTTGAATATAATTGGAGATGTGATTGTAGCATATTTAGACATAACTCTGCATTATTTTTGAGTAATGATGGAACAACTGAAGTTTCATGTAATGTTGTGGGAAAAAATTATGAAAGTTAAGATGAATTATTTGGCCAATTTGTGCTACATCATCAACATCACTGAATTGGCAACTAAAGGAGTTCTATTAAAGGTTCAGGTGTGTGCTCCTTAACCCACACGGCCTTGTAGATTCACAGGAGGAAGAACTTTTGAGTGGAATTTAAAACCTAGTTCAGGCAAAACTTTGTTTGTATGGGAGGTTATCCAAAGATAACCATAAAAATGAATGAGGTGACAATCCTGAGGAGCTGGGGAGAGAAGCCACTGAAGGAGGATCAGCCTGGCTGGAGGAGAATGGATTAAAACAAGCAATGGACTTTATGAAGTCATTACTATACTTTAAAAGTTCACTGTTGTGTTTAATCACTGCAGCAACTACTATAAAAACATGTATGTAAGCCCTGACACTACTGACTGGGGGTTGGCAGGTACATCTGTGTGTTCTCTGGGGACATCCGTGCAACGTTGCTGGTGCCCTTTTCACACAAGTGATGTAGATAAAGACATGCAGCAACCTGAGGAGTACAGAGACAACTCAGAGAGAGAATTTCAACCTCTGACAAACTGTCCCACCCAGGCTGTACTGTAGCTTTAAACCTGTAACACTTGACGTGAATTATTTTATGGGCACAGTTTAAAGAATTTATTGGATTGAACCTTTTGGAAGCATGCATGCATGCAAATCAAGAAGGCTTTAGTATCTAAATCAAAGTGATAACCCCGTGTGAACTTGGATTTAACTTTTTTATATCAGGTTTTTGATATGTTTCCCCCTGGCTTGAACCATTGTTTTAAGGGCAGTGACTAAATGTCTTTTCTGTGATAATGTTTGTGAGGGTGAATAGATGTAATCTCTGTAGTCAGAAAAAGAAATGTTTATTTCTGTAAAAGGTGACCTGGTTGGGGTTGTTTTGTCAAAAGAAAAAAAAATTGTCTTTTTTTTAATTTTTGATTTGTTAACAGGCTTGCTCCCATTGAGTTTCTAATTAAACTTGATTTTGTAATTGGGGGATTATTTCCAATAATGTATCTCAGATAAACAGGTGACAGCAAACCACAGACAAATCCACCGTGAGTTCTGGCCTTATCAGTCACTTTTTAAGCTAAAGGCAAAACCTCCAAAGACAAACATTTAACTCTGTTCAGTGTGTTATGGTATGTCAACTGTTGATAGTTTTTTTAATGATCTTGGCTGTGTCATGCTCCACTTAGGATTCTCTAGTGTTTCCACTGATAAATACTGAGGCATAACTGTCATTTGCATGAATGGAAGCTGTAATTATAAATGTACTGGTGGCCTGTGTTGAAGTCAGGAATGTAAAGAGGGGTGTTTGTTAATGTAGAAATATAAATAATGGTTCTAAATGTTCTCCTTTTAGCACAGAAATTACATCTCAGACCATTTGAAAAGCATTTTGTTTTTTAAATAATAGTATTAGGAGACCAAATTTCTAATATTTACTCTTTTGCTATTAATTTGGTGATCATATAAATCATATAAATCTTATAAATAATGAGTTTGTCATGTGTAGCTACAGTAGATGCATTTAGGAGGCTCCTTTTTAAAATCTACCTGCTTTGATTTCTTAGATGTTTATGCAGTAGATTAACCATAATGAAATATGTAGGATCTATTTTATAGCCAGATGAGGTACTTTGGATTCTGTATACTAAAGCTGGCACTTTGGGTAAGTTATTGTAATAAAAGCCAAAAAGTTAAAAGGCACTTTTTTTTTAAAACTAATTACTGTAAATGAAGATTGTCTAAAAGTTATTTTCTTAATATATTTTAGCAAAAATTACATACAGGCATTCTTTAAAGTAAGTTAAAAATTACTTTTTAGTGACAGACTGCGTTGTTTAAAATTGCTTCAAATACAGAGAGCAGAACTTTTTTGTTGAGATTGTCTTATATGACTAAAGTTATAGAATTAATTTAACGTGTGTTTATTAACTATAAAATTATCTTTGATGCCTAGACTCTATACACTATTCAAAAACAGAGGAGACTGAGGGTCATTTTAGTTAGGAATAAGGAACTGAGTTATTGAACTAAAGAGTACTGCTTGAATCTTATTTCTAGCTCCTTGCAAACTTCTCCTGAGAAGTTGTTGCTAAGGAACACCATGAATTGTGCAGCTGCTCCAGAGCAGCTTCTCCTGTACCCTTTCTGACATGTTGAAAATGTAAAAGAAGATTCCATTTTTTACCAATATTTCCAATAAGTGTTGATGAGCTTACAATTTTTTTAAGGAATGGACACAGAAATACTGGATAATTTACAGATTAATAAATTACAACCACTTTGGAAACACAGGGGTTGTATTGTCATTTCTGTTTAAAAATAAGGTTTTGTGACTCAGATTGTTGGAACATTTCTTCAGAACCAAAAAATTGCATTTCCAATTTCCAAAATCCATTCTAATTAGTTTGATGCATGAGCTGGAAGAATAATTGATTGACACTAAGATCACTAAGCAAAGATTGAGTTAATAGAATCAGATTAATGGGAACATATGGTAATTACAACTGTGAAAAAACAACTTAGAATTTATAATGTTGCCTTGGGGCAAATAATCAGATGTGTTATCAGTGAACAATTAGAGTTGATAAAAATCATCTACTATGTATAGGATTACCATGCATCGCTACAGATGTGTGTTAAATGAAAGATTTATTGGAAGTTTCCTCCCTAAAATATGCGTGACATGTAAACACATTGTTTGTGATAACAAATAAAATCAAATCAATTCCTGCAGAATGCTCCATGGCAGAAGATCAAAGTTTATGTGTATGCTAGTCATTAATATTCCATAAAAGATTAATTTCATGCCCTTTATTGCATTATAGTAATCGGTTTCCCTAATATGTGTGTTATTAATGAATATTCCTATAACAACTGGCAAAAGACTGGTATATTAATAATAGAAGTAAAAAAATTAACTTTATGGATATGAAAACCTCTGCATTTTGCAAGAGATTAAAAAAAGTCATATGTGACAAAATAAAAATAGGAAATACTTAAAACATAAAATTTAAAATGTGATTCCTGAGGGCAAGTAGTTCTTAAGAGCCAATGTTTTGGGAAGTGCCCATGTTTTTTCCTGCAATATCCCCATTCCTCCAGCATAGATTAGAGGTTCACAACCCATTCAGAAGTGTAGTGGAAGATATATCAGAAATGTGTGCTTTGCCATGGGATGGTAATAGAGAAAATCTAGGGAGAAGGGAAGAAATTATAATGACTACACAGCTGCCATTTTAATAACAGATAAATTGCTGTTAGATATTCTCCTAATTTATTTAGAAAAATGGTAGTTTATTCATTTTTTTTGAGGTTTCTGTGGCTGCAAAACAAAGGTGAAGAACTTATTTTGTGTATCCTTGTGTAAATACATGACATTGTGTGTTTGTGCAAGGGTTATCCATGAGAAAGTGTAGGATTGGGGTCTTGTTTGTGTTTACCAATAATTTGCCACTTATATAGACTCAGATGTTGAGCAAGATGCAGTAACTCCACCTTCTGAGAAATTGTCTCTTACTGAAGTGAATAATAAAGGCTTTGATGTCATTACTGTAATGCAACTGGACTCCCGCAGCTTTCAGAAAGAGATTCAAATGATCCTAAGCCTACCTTCTGCATCATTTAGATGCCCATAATCCTAAAGAATGATTCTCTAACTTCCAAATGCAGCTTAGCCTTTAATTGTATGCAAAATTCTTTGAACACCAGATCCAGCGTTCACTTCAGCAAGCCTTGCTGGATCTCAGCTGCTTGTAACTTCTTGAGTGTTAAGACTCTTTACCAGCACCGTGTTCTAAAACTTCAATCTTCCTGCACCAGGATTTGGATATACTTTGGCATGACACTGTAGTAGTCACCATGTAGCAGTTAGTGAGGTTTTGTTTGTCATGTGGTGATTAAATAAAAAGATGCACAATTCAAGGATCCCAAAACAGGATCAGTGGTACATCGGTAGTTCCCTTACAGAATCTCCATAATGTTCAAATGCAGGTGAGCAGTCAAGGAAAAAACATGGAAGAGATGAGAAAACTTAGAATTTAAAAATCACCTGAAACTCGTGCTCTTGTAACTCATCACAGGCACAGTCTTGTTTTCATGTGAGGATACGCACAAATTCTGGTAGTGGATCTCCTCATTTGGCAGAGGAAGTCACATCCTAATTCAGATATCGACAAAGTGAAAATAATAATAGATTTTACTGGACAACTGTACAATTTAGAGCTGGCCATTGCCTTGAATTAGAAGTATAGTTTCTTTTATTTTTAAGTGAAAGGTCTCAATAAAGTGAAAACCACAAGTCATGCTCCCATTATATCTTCCTGCTGTAAACTTCATTCTTCTGTTCTCAGAGCCTACACTGAAATGTGTCTGGAAAAAAAAAATATTCCTGAAGACATTCAGACATTCAACAACTCTTTTTTGTTTTCACCTGTTGTAATTTCCCACAAAACAAAAGGGAAATTTCTGCTTCTGTAGAAATTTGAGTTCTACTTTTAATGAAAATTTTTGTGGCTTCCCAGATCCTGTGATACTGGTGGTGATAATGTGGTTGTTTACTCCATTGGATACTTGATTAATCTTCATTTATAATCATAGTTACAGCAATATTCACCTCCTCAAAATAATGTTATTATGATTTAAACCAGGAATTAGTAAACAACTCACAGATGTTGTGCAAAATGTTTGTATAGTAATACATATTCATGAATATTTCACACAATAACACTTAGTAATCTGATTTTTGAAGAGAAACAACAAAATTATATTTTCGAACTTGATGTTTGGCAAATAATGCAGTTTGTCTTTCATGGTTGGTGTCAGTGATGTATGAATCTCCCTATATGTACTTTCTCACTAAACAGCATGAAAAGCTGCTTCGCAGAATCTTTAGATATCATCAAGGCAAATGTTTTTTCATAATAATAAATAACTTCTTGCAATTTGTTGGTTTAGGTGATGTTTTCCAGACCTGTGGTTCTACTACATCTTTCACAGGGTACTCAAGTTGGGTTGCATAGGCTGTATCACAGCAATAGATTTAACAGAATGCAAAGCTTAGCTTGTTTTCCATACACAGTTTTAGGAATAAAACCCATTGTGATGTCTGTCTTTGATTCAGCTGAGGGATAGTGACCTTATGATTTGTTGTAGTTCTGAGGTTTTGGGATTCTTTTGAAAGAATGGAGACACAACCATTTGGTATCTTACATATGTGCAGGTGGTTATTTTTGCTGAAAATGTAAAAATTTATTACTTGTCCTAGGATTATGTTCTGTTGCTTCCTTCTTTGAGACTGTATTTCTTTGTCTCTGTTCTGAAAATGTAAAGTGTGATTGCATGAAAATAATTTCTGAAGCCAGAATATGAAGTCATAACTTCCCTTCTCACCTACAAAGTGTGACTTAAAAGTTGAAATAATGTTGCTCCATGTCACCTTTCAGGAGCTCATAGGTAGTTTTATAATTTTGATTACTTGAGGATCAATAAAGGGAAGCAGTTTAAAGTTAATGGTTCTTCTGTTCTTCCCTTTCCTGAAGAAGAAAAAAGTTTAGGTTTACTGAACTCTTAGTGTTTAATAACTTTACCTGTCTTCCACGAGTTCTCAGAGGATGTGGGTCCAATGAAGTTCTCACAGTGTCTTTTCTCACAAGTGGCAGCTGAAAAAAGTTTAGAATTTTTGCCTTAAATGAATTGATGGTCTGGCATAACATTATACAGCTAAGACAATGGGTTTGATTTTGTTTTTCCAAGGGAGCTTGATGTGAACACCAGCACCTTTCAGATTTCAGTCCTGTATCAGCCTTGAGGGGAAACAGGACCACTACACTAATGAATTTAATTTAGTTATAACTAGATTTTGTGGGGTGGTCAATAAACAAAGCTGTTATGCAGATCAGTGAGAGTTTCTTTGGTTCTAGTTTTGGTACTAATTTCATTTAGAGGAACTCCAATAAACTTTAAAAGGAAGAAAGCTGCTCCTTAAGCTCTTTCTGCTTAATGCTCTCTTAACTAGTGGAAATATGGACCCTGCTCTCTAAGAAATCAGATTTTTTTTATTTTTTTTATCACAGTAATTTGATAGAACAATTCTAGATTTCATGCTGAGGAATAGGCCAGGCTTCACTGAAGTCTATAAAATCCTGTAAATTTTCAATGGATATAGAAGAAAAAAACTTCAGCTTGGATAGTTAGGCTGCATGAAGGCGCCTAAGGGAGGGGAGCAAGGGGAAAGAGGAGTAATATGGATTATTGGAGCATCATTTGGCTTTTTCAGAAGATTTTGGGCACCATGAGCTTTCAAGTTAGGTCACCATATGGATTGTACACTCTGTACCTCTGAACAGTGTAAGGCAAATCCTTCTCCTGCTCCTGGTACTTATTGATTTGGTTTTGCAGTCTGACACAAATTCAGATCTGAACAGGAAAGTTCTATCATTACTTTCTGCTCCTGATGCACTTCAGGGCTCCCAAAGGCACACTTGTATAAATTTTTAATAACTTTTTTTTAGTGTAATAATTTTGCTATCCAGAGCAGCCTGTCTGTGAGTTCCCCTGTTTGTTTGTGGGTTGTGTGACTTTAGGTCTCTTGTCACTTACTCCAACTATAAAGAACAGGATTTTATCCAGACCATGTAGAGAGGAAAAAATGCATTTGATGATATCTATCCAGTTCTTGGTAGTGTCTCTGTGTCATGGAGGGAAGGAATTGTTCTCACCTGACTATTAACCAAACTATTTAAACGTTAGTTGATGGTTTTGTTGATGCAGGATTTGTTTAGCTGAGCCTTGTTAATCACTCCTGTAGTGCTGTGTGTAGCCACATACACACAGGTTTCCATCAGCTCCAGAAAGGGTGGATGCCCTTGTCAAGTGCTTAAAAAGCTTTTTCTTTTCACTTTACTGACAGAAGTGTTGTGAATTTGGGATTGGATCAGAAAGTTACAAGTCAAAATCCTTCACACTAGAGTTTTTCAATAATTTATACCATTGCTCTCCTCTTTTACCTTCATTTTCCTATTTAAAATATTGAAAACTGAATACAATTACATGGGTTTTTTTCCCTGAGTTTTAATTGAAATGCATAACAAACCCAGAGTTATAACATTCCACTTGTAGTATAGCAAGATGATGTTTTAAAAGAAAAAGAACACGCCTGTTTGATAATCCTTATGGAAAGTCACCAGCAAGACATATAGCCTTTAAAGGGCCTAGGATTGCTTATAAATGAAAAATACAAAGTGTTACACTTAGGCTTTTTTCTTCTGTCCTTCAAGTCATTAATACTAACAAAATCCCCTTGCAATTCATTCCTGTTTCCATCCTTGAAAAACTCGTAGGCAGTAAGAGTCCATTTAGTAATTGAATAGCCAAGCTGTGCATATTATTTCTTATACTCTTATTTCATAAATTATTCTTTCTGTTTTCATAGTTACTTCTTTTGCAGATCTCTTTTTGCCTTACAGTTTTCTAGTCTCTTCCTTGTATACACATAGCTGGAAATAAGTGCATTCTTTGCGTTGCAATTATGTTGGTGTTCTATAAATAGGGAATAGTACCTTTTTAGTGTGTCATGTGCTACTGCATCTTTTCAGAAATCATTTGGAAAAGAAAAATACTCATCTGTAGTTACAACATATTGCTACAGTCAGTTTGGGCTTGCAGTATTTATCTTCCTTCCTAGTGAGAAAAGTGTCTTGACTTGTTTTTCTACACTTGTTTAAAAAAAGTGAAACAGTTACAATGAATAATTGTAAAGTTTAATAGAGCAGGAGGATCTCCAGGCCCAATGGATAAATAACCTTTTTCTTTTTTCTTGTTGTTTTTTTTTTTGTTAAAGTATGTAAATAAGTAGGAGACATCCTGCAGCTATTTTTGATGGCTTTTGGTGTCACCAAGGAAATCTCAACTTTGTTATGATGTGTGACCTACATACAATGAAAAGATGACATTTCAGCTATTCTGCCTGGAAAGCTTGTCTTGTATGACAGCTATACCTTAAAGATCCAATGAATAATTCCTAAAATGGGTTTATGGACAGTTAGCCATTGTGCAAGTCAGTAAATATTAAAAAAAAACCCAACAAACCCAAACCTTCACTGTACTTATTGCCGTATAGAACTTCAAGCAATTATACCCTACATCTATGTACTGTCTACAGTATCAGTGCAACAAGGTCCAGAGTATTAGGGTCATCAGCACTGCAACTTAGAGAAACCAACCTATCACATGTACTCCTATTATTCTTTTTAGTATGTTCTTTGACTTGTGTAGTATTTTTCTGATGTCTGTTGTAGTATCTTTTGGTCAGTAGATGGTGCAGCAGGTTATAAACATGTCATTTTTCCCATGTGACATAATTCTGAGCAGTGCTTGAGTTAATAATGTAAAATTATTGCTAGGACACATTTAATTTATATTAGTAAATTCAGATCAAACCCATTAGGCTTCAAGTATGATGAGTTATTTTTAAATTTCATAAATCATGCATAAGAGTGGCATTGGACATAAATTAGCAAATACACAGTATCTTAGGCAAACTTGGATAAAGTGAATGAGAATGTTTAATTGATTAAAGTGGAGAGATATAACTACTGAAATATAGACAACAGATTTGTTGAGTTTTTCTAGAGTCATTCTTCTAAAAGAAACTCAAATTAGAAACCAGTGTTACTGGCATGAATTGGGTCAAATTCTGCAAAGCGTTATACCAAAATTGCTCCGGTTTATATCCTTCTGTGTGCACAGCACTGTTGGTAACATATACTAGTAAGACTTTGAAGAAAATAAAGTTAGTTAATATGTTAGCTGACACCAACCCAAGCCATTCTATGATTCTGTGTTGGAGAATACTGCCGTGAGATGCTGCTGCTTGAGTGAATCTTAAATTACATGAAAAGGCCCTTGTGATGTACTCAAGCATGAACTCAAGAACTTGCAAGTCAGTTTGGTATTTAAGAATCAAACACATCATTTAGAATCTACTGAAGTTCAGCGTCTCTGCCTCGCTAATTAAAGCTTTGTTCACCATCAGCCACATCTACACCGAGCTTTTCATCTCCTTGAGTGGAGGAGAGCAGTACTGCTTGATGTGTGATGTATTCAGTGGATTGGAATTTTCTTTATTTGAGCTATCACAGGCTGTGATGTGACTCTAGGACACCTTTGGCTGTAGAGACCACTAGAGGATGTCTGTTCTCCCTATAGAGAGGGAGACAGGAGATAGAACGTGACTTGGCAGGGGGCTTTCTTTTTTGGTAATAATTTTGGCTCAGAGGAATTTTTTTGTTAGACAGATTTGCATGATAATCCTTTAGACCAAGAAAAGTAATTATTTCTGTGTAACATCTAAAATACCTGTTGATACAATCAAATGAAGAATTTGTTGGACTACGTGGTACCTATTCCATATAGCCAATGTAAAGCACAAAGCACCTGAAAGTATCATGTGCTCTGGACTCACTTTTTTTTGAAATACTGTAGGAATAAGGTGTGTATCAGGAAACCTGCCTGTTGTATGCTGCACATGTTCCCCTGAACTGATATTTTTCCTGTAATACAATACAGTGACAAATTTTCCTTTGACAGGTTTCTGAATTGCTTATTAGTTAAATGGCTTATGGTTAGTGAAACACACAATTAAAAAATTGAATGTGTATGAGCTAAGGCTTTGCTTCATCAATTTTTCTAGTTTTCTGAATGAAAATTTATGAATTTATTGAAGATTTATTGTCTTTTGTGTTCAGAAAATCAATTTTGTGCCAAAAGACCATTGCAAAAATCACCAGATCCAGTTTTCGTTGAAATGCACCACAATTTTCTAATTAATTCTTGTGAGAATGGTATAGTTTCTAAACTTCTAAAATGCAAGATCTATTACTGCCTCCCACCTTTTAAGAAAAGGTGAATGACAGAGGACTTGACATCTATATTTGAGAAGTGGTGGGATAATCAAAATTTAAACCCTCAAAGTCAAATGTACTTTCCTGAGTGACTCGATTCCTGCTCAGTTTGATGGCAGTAGAGGAACGTGGATGCTTGGGCTGAGAGATTGCTGGGCTTTCATTATATTACTGCAGTATATTAACAGGAAACCATTAAACACAGTTGATGTGTGAATAGCCCAATTGGTAGGCACATTGGCTCCATTGTGTGAGGGATTAAATAAATGTAATACTTTCCCATTATTATTCACTGAATATAAATTCTTTTATTTTTTATTAAGCTTTGGTTAAAATGTGCATAGTTATATTGTCAAAGTGACATGTCTGTTTCCTTAAAAGCTCAGTCTGTACTGAAAAAAATTGTACTCTAAAGTTTACAGCACTGTTAGTTCAATTTTAGACATCTAATTTTTTTTCCTTTTGCATATACCCTGTATATTTGCATTCTGCTGAGCATTTTGCATGTCTGCAATTTTGATCTAATAAATTGTGTGGCTGTTGAGGCATACAAGTCTTTGGTAAGTACTTTCATAAATCTCTAAACGTTCACTTGGAAATCGTGGAAATATGTAATTTTCCAGCTAGAGAGATACATGAGTAAGAATTGTAGTACCAGTTTAAAATTTTCTCAACGCCATGCCAGAAGGCCATCTCTGGTCTCACATTCCATGTCACAGCCATTTTCAGAAGTTAAGGTCCTAAATGACTTTTTTTTCCTCAATTTATGGCAATTTACTCTGTCTTTTTCCTATTTACTAGTTTATAATTTACACCTCCATTTGTCATCTCTGTTTCTGGCCCAGGACCTTTTCTAAATATACTCACACTGAGTAAACGAAACAATCTCCAAATTGTACTTCTTTCTTCAGCGGATTGGCAGAAGGATTCTATGTAGCATTAACTGAATGACTTTCTTTGGCAAGTTGTTTGTGGCAGTTATTAATCTTGGGGGTTTTTTGGTCGTTGTCATTTGAGGATCTTAACATGAATTACTGTATTTTCATTCCCTTGAAGAAAAGCGAGGAAATATATTGCAGCGAATTCACTGGTCTTGCCCCCACGAATACGTGCTCAGATTTCTAGCACAGTCCAATCAAACAAAATATTGTTTTTTAAAGCCAGTAATTAGGGTAATGCTCTGTTCTCCAGACTCTAAGTGCACAGTATGTAAGACTTCCCACTCACCAGTGGAGGCACAGGGAACAGGTACAAGTCAACACCGCCAGCTTCGCTCAAGCCGTGGCCACCATCCTCCCATTACTGCTCATGCTTCTCATTCCAGTTTTGCTGATTTCATGCTGGCAAGTTTTAGCCAGAAACCTCTCCTCTAGGCTTGGCTGAATAGCTGCTCCTGGCCTTGCACCAGATCCTGATGCAGGTCCAGATCCAGCAGACATGAAGGTTGTTTTGATCCTTCTGCCTGACAGATGTACCCCCCCCTTCTTGACATCTAATGACAATTCGTCATTAGCATTTCAGTTTCGAGCTGGAAATGTGGAGCAGCATTCTCACAGAGAGCAGTACTTAAAAAAAAAAAAAAATACTGTGTTAATTCTCCTTCAGCTCTGGAAATAACAGTGTAGACACATAATCCAACATTGCTTAAAATAAGCTTAAAAATCTTAAAAGAGGCTTCATATCTATAATCAAATCTGTAGGCTGTTTCTTCGTAATTATCTGGTAATTTACTAGTTTCTGGTGCTGTATATGTCACATCTGAATACATATGCTCCTGAGCCATCTTGCATAGATAATAGAATTTGATAGGAATAGGTTTCTTTTTACATTTCCAGTCCTATTAGAAAATGTTATTAGTAGTTGATACATATATTACTTTACATTTTAAAGAATAATTTCAATAAATAAACCCTTTTAAAGGATCAGAAAAATGGCACACATGCTTTTCCTCATGCTGTATTTCCTTGCAGATCAGGGAAGGAATAGAACTAGGGAAATAAAGATCATCACTAGAGGGAAAATAAAATAGCTAGAAAAACTGACACTCACAATCCTCAATCTGTTTATCATTTTCAGTATTTCATGTTCTCTATCCCAAAATAGCCAGAAGGTTGACTTAAAGCCATGTTTATGTTCATTTGATTGACGGACACTTGAGACAATTTGTGAAGGTAAAAATATTATGAGGCTTCTTGAAGCGTGAGGGCAATAATGTCTTTGACAAAAGATTTACTGTTCAGGGCTTTTTTTTCCTTTGTTTGTGGGCTCATTTTGCTAAGTATGGTCAAAGTCTGCCTACAGCACATCAGGAAAGGGACATGGCATAGGTATGTTTTCCTCTTTACAGGTCTCCATGAACAGGCAGGAATAAAATTTGGAAAGTGAGCTGTCATTGCTGTCTATCTGTATCACAGAAACCTTCTTTTCCAGGCTGCATAGCCAATAATCTTTAAAACATGTTGGTCCTTCCTTTTTCCCTAACAAGCACAAAGGGAAAAGACAGCAGAAATTCTAAGTGAAAGGGGGGAAAAAAAGAGAATTGAACACATATTCCTTTAATTCTAACATTTGATAGGTCTTCTAGATACCATATTTTGGCAACATTGTATTGTCTAATGAATGCCAAAACATTTTGGCCTCTTCATAGTCACTGCTGGTAAAAACAACAGAAGTTCAATCAAATATTCTTCACATTCTTTAATTAGGCTAAGAAATAAAGTACTGATAGCTTTGGTTGCTTCCACTTTCTTCTTGTTGCTGCGGTTTTTATTGGACTGTGGTCAGTAAAGGAAGCGATGATGTGGAAAGGATGCCTTCTGAACATCAGCCAAGCACATTACCCAAAATATTTTGATCTTCCAATAAACCTTAAACTAAAGCCAAGATTCAAATGAGTAAATTCTCATTGCCCTCATGAAAATTAGCACATGCATTCTGCAGGTTTCCTTTCAAGCCTGGCACAGAGTTTCTGAGGTTACCACTGCTACAACCTCCCTTTGGAATCAAGTAAAGGTATTAAGGTACCCTTTTTCAATGATCATTTCTCCAAATTATGAAGCCAGTGTGCATAATTTGAATCAATTAGTAATTTTATCATTCTAAATTGTACGTATTGTTGATTCTCCCTGTAAAAAATACTGAATGAAGCAAAATTTACATATTTTTGTTTGTACCAAATTTAAAGTATTTTAGTCGTGAAACTAAAAAATTGGTTCAACTTTGAAAGTAGTTCAACAGTAGTATCTGCTAAAAAAGAAATAAACAGATTTTATGTTTCTCTTTTAAAGGATGATAAATTGTATAAATTCCATTTTACCTTTACAGACTGCTTAAAAACAGCCTCTTCCCCCCAGTCT
Source organism: Lepidothrix coronata (assembly GCF_001604755.1). Lineage (NCBI taxonomy): Eukaryota > Metazoa > Chordata > Aves > Passeriformes > Pipridae > Lepidothrix > Lepidothrix coronata. The sequence goes on along the minus strand of NW_016690322.1, from coordinate 876,032 downwards.
GCCTGATGAGGTAGTTAATACTGTAATCCATTTAATTTTTTCAATGTAGATATCTATTTCATGGTATATTCCTCTTCCCAAAGTTGCAATTAGATTTGCTTTAACAAGAAAATCTATGACAGTATCTATTTGAGGAAATCCATCTAAACTTGTAAAGGATTCATTTTACATTAGCATCCATGCCATATTCTAACATAAGTGCTAATTGGAATGCTTCAGCTGATTTTAAGTGACCGTGAATATGCTACAGTACAGTGACTTTCACCTTAATCTTTAGTGGTTGAATTAAATTCATTGCTCTCTAAGCACTGTTCCCCCGTCAGATCACTGCCTGAGTACATGGGGCAGAAAAAAAACAGCTGCAGAAATCTGGTTAGGAAAATGCATTTAGATGTGGTGACTTGGAAGTAATATCTAAGTTTGTGCAGGGAAAAGAGGAGACTGAGGGGAGATGTCATTGCAGTTACTACTTCCTTCTGGGGGGAAGAGGAGGGGCAGGCACTGATCTCTGCTCTGTGGTCACCAGTGACAGGCCTTGAGGGAATGGCCTGAAGTTGTGTCAGGGGAGGTTTAGGTTGGATATTGGGAAAGGTTCTTCCCCCAGAGGGTGGTTGGGCACTGAACAGGCTCCCCAGGGCAGTGGTCACAGCACCAAGCCTGGCAGAGCTCAAGGAGCTCAAGGATGACACTCTCAGGCATGTGGTGTGACTCTTGGGGATGGTCCTGTGCAGGGCCAGGAGTTGGACTTGATGATCCTTGTGGGTCACTTCCAACTCAGCATAGTCTGTGATGCTGTGAAATAATAAAATGTTTGGGAACTTACACAGTAGCTTTAATTATTGAAAATCAAGAGCCAGATTTGCTCTTGCCTGAGCATCTAACTGTGCAGCAGGTTAGATTTTCATAAGGCACCTAACCAAGTTATGGACCTAATTCCCTATAAAATCAACATCTGTAACCTGTTTAGCTGCTTTTTAACTATCCTAATACCTTCCTGCTTACCTCTGAAACTGCTGTTTGGGTCCAAATCCTGTAACACGATTCGTGAAACCAGGGAAGGTCTTTGTTCATCTGTTTTTCCAGATCAGCTGCAAAAGGTTCCATTGCACCAAAGCAAACAGATCAGTCACAGTTTCCTGATTTTTGTATGCTACACAACAAAAAATGGTGTTCACTTCGTGCTGCAAAGGAGCCCAGTTCGATAAAAATTGTATCAGTTTAATCAATAGTAATGTTTCCTCTGACTAAAACATACCCATAAGCGTTGTTCTGAAAGAAGAGGCCTTAGGAAAGTCTCTACCTCTTAAGAGCCAGGCTCCTGTAGACTTCATGTATATTTAAGTATCTATTGCCTTTTTTGCCTGCCTTTCTAAACATACCATGTATCGTTCCTGGAAATACAACTGCAGAAAAATGCTGCTTCTGGGAACAGTATTACAGTGCTGGTAATGTTGATTGGTGACTAATTAGTTTCATTCCCAGAAGTATTATCTCCAGAAAAATTTCCGAGAAGGCAGTGACAATATGGTGTGTTGGTATATGCCCAAGTCATGTTGGTGTTTTGCTACCCCTCCCATAATTCAAAGTTAAGGCTGTGACAAATGGCAGTCATGAATTTGTATTTTTTTCTAACCATAATTAGCTAAAACATAGCTCTGTTCCCTTCATTTCAGCCCTTTATCATATTTTGTGCCTTTGTTACAGGAAAAACACCAAGAAGCAGAACCCTGATGGCTTTAGTTGGCTGCCTGCATGCATTACTTCTGTGCATGCAGAATTAGGAACTATTAAATAGGACATGTACATTTGCGTGTCTAATTTACAAAAATATCTCCTCTTACATGGGAGGACTGGTCTTGTGACACATCTCTAATGAGTCCATGATAGATGAAAATATTTTAAGATAATTAGTGGAAGAATCTAAGCAAATAAAATGTAAAAAATAAATAGCAAAAGACCAGGCAAGCAAAACAAGCACGGCTAAGGGAAGTAACAGTAATGAATTATGGCTCAAAATATAGTATAATTTTTAGTTGGTTGGAAAGGAAAATCCAGAAGATGATCTGGATTTTGTTAGTGTTAATGTTCTTCAGTTAAAAAGTTTGGGGAACATTGCTGCCAGGGGCAAATGTGAAGTGTTTGTTCTTCTCTGACGAGGAATGAGCTCCGTGCAGGGAGGGGAGCACTGGGGAAGTGCTGCATCAAATGAAGAACATTGTTGGAGGCTGTGTAGTTGCATTACAAGTGCTGAAAGAAGCCTTATAGCCTGGAAATCAACACTAAGCTTGCCCATTCTGTTTGGGGATTAGAGGAATTTCTCTTGGGAGCAGGGTTAGGATTTGCTGTTGCTCACTGACTGAACTGGCTGCAGCAGCACATCTGCCCTTGCAACAGTAGTTTTGGTAGCAGTTTTGGGGCTCAGTTGGTGGATACCTGGATAAACTACCTTGGATAAGGCTGGGTGATATTTGAATCCATTTTTGCCTTATTCAAAGAGCATCTTCGATAGGGTGGTGTGTAATTTAAGCTCATAGTCTCCACTTGAAGGTTCTGTTGATACATCTATGCTAACAGAGTTTTATTTCCAAAACATCTGCTATCCTTCTGCTCTTCCCTAAGGACTTTTGATGATGTGGCCATTTGGATCAGCTCTGGATATGATTTATTTATCTGTTTGCTTGTTGGCAAGACTTTAAAATCAGCAAACCCAGATAGATTGGATAAAGTTTACACAGCCCAGAGCCAACTCCCCCTTAAGTAAATTTTCTAGGATATCTTAACATGTTTAGATGGCTGGGATAAAACAGCATATCAAAGGTGTTTTGCAAGTACCCCTGTATCTAAACTCAGAGTCTTGTGGGTATTTATATATCAAGGAAAAGTGCCAGAGTCCATTGTGGTTGTGAAGGCACAGGTTTTGAGGGCATGGGATAATGATTCAGGGTTTCAGGGTATTAAGTATTGTTTTACCGTTAGTTCACTGAGTGGTATTTGGTTGAGTAACTCATAATTTTGCCTCAGTGTGCCTGAGAATTTAAAGACTCGAAGTTTCATTGTAAGGAAAGCTAAACAGTTCTTCAGCATTTGTGTGTCCCTGACTTGAGGGTCTCTTTTACCGCCAGCAACCTTGGCAAAGCACATAATGATCACAAGTTTTCTTCTTTCTTGCAAGGACACAACTTAAGTGATGAGTTGACTTAGTCAAGTTTTTGAGCAGGCAGCAAGGATACTGATACTTTTTAAAAAATGTAGCTACCCTTCTGTTCCCAGCCATTTGCTGCAGAAAGTAATGAAATAAAACACTAAAAATGGTTGTGGAGAATCAGTCTGAATTGTCCGCAGCCTATGCATTTAAATCGCCACGAGGCCTTCTGCAGTCTCCCCAGTTATCACTTCTGCACATGTTCAGCCTCTGCTGCCTGCCAGCAGCAGTTCAGTAAGTTCTGCACAGGATTTTCTCCTGAATCAATCCATTCTAAGCTGGTAGTAGAGCTACTGATGTATTTTAATGAATTCTGTTTCACATTTTCCCATTTATACTGCAGTTTATATACTGTCCTTAGAGATTTTGGTATTCATCTTATCTGGCTTTAGAAGAGAACTGGAGAATCTGGTAAATGACAGCTGCTGTGTTTTTAAATTTTGCTGTAAGGTTTCAGCAAGATAACATTGCAAGAATGGAGGGTTTTTTTGTTTGAGTTTCTTCAGTCTTTTTTTTTCCCTCTCTTTTTTTTTTCTTTTTTTTTTCAGAACGGAAGCCTAGGACAAATATTCTGTTGTTTAGCAAAGAACAACATGTGCATACATTTCTAACAGTGCTCAAACCAATAAGAAACGTGCCTCCTGTTACATAAAGCGTAAAGGTTATTTTTCCAGTGAAATACTTGTTTTAGGATAAATGCCAAATCATTGAAGTGAAGAGGACACCCTGACTCATGAAGTTTATGATCTTCAGTGGTGCATCCAACCAAGTTTTGAAACTACTTATGTTTCTTACCTCCATCACTCAGAGAAAAGCTGTCTTAGAACTTCATTCAAACCCCGATTTCATTGCCAGCTGGTGTTTATTGAAGACTACTTGTTCTTGTGCTTTGGTTTTTCACTTCCCCCTGCTCGTATTTATTCCTTTCTTCCTGTCTTCAACCCACAGTGTGTTATATTTAAAAAATAGGTCACTGGCAATTTTTAAGAAAATGTCCTGTATAGATTATGGAACAGATTGATAAACTGTGAATTGCAGTAGCAGCACAGGACCTTCAAACAGAGAGAGTCTCCCTTACAGTAACTGAACATTTGGTTATTTCACTCTGGAGAACAGAACCAGCAACACAATTAATATTATAAAATCTTAGTGGAGCTCCTAACTTCAAATTTAGCATGACATTGTGCAGGAAACAGTGATGCACCACATTGCAAGGTCTAGATATGCTCTAATTCCTCTGTGGCAAATATCCCAGCAAAAACCCTTCTACTTCAGATCTACAGCCTGACAGGGAACAGTGTCAATGCTGAAGCTTCTTCCTTGTTTCTTTGTTTTCTTGCAGAAAAGCTTCTTGGGTTTTTTTATTTTCTTTGATTTGTTCAAGAAAACAAATTTTCTTTTAAATTCTACAGAAAGTCTCAGATGAGGGAATATTTTCCTTTATGGCTTTTGAATAACAAGTTTCCCTGATATAACCCACAGAGAGCAGTCTTGTATCTGTGACCTCTGAAGTTCTCTAGGTAATTTCTGTGTTTCCTACCTCTTCCTATGCTGAATGAGTGTCTTATACCTTTGCCCAGCCCAGGGAGAATCTTGGAGCTTTTAAGCTCCAAGTTTGAAAGACTAATAATTTCATCACTTGTGTATCTTGATTTGCAAGTGTGTCACATTATAGCATTAAAGTTTTAAATGCCTACACATCACTTAAGTGCCACTTTCACTGGGGGTAGGTAAGTCTTTGGAGTGATTATCCTTCCTGCTGTAACAACAGACAAGTTACAGTAATGGTAAGTTCATAAAATTGTCTCAAGTTGTGTAACTCATAATGTACTTTTTTGTTTGTATTAGTTACTAAAATTGCTTGATCTACCTTTTTCTTTATGTATTTTCTCATCTTGCCTATACTCAGTAAGTGTAATTAAAACAGGCTCTCCTGAAAGTGGCACATGGGAAGACAGTCTGAGAGCAAGAGAGAGACTGGAAATATCATCATGGATTTCTTTCAAAGTAAAACACACGTGGTAAAAATCAGATTAGGAGAAAAATCCTAGCATTTCAGTTCTGGCCACCCTCATATTCAAGAGAAATTTTGTTCCTCAACCCCAAAATTTTAATGAGGAGCATATTCTGCATATTGGCTTATGTTCAAGTTTAACATTACTTAATGTTGCTGGTTCTCCATTTATTATTACTTCATTTACATCTTCTTAAAGTTGATTTACCACCTAGGAAAATATTAAACTGACAAATTTGGAAACTGAAATGGTTTCCATGCTGTAAAAGATGGACGATACAGGCAGCAGTGCTATTCCCATGCTCCTGACAGATGCTGGAAGAAGCACCAGTCCCTGGTGGTGAGTGTTTCTGGGTGTCTGTATCAGGTTCATTTGGAAGTTTGGTGATGCAGTTTGTCTGCTGCACCTGAGTGGACATCAGGTCTTGTTTTACCAGGAGTTGTCTAAATCTTTCTTTGTTAAATATAAAATCCCATGGTATTTTGTGCTACAAGTCCAAATGTCTCTTCTCCTCTATAATAGTCTAACAATATAGTTCTTGATCTTGGAGCTGGTGCTTAGTTCCTAATGAGCCTCTGAAGAGGCTGAGTAAGGGATTATCTCTACAGTATCTCCTGTTCTTCAGTGTTCCTGGTTTACTCATGTAGTAAAATCTCAAATATCCGGGGGGGAAGAGGGAAGTAGTATGAGTAGTCAGGGATAAGGAAAAGGAAGATTTTACACTATAAAATGATCTGTAATATATCACCTTTGGGAAAAAAAAAAAACCAACAAAACAAAACTGCAAGCATTTTGAAAAAAATACATTGAAATTTCTGAAGAGTAGAAATATCTTTAAATAGTAACAGGAGGGACTGAACAGGGGAAAGCTGCATGTGCATCTCATCCTCTGCAGCACCATTTAGCTGGGGGTGTTGAGGGAAGATACCTAGGGATATCTCAAGGTTGATCATAGATATTTGCCATAAAAGCTGAAAATTACTTTCTCATTTTAACAAAAACCTTCATCCTAGAAGCTTATGATTGAAGGATCAAAGCAATCTCCTTGCTTTTCTTTTACCCAGGGTATTTGCTGGTTTTGTTCTCCTGTATACCTCTCCATGTACAGTCATAACTGGAGGGATGCTCTTAAAACACATATTTTTCAGGAATTTGTCTCTGGTTCTGTGGTGAAGTATGTCTTCTTCTATCTGGATTACTCCAGGAACAGACAGAGATAAAATGATTACATACAATTTGAGCTTCTTCTTTTTTTTCTTTTTCCCTGATGAAAGGAGTGCAGAATAGTGAATCACTGCATGATAAACATCTTCTGAAAATCAGTTTTTATCCTATTGACTTCTGTCTTATAAGATGAGGTAGGATTTGCAGTTTTCTTCACAACCGTAGAGATATTTTAAAGGAAACCATTCTGGAACTAACAATTTTACTGTCCTTAAATGATTTATTGTATTTAATGAAACTGTGTGTTTTCTTTGGTCTTTCCTATCCCTAAAATGATAAAATGGATCATTATCACAACAAGGGGCCCATTGGCATTCCCAACCACCACATCATCTGGGACATATCTTGGCCCATGTAATTGCTGTGGCTAGTCCTTATGAGTAATTAGTGTTTCCTTTAGACAAGGATTGGTATAATAAGTGCTTTGTATAAAATTAGCATAATGTATGAGTAAATTTATAATACATTATGATTAATTTTATATTACATATTTCTATTATGTTTTTAATTTTATATTTGATATTATAAATGTCAGCAATAGGGTGAAGCCTGATGATCTCACTGTGTTCAGTAGATACTGGGTTTTCTGTGTATGAAGGCTGGATTTGCCTCCTGTTGCTTGTCAGTAGGTCTGGAAGTTCTCTATTACATCCCATTGGGGATCTCACCACCAATTGACTCAGTCTTTTATTTTCAACTGCCTCACTAGAGATGAATAAAGCAGTTTTTTAAAGTGCTCTTTCACTCCCCTTTGTAAGCCCAGTTCTAGGCAATGTGCAACAGGGACACAAATAATCATCATGCTTTTCAAGTTGTTTGCCTTCTATTGCTAAAGTTAAATATGTTTAAACAGTGGAAGTTACCAACTTGAAACCTCCTATCGGTTCCCTAATGAAGGCCAGAGGGAATTTAACCCTAATAATTTTCTTCTTTCCTGGAAGCAAATGAACTTGCTCTCAGTGAGGGTGTACTGGTCCTTACCAGTAAGAATGAACTTCAAAAAATTGCCACTTGACATTCTACCACCACAACCAGAAATTAAAATAGAAGCCCCAAGAGCAAAAAGTTTAATAATGCAGCAAGTCTGTCAAGCAATTGAATTTAAATAATGCTATAATGCAAAACATTAGTTACTAATTACTACAAGGAAGGGATTGCAATAGGAACTTTCAACAATTTGTTATTATACTGTGGTAATATTATGAGATTGGCTTGGTCTTGCAATATAAAATGCTGATTTCAAATTGATTTTACCGAATGAAGTGAGCAGAAAGTCTATTTTGATACTTGAAAATAAGAATTTGATAGAGAAAGTATAAACTTCTAACTTTCTAACAATAAATACAACAAAAATACCGAGTGGTTTTCATGACACAGGTAGGCTGCAATACTAAGCAATGTTAAGCTCAGGTTGTGACCCATGTCCCAGGCATTTGGCTTCCTCCTTCAAAGCCAAGTTTGTCAAGCTCAGCTGTGTGACAGGTTGTTTTACTGAAAAAAAACCCTACGATCTTGTTGAGCTGGGGTGGGTTGTCTGTGAGCCCAAGTTTTGTGTTGCAAGAAACTACATAATGAAAAAGTTAAATCTTGGGATGATTTCAGTAAATCTGTGTTTCAAGGGAAAAATACTGCTGTGAAGAGATATAAAACTCCAGAAAAATCGGGGTTGGAAGGTTGAGACTCTGCGAGACAGAGGATCTGTAAAATCTACAGGGGCTGACACAGCCACCCCTGACTGATGATGGCTGGCAGGGACCCACTGGGTGCCACCCTCGGGCAATGGGAGTGTGTTGGTGCGTAGCCCTGTGCCATGGGAACCCCAGCTGTCTGCTGCAGCAATTCACCAAAAGCATTGTTTCCTCCCAGATCCTGCCTGATTCTGCCTGTACAACATCTGTGTGCAAAAAAAAGACACCCAGGTAAATGTGACACAGAGGGATGGATGGTTAGAAGGTGAAGCCGAGAATTATAGTTAAATTTAACTCAAGAAATTAAAGCAACGTTGTGTTTAGTTTGGATGTCTTCTGTAAGCAAGACCACTTTTGTGTAGTTCATGCCAACCAGTTGCATTTGAAGAGCTCTTTTTGTCTGACATACTTAATATTTTTTCTGTGCTTTGGTTTTTAAAGCATTTTAATATGCTAGAAGCCTCGAAAAATTGCAGTGTAAAAACAGATGAGCATAACATTGAGACATCATGTTAGAGGATTCTTTTAGTGAGAGGGAAGGACGGAAACAAGAACAATGAAAAAAATAAAGATATTAAATGGAGTAGAAGGATTGAAATTCAAAAACTGGGAGGTCAGATTTAGTTGGATTCCTCAGAGAAAGAAGAAATAACAGTACTGTAGATAGGCAAGGTAGCAGAGAGAGCACTGTGCTATTATTGATGCTAAGGAAAGGAAGAATGAAAAGGTGAACTAGAAGAATAAAATATGAAAACAGACTTGACCATTAATTCATGAGAGGAGTTTCTATTATTGAAAACTGTTTTCAGTAGGTTGAGTAAGAAAATTTAACCCTGTTAGTGTGGGGCTGGAACAGAGACAATGTGAAAGGAACAGACACTCTAAGGAAGGTCAGATTTACAATTTTCTTTTTACCCCATCTCTGCAAAATGGTTTCTTTCCCTCTCTGGAGAGCACCAGCTGTGCTAGACAGTTTTTTAAAATGATCCCAGGCAGCTCTGCCATGAGATGGCAATTTTGTCTCTTATTTCCAGCTGTATGCGCTTATTAAGATGTTACTTGGTTTTGCCACAAAACAACTACTGACAATACCAACTGGGAAATGTGGGGTGTGAGTACCATTTAAACCTTTTCTCTTGTCTCTTTGGCATGAGATGATTTGCTCTGTGCATTAATTTGAAACAAGGTAAGACACAGCTTTCAGTCAATAGGGTCAGTTCCGAAGCTTAGAGCAACATTTTTCTTTTGTTCTTTAGAAAATTGTCGGTTCTGTCTGGGGACTTCATTAGGGGAGTAACAGGATTCTTTCTGCCAGTTCTTCAGCAAGAAGGGAACCTCATTACCAATTTTTAATATGAAAAAATAAGGGATAAGTTTGAATAACAAAAAACTGAAGAGCCATGTGGCAGCACAGCATTTCAACATGGTGCACTGCCTCCTGCAAGGTACAGCTGAGTGACTAGTGCAGTACTTGTATCAAATAAAAAAATCTGTGCTGATTTATTATGGTGTTACAGATATGGTGTGGAGGTATAGTCATAAAATTTATCAGTTAGATATATATATGTATATGTACATAGTCTTGATGACCTTAAATACACAGCTGTAAGAAATATGAAGTATATATTATACATGTCACAAAAGTCTCACTGTCATGAGGACTAGCAGTAGAATTAAATAAAATATCACAGATACTGATTGTTCATCATCCTGCATGTGGGTGACTCCCTGCTCTGGAAAAATCTCTGTCTAGTAGTTAGGAAAGGAATTCCTACTTCATATCTGAAAAACAATTAGCACGCATCCTGGTAATTAAGGTAATGCAAAAATCAATGTACCATTTGTTGGTTTTTTTACCCACCGCCCCCCATTACTATATATACCAATAGCAAAATCCAGACTAAACTAATTTCTAATTCGATAAATTGGTTTGGCTGCATCCATGAGCATATTAGCTGTATGTTTTCAAAAGGTTTTAATCTAGTAGAAACCACTTGAGCAAATGAAGTGCAATTTTAGTGCAAGAGGTATAGGAATACAGATGCTTCCTCATAATGCTCAGTTGCTGTTTAGATGGGAGTAAAGAGACAGAAGACATCGAGTTTGAGAATGTGTTCGTACCACTAAACATTTGCTGCTTGTGCAAGATCTTTTGAATTAACTTTTTTTGTTAAGGTCTGCTACTGTGAGATCATATAGTGAATTGGCAAGAAAGAACCTTGCAACTTGTTAACTGGTATTCAATACCAACTGTATCTTAAGACTTAAGCATATTATTTTCACTTCTCCAAAGGACATGGCTAAAACCATCAGCCAAAACCAAGAATTTAAAAATAAAAAAGAACCAAAACCACCACCTAACCCCAAAATTTAATAATGGCTTCCCAGTAATTAAGTCAGACTCTGGTTAAAAATAATTTAAAAATATTATCACTGTTTTGATGTGAGAGCATTGCTAGGAGTCAGCCACGAACCACAGAATCATAGAATAATTTGGGACAGAAGAGACCTTTGCAAGTCTCTTTTTCCAGTGTCAATTCAAAATATGAGGCTGCCATCAAACTGTGGGGCTCAGGCTCTTATCTGGGTGTTTGGGAAAACATCCAAGAATGGGGTTTCTACAAGGTCCCTTGGGGTGCCTTTAACATCACAAAGCTTTAGAGAAGTTATGTTACACGATGTATACAAAGTTCTCAGTAAATTGAACCATTAGGCCAATTAACTGTGTCTTTCCATTATATAATTTTATATGGGTTTTATCGTTAATGATTTTAATTTCTAATTAATGTACAGAGAAGAAAATATAAAATATATCTCAATGCTTGATATCATATGCAGGAGATGCAGGTTTCCATTTTGTTCTCAGTGCTTTAGATTGAAATTTACTTTCTCCTCCATGAAGGTTTGGACCTTGAACATGTAAATCTCCCTTCTCCAGTCCTCCCAGAACCCTGTCCTCCAACCTTTCCATTCTCGCAGAGCTACTGCACATCCTCCTCTCCTCCACTCTTGAAAATAAATAAAAATATTTAGCCCTGAATTTTCTGTAATCAAGCTACAAACTGAACATAGGGTCTTACATTCTCTGTGTGTGTATATATTAATATATATCACTTAATACAAGTTTTTTTGAACAAGCTTCTCCCACCAAGTTAATGTATTAAAATCTTTACCATTGTGAACAGCAATCTGCTGTAGACATAGGGAAGTCTCAGCTTCAATGAAAGAAGAACCTTTTTAATTGTCCTGCTGTATGTGAATCTGATAAAATTAATAAGAAATGAGCTTCCAATATATTTCAGAAATGTCAGGTCCTTTAGGGAATGTTTCGGTGGTGTTAGTTTTTTTTAATAACAACTGCATTAAACCCCACTTACTGTTTTCTGTTTTCATACATTATGCTTCATTATTTGCTGATTGACACTTTGAGTAGTTTCTATTCTCCTCCTGCTTAATTACATACAGTCACTTTGTTATTCTGCTATAATTTCATGACCAGGCTAATGAAAGTATTGGGACCATGGATTGATTTCCATGGAGTCTTATCTTTTTGTAATTTAGGACCTGTTAACAATGAAAAGAAAACCTTGAAGAATTTACAATTTAAGACCAATTTAAATCTAATTAATTAGAAGAGAAGTAAGTCTGGTACTTCCATTACAACAAAACTCAGAAGCTTTGAGCTTGGTTTCTCACTCGATGTTTTTGAGATATGCAGACCAGGCAGTATCCTGTAAAATGTGTGCCCAGTTGCTGTGTTGGATAGGGATGCACAGCTGGGGGCTGCTAAGTATGTTTTAAAAACATAAGGAAAGAGAAATGCAATTTTCTAAATATAGAAGAGGAGACGAAAAGTTTTAAAAAGTGAATAGAGGCATCTGCCTATGACTGCTCTGTACAGTGTGTATGAACCTCCCACTGTCTAAGTGACATATGGAAAGTCTAGCTGTAGTCCCTAAAATAAAATCCCGGATTTCTCCCTTAGAAGCCATAACTGTAGTAGACATTCTAGCAAGAAACTTAAAGAATATTTTGCAAAGGAGTGGTAATTCACAGTGAACTTTCTTAGTTTGTTTGAGGGGGTTTTGTTGGTTGTGTTTTTTTCTGGTTTTGGAAGAAATTATGTCTTCCACTGGTTGTCTTGCTGCCTCTATATTGTGTATATGATCTTGTGCTGGTTCAACTCCAGTTATAGAACTGCAAGATCAGAAGCAAGCCTTGAACTTGAATTTTTGTAAGTGGCTATGTCAAGCATCATACTGAGCTTTACTTCTTTTTAAAACAATATATTTTACATGCATATTCCAACTGTAGTACTTCAGCTTAATTCTGTGATGTAAAGAACGAATGAACCAAGTCTGTGGAACAGAGGACAAGAGAGGAAGGTGAGAAGAAAAAATAATGAAGAGTGATCCATTAATGACTTGTATACACCAGTCTAGTTCAAGATGTTTGCGAGCTATGAATTGCTGGAGGCTGGGTGAGGATTTTGGGGCAGTGTGGCAAAGTACTGCTTTGGGGAGTTGTCTCTGACCTGACTTGGATTTTTGGTTTGATCCACTGGGATTGTCTGGATTTTTTGTTTTTTCTTTTTAAAGTGCATAAGAGTGAGCATTTAAGATGTGATGCTTTACAAGACTATTTCATGGGTAGTAAAACTTGCGTTATAATCTTGTACCAAACCTACGTATTTGTACAAACTGTTTAAAGGAGCACAACCACTTGCTGTGCTGTTTGTGTTGCTGTAAATCCAGAACAATTTATTAGTTACTTCTGTGAAAGTCACGGAAGTATATTTTGACCCTGGCAGTCTTTGTCCAAAGAAAGCAGAGTTCAAGTGTCCATGATGAATGGTTTTTCTTGCCTGTGGTTTTTTTTCCACACTGTTTCAGATCCCAGGCAATATGCCAGCACTAAAACTTCACCGGTATCAGGGATTGTGTTTGATTCCTGATGGTTCCTTTTCAATAACAGCCAAATACCTGAAGTCATAAACACGGCCTTGCATTTTTAGATTGCTGTGTGTCCAAGTATGTCAGAGATCTTCATGACTGCAGCAATCATTATACCCTTCCATGGGTGAGAAGCAAGTTTTATGCAATTTTTACAAATGAGTGAATGGACGTACAATGAGATGAAATGATTTGGCCAAGAGTAGAAAGTGTCAGTGACGATTCAGGGGGTAGAATGTTATCTATTTTAATTCAATTAATGAATCAGCAGGTTGAGGGAGGTGATTCTGCTCCTCTTCTCTGCTCTGCTGAGATTCTACCTGGAATGCTGCATCCAGTTCTGGGGCCCCCTGCGCAAGAAAGATGTGGACTCCTTAGAGTAGGGACAAAGAAGGGCTGTGAAAACACTCAGAGGGCTGGAGCACCTCTGCTGTGAAGACAGGTTGAGAGAGTTGGGTTCTTCTACCTGGAGAAGAGAAGGCTCCAGGGAGACCTTGTTGAGGCTTTTTGGTTTATAATGGGAAGTTATAAGAATCATGGGCAGACACTTTTTGCCAAATAGTGGCAGGACAAGGGGCAACAGTTTTAAACTGAAAGAGTTAAGATTTATGTTGGGCATTGGAAAGACATTTTTTACAATTATGGTGGTGGGACAGGTTGCCTAGAGAAGTTGTGGATCCTCATAATTGGAAGTGTTCTGTGATTCTATGAACACTGCAACTGTAGCAGCGTATCTGAGATACAGGTTAGTTTGGGCCCTGAATCTCCTCACAGACTAGCTGCACAGGGGTATGTCTGGCTGCACTGGCTTGTTTGTTATTCATAATTTCCCCCACTGTAAGAGAGAAAAGAATTGAGCAAGTGCATTGAGGGATCATGTACATGTACCTGCACACAGAGAATGGAAATACTCTGATATTATATACTGAAAATCAAAATGTCAAAAGGAGTTACCATTGCCTAGTAGATCACTTTAGATTTAATTCTACAGTTTTGAGCATGAATTACTTCATATGCAGAAAGCATATAAAGTAATATTGAAGATTCATTTGGAACTTTGTATTATGCTTCACCAGTAGCTGTGGTGCAATATATGCATGCATGCAGTGACTTAGCATTAACCAATGCTGAATATAATGCGCTTTACAGCCCACATGCTTGAATAGCAAGATGCTTTGCATATATATAGTAATCTCGATACAAAAACCTGAAATACTTGTAAAATAGGCTTAAGCTTTGGTATTTCTGTGTCCCACTTGGAAAATTGCAGAACAGAGGCTGAACTGTGTTAAGAAAAAGTTGGTGATTATTTGGGATAGAATCCATCATCTGATATTCATTTGACTGCAGTGACATTAGAAAAATATATGATGTGTTCTAGATGGATGAATGTTGCTATAATATAAAATATACCCCTTAGTATATTTTTTATATTTTTAAGATTTAAATAATCTTTTCATACAGAAAAACACTGTAATTTTTCTGAGTTTCTTCAATAAGCCAATTTGTTCATTTAGCCACTGAAGGATTGAGACATTAGGTTTTTTTAAAAGAATTTTTGGGGGGAACAGTTACTCATTTTACAACAATTTTTTAATTTTTTTTTTTTTTAGTAGTAGGTTTTGTTTCTCCACTCAACTGTGTCTTTAAATGAAAACTCATTGTCTGTTCAGGAGATGTTGGAGAAGTTCTCACTGGGGATATGCTGTGACCTTGGTGTTGTGTGCCATTTGTGCATCATTAAAAGGTTGTAATGAAGCTCTGCCACACACAGATTGTAAAAGGTCAAGCAGAAAGTTGGGAACCAATGAGGTTGGGAAGAAAAATTGTGCTAGCAGCAGAGGTTGAGGGATTCATTATATTGATGCTATGGGGTTTTCAGCAGAGTAATAACTGAGTTAGCAATAGAATGTAAATCTTCTCAACCACTTAGTCTGAGCCTGCTTCTTCTTGATTTGTGGGGATATATTTTTACTAGAGTACAGGAAAAGTCATTATGCTTTCAAGAAAGCCACTGGAACTAGTTAATGCATTGTAGGTAAAAAGACAGAAGATAAACAGAACTGTGTGTGGCTCATCGGTAAAAGCAGAGCACTGGTGACAGAAAGAGAAGGATTGTACCAAATGAAGATCTTTATGTAAATAATTGGAGTTGCTGCACCACATAATTGTAGGTTTGCAGGTTTTAGTTGGCAGGTTTTGTCGGATACATGGAGAATACTGCAGTAATAACTATAAAAGCTGCCTTTATGGTTCATAGCATGGAGCAGAGTAGTGGCCTTCCAGAATCATATTTACATGGGAAGGTATCCCTCATTCCCTTAGACTTCATCATTTTCCTGTGGTTCTTGGAAAAAAAGCCCCTGAAATTGTAGAAGTAGAGGTGTTTATCAGAGCAACATTTAACAGACTGTGTAACCTCCTTGCATTATAATTGACTTAAAATTAATTTAAGCTACTGTGGATTTTAAAATATAATGGAAGAATAAATCTAGACTGCAACTCCCATGCCCTTACAAAAATTAGGAGTAACTAAAATATACAGAACAATTTTACTTTTCAGTTCTCTGGATATTCTGAATTATGTTCTGGCATAATCTGTCAAAATCTGCACATAGACAAGAAGTTACATGAAAGGCTGTGGGTTTGTTATACTTTTATAGTATTGCATACAGGACTTTCCTCAATTACTCTGTAAAATTAGAAATTTTTTTATACATATGGAAAAAGTAGCAATTTTTAATCATCCATCATGTTAACAACTTGATTTCCTAGAAAGTGGTTTTCTCAACATGGAAGAGGCACCAACCTGGCATGACCAATCTAAGATCTTTTTTGTTAATTACTTAAATATACAGCTTCTGTTGAGGGAACTGAAAAACGAATACCTCTAATTACAATCTAATGTCTATGGAAGTCATCAAAATTCTTTCTATGGCTTTCAGTAATCAGAGCCTGCAATATTTCCATATTATCCTCTCAAGTCTTTGCATTTCCTCCAGATATTTATTAATTAATATATGTTATTTAAGGAATTTTCTTCCAAAAGAGGAAAAGCATGCAAAAGCTGTTATCAGCCTCCCTGTTATCTACATGGAGGCTCATCATTTTCTGTACTTGAATGGTAGAGGGAGGATCAAGCCCATTTCTCCCGAATGGCCCTAAAAACCTAAATATCAGTGTTCATCCCTTTGCATTCCTGGCAGGTGATCTTGTAACTAATCTAATGTGTCAATTACAGTCAGCTTTGAAAAAAGATAAAGTATTTGGAAGAAAAAAAAAGTAACTAAACCAGGTTATTTGGCATCCAGTCATCTTCCATCAGATCACTGTAAATTACCTGTCACATTATTCCATTGCTGAACATGCTTTGTTTCAACATCCCCAGCTAAACAGTTACATATTTTGTGCCTTTCTTCTGTCACACTTTCACACTTGCTATGCAGTTCTGTTTTGTTCTAGAAAATACTATCTCTCTACAAACTGTGATAAAAGAGCTCAGAGGGGTTTTCAAAGAAAGCTTTAATCAATATTGGAGGCATATCCTTTTGTGCATTGATTATGCTGAGGTGTTTAATTAATCAGCAGATGTTATTTTAATAGAGAAAATACTACTGAGGAAGTGATAATGAAAAATTACAGAATTATATTTTGATGCCAGCTTGAAGATTTCTCTTAAGACATGCCCACAAATCCTGTGAATTTGGGACAGTCCTGATAATCCAAACCTGTTAGTTTTGGAGGCTTTCATGTGTGTTTCATCCCAAGTTCTATCATGCATTTATATGTCTACGACCGAGAATTTCAATACCCAGATTTACAAAGTATTTCTCTGAAAAACTGAAGAAACTCATCTCTTGGTATGGCCCCTCTTCCTTAACTGTATCATAAAATCGAACCCCTGAAGTCTGTTGCAGTGCTACAGACATATATGAGACATATATACACCTGGATGCTAATTCAAAGGCACCCAGTCTGTAGGTATTTCAAGTATAGTCTTAAGAGTCAGGCTCCCTGAGGTTGCCTGATCTGCACCAAATAGGATCAACCATACTTCTGTCATTCCCTGTGGGTGTTGACATCCATCTTTGTAAACATCCAGAGAGGAGATGACTGTATTTAACTATCCTTATAATTAGATAATTTTTCCTATTTATTAGCCTCTTGCTTTATTTATTCCTGGTACTGACTTCTACGAAGGAGGGATTAAATGTAGGAGTTATTTACTTATTATCAAGTCTCTTTTATATACTCTTCCTTGCTTAAACATTTTATTTCACATTTTTCTTGTCACTGCCACTGTTCGCTGAACAATTCTGTCTCCTTTTAGTTCCTGTTTGGGGTCAGTGATGTCCAAAGGCTGAGTCAGTTCTCTAGATGAAGTCTTTCCAATGCTTATTAGAGCACAAAGGATCATTCTGCTTGTCCTAGAGGTGGCACTTCTGTTTGTACATCTTGTTTTCAGAAAAGGCTTCTGCAGAACATGTGAGTGCTGGATAAAGACCAAGATGCAGATCCATTCTGGGCACTGTGGGCACTGATGCTACCGTGTCTCTTCATGCCCAGTGCTTCCCTGTCACTGCCATGGCAAATCCATTCCACTCAAAAGCTACGGAGTCTTAAACTGTCTCGCAGCTCAAATGCATTAATTTGCTTGCATTTTATCTAATCCAAGTGTGAATTAACTAGAAAAGCTTCCTTTGAAACTTCCAGTACTGCGTTTTACCTCCCAGTTGGGCTGCCAAGGGTTAAGAGCCTGGAACATGCCAATATGACCAGCATATCCAGGTACAGCCTTCGTTAGTTCTACTCCTCCTGCTCTGACGTTGCTGTTTGGGATCTGTAAGGATGAAAGGAGTACAAGGCTGTAGAGGAGTAAAAATTAAGGAGTTACTGATCAGCTGCCACTCTGTGCATTCGCATAAAGCAAAGTTCTGTTGAGTAAGTAACACCTTCTTGTCCAATTTTTTCTAAATCAGAGTTATACGTGGTCAAAGCGTGATGTTTGGTGTCACAATGCATCTGGAAAACTTATTTGCATTGAAGAATGTAAATTGCACTGTGATTATAATATTCGCTATTTATATTCACTTCTCAGGATGTACATTGCATCAGGTAATAAAGGCTTTCAGTTATATTTATCAATTCTCTTCTTTACTAGTATGTTACAAATGTTTTGCTAATTATAATCAGTTAAGATACAAGACATTATGTCATGATGCTCATTACAGCATCAGTCTTTCAGTGACTTATCTCTGCTGTTTACAGTGCAATTGTTTCACTGCTGGAAAGTGCAAACATGTATGAAAAATAAGATACATTACCAGAAATAGCCCCTTTAAAAATGAATAATAAATACATGTGCCTTGAATTGTTTAAGATGCATATATTTTTTCTATATTGTCTATATTTTTTACTTTTCTCTTAGTTTCTCACAATCGCTGCTTTTTGATTCCTTTTCCTTCTCTCATTAAAAATGTGACTTGTACCCAAATAAAACCATTTGACATGCATACTCAGGGAAGCATAAACTTGTTTGTAAGACAGAAACATTTGCTTGAGTTCAGTAATCAAATGTTGAGTTTGCAATTGCACATAATTTATTTTTCTGTTTGTGTTTTTGTTTTTTTTTTTTTATTATTAGATTGAGATTTGCAGTACCTTTGGTTTAGAAAATGTAGTTTTCTTAGTTTTCCATCAAAACAGATGAAATCAGAATTTTGTAGGATGCAGAAATGTTGTTCTCATAGTAACCATAGACTTTTAAATTTAGGTCAATATTTTGGGATAGACAGTTTGAGTCTCTGGAAGGTGTTGCTGACCTGACTGGGCAAAGTATGGACTTTTTTCTCATCCCATTTTTGGCAAAGCACTGATGGCAGTGAATTTGCAGTGCCATGGCTTGTGTTAAATATAGCTTAGTGGCCCAAAAGGAGTACTGTTCTGATTAATTATATTGTAGAGTTGTGATCTATGCTGAGTTCTCCATTTTGATTCGTGCACAATATTTTGTGTTCTTGTTTTTACTTTTCCAATATGCATCTTATTATTTTCAGCAACAAATTGTGCTAGAGATTGTGAGTCTTGGAAAATGACTGAGCTTCAGTTGAGGCCAATTTTTGCAACAATATATTAATGAAGCTTGAAAAAAGTCTCCATTTTCATGTTGAACCATATAATAGAGTTAGCACTTCAGTGCCCAAATTATGTAAGTGACAGAGAAAGGGAGAAATCAAGAGCCCTACTCCCCAGGCAGTTGAATTAAACAGGCTTCAGATCATACTAAGAATCTGTGCTTGTGCTCCTTCTATTATTAGAAGAAAATTCTTTCCTGTAGGGCATTGTTAATGAGCCAATAACTTTTGGAGTTACTCATTATATTTCTCATCACACTCGTGCTCCTCAGGTTACCCACCTTCCACACCCAGCCCATCCGTGCTGCTGTTCCAGCTATTTCTGCTGAGAGAGTCAAAAGGGAATGGTGTTACATTTAATGTAATTCGACAGCTTTAACTTTACTATCTCTCGTGATGGCCTTCAGGAGACCACTGAGCTTTAAGAACATCCACTTCTTCTGGACAGTGCTGACTGTCTCTGCCTCTGCAAGTCTGTTGGACCTCTGTAGTAGTGTTCAAGGATAATGCCCTCAGCTGCAAGTACTCACGCTAGCAAAGTGCCTCACCTAACCCTTCTTTAGTGGAAAGCTATTGCAAATGGGTGTTTTTATTTATGAAGGCTTGTCATCACTACTATTGAAATTTAACGGTGTATTGCTGTGAGATGGGGTCATCAGGCCACTTATTAACTTGGCCAGCAGGAAAATAAAAATGCCTTTTGGGCCCCATTGGCAATAATTCTTGAGTACCTGCTATTTA
Organism: Lepidothrix coronata; assembly: GCF_001604755.1. Lineage (NCBI taxonomy): Eukaryota > Metazoa > Chordata > Aves > Passeriformes > Pipridae > Lepidothrix > Lepidothrix coronata. The sequence goes on along the minus strand of NW_016690322.1, from coordinate 856,076 downwards.
ATCACCTGCCTGCTACGTCCAGGATGTCAGTTATTTGCATTGCATATTTTATTTAAGTGTATAGAATGAGGTGTGGTAATGATTTCTACATTCATAGTAATGAAATAGTAGCTTCCCCACGGTATCTGAAATTACTATGGCTCAACAGCATCAGAAATACTTATGACACTGAAACCCAAGTTGCTGTATTTTACACCTTTGCAGCTGGCACTGAATTTCTATGTGGTTACTTAACCAATTAAACCTGGTTTATTACTTTTAATTACCTGTCTACTTTACTTTGTTTTCCAATTTATCAAATCAGGCTAGACTATTTTATACATGTTTACTTTGTTGCTAACAGACAAGGCAGCTACAAGCCATGTTAGATGCATGCAGTTAACGCTGTCACTGAGAAGGGCATTATGAAAGGTGGGAGGAACATTTTTAACATATCATTTCAATGATCCTAGACCCAAAGTGTGACTTGTCTTAAAGTTTCAAATGCAGCCCAGTCTGTAAATAGCAATAGTTGCAAAACGCCGCTTTAACATCTGAGAAACTGCATTCTTTTCCTAGGAGCTGTTATAGGGGAATCATTTTGCACTTATTTTCTTGCTGAATTTACAGCAGAAATAATTAAGAAGAGGGTGCTTTTCTCAGAGCTGTGTACTTACTTCAGACAGTCTTGCTGATTGGAGAAGGCATGTGAACACCAAGGAAAGACAAACCAAGTGGAATCTGCAGGGCTCCAGCTGTGCACGGATGTGTGCTAAGTTACTTCTCACAGCTTCCCCAGCTTTCTCTTCTTTCGTCTTTAGCTCATGGACAGTGTGTTTCCAAATGTTGTATTTCCCTTCTGGAGCTCTGGACTAAATGCCCATTCTGTATTTCCTTTATGTTAATGAAAACCTGTTCATTTCCTGGGCAAACCTCAGGATGAGTTCTTGGTTCTTAGCCTGGACCACTTGATGGTTGTCAAGACGGCTGATTCCTTCTTTTTCCTGCTCTTTCTCTTGTTCTTTTAGACTGCTTTTCAGAAAGCTCTTCTTTGATGCCATCCTGCTTTCTGTGAGGATTCTTTACAGCTATATGTCCTGTTTGCTCTCTCTTTTCTCACCATGAGTCATCTTTGATTGGTTTTATTTGCGACAAGCTTAAAAAAACCGTTCTGTGGTGCTGAATCAAAACCCTATCCATCATCCTGTCATCTGTCCAAACTAACACCCCAGCAAATCCAGAGATCCTACGTTGACTGTTAAGTTTTAAGCTAAATTCATCATAACTTAAAGAGAATTCCCTCACCCATTTCTATTCTTCCCTGTGTTCTGCCTCTAAAACCTCTCTTAAAATTACTTATAAGACTTGTAAATAATAACCCTACAAGTGAGAGGGTTAACTGCATGGAAAGGTGTCTAGAATATTTTTTTTATTGTCTCTCTGTTCTCAGTTTTTTTATTCGCTTGTTGATTATAAACAAGATATTAAATTCTTTGGTGAAAATCTGGCTGCACAGCACCAGCTATTAAGCTAATCTTTGAGACTTCTAAATGATGTTGTAGTGAAAGTAAGTCAGAATATACTAATGACAGACTACATGAAACTACAGAAAATGATTAATCATTGAAGGGTTATTGAAACTGAAGCCTTATTTCATGGGATTTCAGTGACAAACTGAAGCTGAAAGTCAAGTGAAATGTGTTCCATTAATTTTCCACAGTCCACAGACCTTATCTGTGTGCTGTAAGATGAAGAGGCACCACATATTCCTCCTTATTGCATGGAAAACCTTCAGCTGAATCCTACAGGATGGTGTTATCCTGGCTCCCAAACTTAGCATCACTCTTCCGTATGGGCTGAACTTGAACTAACAGGGCTTGGATCCTTGGAGAGTTTGTTTTTAGCATGTTCTCTTCCAGTTTTCAGTAAGACCACTCGGAAATTGCATCCTTGGTGGTTTCAGAGAAAATATTTCACACAATCACTTGTGGAACGTTCAAGGCAAAGAGTCAGTGAGTCCACAGAGATGAGCTTCCATCCTGACATATGATGCATTTTTAGAGTGAGTTTACATTGTTCGGGTGCACCCTTAATCCACAGCACTCAGGAGCCTGCAGCAATCACACACAGAGCCAAGCTTCAATATATCACAGAATCTGCTTAGGAAGTAGGAGGGGGGGAAGTAACTTGCAATGCTTGAAGCACTCGGGTATAAATTGTGCTCTCTTCTGTGAGTGACAGAGCTCAAGGAGATAAAAATTTTCTTGAAGTCTTAGAAACACAAGATTATATGCCTGTTCACATACATACAGTTGCTTTTTTAGTGCTGTGTAGCAAAATGTCACGAAAAATGTACCATCATGTTGGTTCAATGACCTCTAACAGTAGGAACTCTTAGAACTGGCAACCATCAGCCTTCAGAAAACTCTAAGCTGTCAGTTGCAACTTTTAGGCAGCAAATTTCCCAGCAAATGGACTATTAATCAATTTAGACAGCGGGAAATGTGACTGATAGAGCAAAGATTGGCATCTTGATCAAAATACACATTTTATTTACTTGCATTTATAGGTGATGTGGGCTGATTTGAGCTGAGGTAGAGCCTTTTAATTTGAAATGTTTTGAGTACAAGGTTTATAGAAGCCAAAGAAACTTCTATTTGATGGCTCTTCATGAATTTGCATATATTGAAGTGACTGGGGAAAAAACCCAACCTATTTATTTGCTTATTAGTAGCTCAGAATACCGCAGACTGCTTAAAGCTGTGGGTGTATTGGTATTTCTCCAAGAGAAACATCCACTTTTTTTTAAGATCACAACATAAAGGCCTTAATAAAGATATTTTGTGTGCTTTACCTGAAAAAATAAACCTTCAGGATTATTAGCCTGGCCTCATTAGGAAAAAACCATTCCCTTTTAAAAGCAAATTGAGGCGTTCTTTGCAGGAATAAACAGGATTCAGCCGTGGTTGCTGGGTGACAGAAACTATTTCTTTTATTGTACTTTATGAGCAGTAAGACACAAAATCTGTAACATTTTCAAGGTACTATTAAGTGAATGGGGCAGATGGAACTGGGCAGGGAGGTTTGGGGGAATTTGTGCCTGCTCTACTGTAGGGATACGTGGTGAGAAGCAGTAGCTCGTCTGTGGTTTAACAAGCTCTGTGGGCAGGCAGCCTGTATGGAAATGTAAATGCATCCTTCCAGTTTTTTACCTCTCTGCTGTGTATCCAGACCCCAGTGGGCAGAGCTATGCCACAGGTTCCAGTTGCAGACAACTGTTCAAGGCATCTTCAGGGATCCAAGGCACCTGGAAAGACAAATACAACACAGGAGCTAGAGGAGACTCCCAGCCTTTCAGATCAACAGCTGGAGGATGGGGGGGGGCAGGGTAATTTGCAGAGCGTGAAAAACAGGCTATATGTCCAAACTGTGCCCTTCAGATGAAATCCCAATCCCATAGGATTAATGGGATTTATATTTAAGAAGTTAAGATTTATGCTTTAATAATTAAATGTCCTAATTTCTGAAAGGGGTAAAAGTACAATAAACCTTATTTGCCAGCCAAACCGTGAATTTTGGCAGCTGAAGGTATCCATTTTTTTTTCATTAAATAACTAGCCCAGTATCCAAGTTCATGGTAAATGTAGAAGGACCTTATCCTGCAGGTGTTTCTGCTAATTTCATGCACTAATTAAGCCATGTAGTCTATACAGACAATCCACTGTGTGCACTATAACAGGGTAGGAAGTAGAAAGAAGAAGCAAGTCAGTTCCTCCTACCACTTATTGCTAAGTTCATGTATTTTACATGGTAGCACATGAGTTCTCAAAACTTTTGGAGAAACGTGTCTGCCTGCTGGGTACTGAAGTGAGACATTAATATTTTGACATAATTACTAATGCCTTCTGCTACCTCCAGGAAGGATTTGTCTCATGGCTGTGCCAAAGCAACTTACTTCAAATTTGTGACATCCACGAAGCATGTATGTTTTCTCATGTATTTATGATTCACACAGTTCTTTATGTCTCCCAGCTCACTGCTGTCCTCATGTCTCTTTCAAACTGCACAGTTTTAAATGATAGGAATGGAATAATCAGTTGCTTACTCATAATTTGAATGACAATATAATGAATAAAAGAGATTATAAAATATAGCTTCATCTAGGTCTGACTACATCTTGTTCTTTCTCTCCATAAAGTGCATGTAGAGGTTTTCTGTTCCCAATTTGTAGCCTCCAGCAAATCTTTACTACTTTGGTCCTGTGTTCATGATTTTAGCAGGTGCCTATGGTAAAGCAACATGCACAGGATTCTTGTATATTCTGGAGCTTTTATGATTTTTATTGTTCCAATTCTAGCAATTTGGCTTTATTTCCAATTAGTCCAAAAGAATGTTAAGCTCTGCTTTCTGTCTTCACTCTCTTGAAGCTTAAAATTGTTGGGAGCGGCCTGACATTTGTGAGTGAATTCTTCCATGGATGTTCTCATCACTAAGAGCACTTGGTATTGCTGTGGAAATATTATCTCCAGTGAGGCTCATCTCCTTGAATATTTTCTCATATTCTAAATACTGAAGACAAGGTAAATTGCACTGCCTAAAAGAAAACACTACAGCATTTCAAGGTTATTGTTTTAGTTATCATTAGGGACTTTCTTGAAAGTTGGTTTTGGATTTTTTTAATGAAAATCAATTAGTGATTTTAAAGCATTTTCAAAACTTATTGGCTGTATTGAAAACTGGGGTGATGCTATTATGAGTAGACTGTATAATTCAGGTGTAAAGAATCAAAATGCAAATTCATTTGCTTTAGTTGAACACTGCCAGTCTATCAGCTGTCACCTTACGCTCATGTGCAGGAAGAATACAGGCTAAAGCAGCACTGCTTACACCCTTCTCACATCTAAAAGAGGTTGCCTAAAAGGTCACTTTTTTCTGTTCCTGCAGCAAGATCTTCCTACAGCTACAATTCGTCCTCACTCAGGAGTGCAGAGGCAGCTTGCAGTGAGGAAAGGGGAAATAAATTTACATTTTTATTTTAATGGCAAATGTCAAACCCTCAACTCCCCATATGTAAATTCTTAGGTGTTAACCAGTTACTGTAACGTTATGATGAAATGCCAATGCATCAGGAGCACAGCCAAGCAAATGCATTGTGTGCTTTACTGCTCTCCTCCTTGTTGTTGTGATTGGGTTTTTTTTGTACTCAGATAACCTCACAGACTTCACAGGAGTGCCTTTTAAGTTCAGATCAGGATCAGTGGTCTCCTAGTTTTGTGGCCAGTTTTGCTTTTCATCTGCTAAGTTGTGCTTTTCTAATTTCAAAAAAAATCACTTTAATTCCAGTTAAACTATTTCGTGTTATCAGTGACCTCAAAATGTGCTATCCTGGTTATACAGGATGAGGTCAAGACTTTTCTCTCTGAACTAGCTCATTGAATTAGGGGGCAGATTCTGAGCTACTGTAAAGTGACATAATAAAAATTGATCTTAGGGGAGCTACACTACTTTACATCGAGTGAGGACATAGCCCTTCGTAAATCTTAATTCTGATTTTTTTCATTAGCTGTATTATTGTAAAGTAACAATTAATCTATTACATACATCTAGCTGCTACTGCAATGGAAAGTCTACAGTGTACTACAAATCAGAAGCAAGCAGAGGCTTTAATTTAGTCAGAGACAAGCTTTGAAGGCAGTCAAAGAGCCACTGATGGAGTTCAAATGCTCTTTGTCCTGCAAAAATAAAGAGCCTACTTGTTCTGCCTTTTTACATTAGCATCTTTTACCTTGCTGGAGGAAAAGGAGGAACTGTAATCCTAGCTCTTGCTTTTTTTTTTTTTAAAGAAAATGAATATTCTACTCATAGGCCTTACCAAAGCTTTAGGCAGTTTTCAGTGGCGTTTAATAAATATCACAGGCTGGATAGTTTATGCCCCAGTGTTGGGTAGTAACTATTTCTCCTTTCTTGTTTTCCTTTGATTTCTCCCACCACGACACAGCCACGGCAATGCAGTGCTGGGACAGATGTTGCCAGGAAAAGATTGGTTTTAGAGAGATCCTGGGCACCAGGCAGCTCCCAGCCAAGCTGGAATGTGCAGTGTCTCACCTGCACAGGGCTCGAGCCTCTGACACAGGACCCTCCACACTGGTCAGGGGCTGCTTCTTGACTGACGAAAAATCCTTCGATAGCAGTTCTTCCTACCTAAGAAGGAAAGTAGTTATGATCAGAATACTTGATTCTAGGACAAACATAGTGGACTAATTTGCTTCTCAAAAAACAGAAAAACTATTTTAAATTTGTAACTCGTTACGTGTTTAGTCCTTGCTTTGTTCCTTTTGGATCAACTAATTTTTTGTGTGATTTTAAGGATCTCTCTGTGCTAAAATTATGTTCTTTTCTATTCTACATCCTACTTCTGCACCTAAAAAAACCTAATATCAGGGAAGAACTTTCCCCACCACCCCCAGAAACTGTTTCAGTAATTTGGAGAGTGATCTGTGGTTTATAATTCCCTTCTTTTCTGCTTTGTGTACAGGAAATAGTTTGTGTAGCACACGTGCTTTCCACAGCACTGTCTGATAGTGGTTTCTCATAATGTTCTCTTTGCAAATCACTTTTATTCTCTCCAGAATTCACAGAGGGTCCTAATCTTACTGCTTTTACTGGTGGATAGAGACAGTTTAATCTGTACCGCATCCAGTAGAAGACAATACTTTTACCATTAGTTCTAGCTGTTATAGCCCTGTAGTGTTCAGTGTTTTTGAAGAGCCTTCTTCGAGCTGATTAAACCTGTTGCAAAGCTCAAGTGGCAAATTAAGTTCCATTATTATCTGTTCACTTGCCTTATCCACCTATTTCTTGGGGAAGCTGTCTTCTCAGTTTTATCTCTGGATTCTATCACAAAAACTTTGCCTTCAACTTTTTCAACCCAGAATCTCTGTAATTACCCATTAAAAGGGATATGCAATTATATTTAGTGCAGACAAAGACTTCTTTAAAACCTGAGAGGCTGCAGATTGCTTACATGCACTTAAGTAGTGTCTAGACAAAGGAGCACTAGATCAAAGGAGGACTGCCTTGACATGGTTCACACTAAAATCCAAATTCTTTTTCATTTTCCTCTCCTAACACTCTGTTAAAGAATAAGATGACTTTCTCTTTCTTTCATTAACCAGTATAAATTTTTACCCCTCCTCATATTCCTGGTAATGAAATGCCAGTTCTGTGCCCTTTTGCCAATGCTAACCTTGATCAGAAATTCCTAGCAGCCATCAGATGTCTAAGTCTGCCTTGCTTGCTATATACAGTTGTTGATGGAAGATTGTTTTACAGTCTGAATGGGGAAAAAGGCCCATATTTATAATTAAACACTGGTGTCATAGGAATTTCTTTAAATGGGAATATATAAGAATCACATTATTCTTCTGGTACATACATTTTTATCACAATTCTTATAATTCCTATTCTGTTCCTGTCATTAAAATTGCCATAGATTCTCAATTTTTAGTGTGTTTGGCAAAAGAATGGAGGATATGCATAAATGGATCCATAAATACTCATGTGCATGTGTGTGTATTTAGAACCTTTGACACAACACTTGATAATGGTCAAATCTCAGAGGCACATAAGATTTCAGGGAGGGGAGATGTGAAATTTCTAGGTAAAGACATAACTTCTAGTCTGAAATTCACACTGCAGAATAAAATAGGCCATGAAAGAGAGATAGCTTTAGTAGAGAATTAATTTATTAGTTATGCTATGTAACTTTGGAGCTTTTAGGCTTGTTTTCTCTTGTGTAAAGTATGACTTTTTCATCTATAGTCACTGAGCAACTATGCTCTTCTGCTTCAGGATCTGATCTTTTAGGGACTGAGTAGACTGATTAACAAAAAATCAACTGTCCTAGATTTAATTTTCTATATTTTATGGGCAAATTAGTATATTTTTTCAATAAAATACATATTTTGATGCTTTGAGAATAGATTTATTCAAGATGTGCCATATTTAGTAACCCTAAGTCTGAAAATTGAAAAGTCAAAGAAATTATCAATGAAGAGAAATTTTAAATAAAACAAAAGTGTTACTGTGGCTAAAAATAGGACACCCAAATGTCATCTCATCAAGTATATAGTGAGAGGATGTTAATGGCATTTAATGTTAAAAGTTCTTCCTAGAATCTTAATTTTTCCCAGTGTCTCATAATGCAGTAAAACAGGATATTGTCATCATTTACTTCTGTCTGGAAGGAACCGAATAAATGGTATTGCCTTGATTACTTGAATAGTCAAATTATCCAAAATTTATTCAGTTCTGCAGTTCTATGGCATAAAAATTTCTTGCTGACTTCAACAGCAATTCCCTGTATTAAACAGACAAAGAGCCCTTACCGTGTAATTGCAGGAAGGCTTCTTTTTTTGTGTGTGTGAGTCCATTTTGAAAAAAGCATAAATTATTCTCTGAGGCTGCTCAACACATTTAAGGTGTGATTTTGCTATTCATATGGAAGAAAAACACTTTGGTTTTTATAGACCAAAGGTTCAGTAAAGGATACCTTTTATTTTCAAGAAGAAAACAGTACACCAAACCACCTCTGTACTTCTTGAGAATTCCAGCTTAAAGGAGAACTTACTTCTGGAATTTATAGTATCTCCAGTTTGCAGAATGTGCAAAAATGAACAAATATAATAAACTATGGCAATATTTGAGCTATACATAGTGTGTATCATAAATAAATTAGGTTAAAAAACTGGAATACAATGAATAGGTTATAATAACTCATTGCATACCTTTAGTGCCACCTATATGCAAGGAATGATGCAGGAAAGTCACAGCCCATTCCTGGAAAGTTCAGGTTGAACTGACTCTCAGCGACATTCACCCCCAAAGTAATGACAAATCAATTTATTAAATGGGAAGGCGCCAACTTAGTAATAAGTTACTGTTTTCTAATGTAATGACATAAAGCTATTTTCTGCAATACAGGGCTTTACATCAAGTCACAACACTAGTGTTCTATCATATTGCCTTTACTGTGAGTCTTGCAATTAGAATTTTGAAACTACCTTCAACTTCTTGAAAAAAAACTTTAAAATCAAGCCTAAAAATCACAGGAGTTGTTGTATAAGCACTTGTTGGCTTATAATATTTCAATTGTAAATCATGGGGGGAGGGGGTTGAGCTGGCTTTTATTTAATTAGTTTTATCTCATTTACATTTCATTTTGTGCACATCACTTGCAGGATTTAAATCTCAGTACTTTGCTGTTGGAGTTGCTTTTTTTTTTTTTCCAATATGACATAATAACTGAAAGATACCAAGTGAAATCTTGCTCAGTGTTGCTATTAACTTGCTACACACAAACTATTAAGCTTTTACAAGAACTGAGTTTCAGCAGCAGGTACCCAATTGTGAGGAGTGATTTTATTTTATACTCAAGTAGCAAGAACAAGTTGATAACCCTGCCTATGCCACCTGCATGTAAAGCCACAAAACTGCAAGTCTTGTCATAATTTTTTTCACTGTCTTACTAAAAGCTAAAAAATACTGATATAATTTCTCCAGAGACAGTAGGAGATAGAAGCATATAGTTACGGCAAAGACAAGTAATACAGATTATCAATATTTGCCATAAAAACAATTAAACTGGTGTTTCCGTATTTCAGTGTCTTTACCACTCTATATTACTATTAATGGTTTTCAACTCAACCCTCACTCAGTAGAAAATCCTGCATATTATTGAAATAGGCTGAAATTTAGTTCTTGTTCAGGACAATAAGAGTTGTGTAGAATCTTTCATGCAAGTCACTTGAAAAAGCAATATTTGGAATAGATGCAGAAACAAGGATGTGGGTAGGTCAGGGCAACAGTGTTTGAAATGATTGTAAGATCCTTGGCTCTGGTCCCTCACTGGTAATCAGACAAGTAATGCAGACATCCAACAATTACAGTGTTAATGCTGCAAAATAGGGCGAAGAATCTAAACAATGACTGTTGAGGAGTTACTGATTCATCTTATACCATTGCATTCTCCCCTTAAGAGGAAAAGCAAGTGCAAATACTATATAGATATTAAACCTTATAACAACTCCCCCCTCCCTCAATCCTACAGGCTTAACTGGCATTTCAGCTTCACACTGAAGCACTCCAAATCATCTTAGGGTTCTTTGTGGTGTAATACTTCCTCTGTGCACTCATAGATTAAAAAAAAAAAAATAAAAAAAATTAACCAAACAACCCTGTAGATAGCAAAAATGCCAATGACCTCACCAGGGTCAGACTTTGAGCTCTGGAATTAAGACAGCAGAGTGACTGCTCTGTCTAGAGAGCTCAAAGAGGGATGTTCCTCAATTCTTCCTCTGGATCATGCATTCAGCTCTGCTCAGAATATCACCTTCAGTGCCGAACAACCAAATTTCTTTTGTGAATAATGAGATAAAGAAGCATCTCACAATGTGATTGCCAACCTGCTCAGAAACTCTTTATTTAAAATTGAAAATATTATAATTCATTTTCAAGCTTTTCAAGGAAGACTTTAAACACATCACTGATCACTAAGTGTTGTTTAAGTTGTCCTGTAATTTGAGGTTCCTTTTTATGACACGTCTGAAATAGATCTCAAGTAGGCCATAGAAAAAGAATACCATCTCTTTAAAAAAACCAATAGCTTTCAAGGCCCAGGATGGCCTCTGTGCTGAGATTAATAAAGCTTGACAATACATTCTGAATGCAAGCAATGACTTCTATTACAAGAGGAAAAATGAAAAAGCTGCTATTACTGACATAGTCAATAGATTGCACCACAGTGTATACTGTACTTTCTACATTTTTAATATAAATGTGTTCAGTTTCAGAGACGGGAGCATTATCAGCATTCATTTTACTCGAGGCAATAATGCGAGAAGTTGTGTCTTGTGTAATAAATAAATAACCTGTCTTTAAAACCATTTACTCAGATTGCTTTTCCCAAATGCTTATTTAGAGGTGCTCTGGAAGGTGTCATACACCAAGACAGCCATGTTCCAAAGATTTTATAAAATGCAGTTTCTTTACCCATAATATAATTGTTCATGAGGTACTTTTTGTTTTGCTGTGTTTAGAAATAGTATGATGGCAGGCTTGTACAATGGTGGGATAACGTGGCAAGTTGTAAAACATGGCTTGAGGCTCCCCTGTTTCTCAGGGGTTCTTGTGGGTCACGAAGATCCTCCAGTAGAGGCCAGAAAACTTTCCATCATCGCAGACAATTGCATCTCTTTCAATTTGAAACTTATATTTTTTCCCCATCATATTTTTCTGGACTTGAAAGAATAGAAGAAATTATCTTCTCTCTATAAATATACGTATTCAGATCCTCATAATCTTTGTAGCACTCACTCATACTAAGAAACTATTTTCTCCGTGTAAATGGATCATGTTCAATGGCACTTAATTATAAAATAAGACACTGAGTTAATTCATGCTTTGTGCCCTTGGCACATACATTCAAGTGAGCAAAACCTTTCCAATCTTTTCAGAAGGATAGGAAACGAAGTATATATTGCATAGGTAGCTTATAAGAACATAAAAATGAGGAATTATGAGCAAACTTTGAATTACTTGTAATAGTATCTAATATTGAAGGAGGTGTTGATGTCTGACCATAACAGGGTTTTTTTAACATAATCAGAACAACGGGTCTGATATACTTCCAATGCCTCCTTTACATCAGCACAAACATGCTGATTTCTTTGCAGTGACCCTTGATTTACACAGTTGTAAAGAAAGAAGGATCAGGCTGTAAACATATAAGGGAGGGAAAACATAACTGTCTTGGATGTCCGGAGACTCTAAGCACAAAACAGAGGAAGATTTATCTAGAGTGGCTCAGGGGTTGTAGCCAGAATAATAGGCTGTAGTGGAGCACAGGAAATTTAGGCTGACTGGGAAAAGCATGGTTTACTGATCTGTGGCTTAGCCATCTGTGGCTCAAGGTGAAAGTTCCATTGGTTAACAGATAGACACGTTTCTGACTACAGTTAAAAGAAGCAGGTGGAGGTGAAGATGTACCTTTTATGCATTCCTATTTCTGTATTCTTCCAGTGCTGGAGCTGGTCTGTAACTCAGGAAAATCTTCTCCTCCTGAGACCTCACACTTAAAATGGTGGATTTTGAAGTTAAACCTAAAAGTTTATTCTTTCTCTATTCAGCAGAAAAAATCTCTTTTCAGTAGTACAGGTGTTCTGTAAAAAGTCTTCTACAATACTTTCTTTAGGTCATACAGGGAAACCTAATTTAGAAATATTACAGAAGGCAAAACTTACCGTTTTCTGTCCTAGAATTCAGCAGTGATCTGATTACTTTTGACTGTGATTCCAGGTTATCTACCTAATTTGTCTACAATGTTATTACTAACATGTGTTTTCCCACGAGGAACATATTAATTTGGTCGTTGCCCTGGGGAAATCTAAACAAAAACACACCAAAAAAAAATTAAGTACAAGAATACATTTTCATAAAAAGGAATGTCATATACACAGTAAATGACAGGCTTGTGTTTAGAAGAGTGTTAAAATCAAAGGATTTTCAGTCTGCACTTTCCAATATAAATTGCTCATTTCAAAACATAATGTTCTGCATAATTAGATCACATAGTTTGAGCATCTGGGCTATCAGTCTGTGAAGTGACGTGGTAAAAGCTGTGGGTAGCAGGAACAATGAACAAAACTGATGCCCACCTACAGAGTGTCTGATGGCCAGAATCATTCTGCATTTTCTGGTGGACAGAGGGGCTGTTTTCCCGGTGCTCTTTCCCACCTCTCCTTTCTGTGGCTCTTCCCTGGGCACAGAAATCACAGAACTGGAGCAGAGGTGACTTGTACCTCCCATACAGCAGGGTGGCAGTGAGAACACTCAACCTTGAGGTACAATTAGCCATTGCCCACTCATTCCATCAGAAGTGCAGTCATCTCACTAATGACAGCATTCCTTCATCTGGAGATAACGTGACGGATAAAATGGGGCTCTCTGAATCACACCAGGGATGAGCACGAAAGGATTATTTTAATTTCTAATTTAGCAAGTATGGCAGACCATCAGACCTGAGACCAATTCCTGCTGCTTCCAATATGGAAGGGGACAATATAAGAAAATTCCTTAGCAAATCATCTTGTGTACCTCTCCCCACTGCCTGTTACTTCTTTCCCTTTCCTTCAGATTTAATGAGTAAGCCAGAAGCTTAATGGTGACAGATAAGTAATGGGTGCAGTACACAGTTAAACATTTTAGAAGAACATTGAGATATCGATTGTTAGAACCTTTTTCAAATAATTTATAACGGTACAGAAGGTGTTTTGGAAAATGGTGATTTACGTGGATAAAAAGTTACTCTATAGTTTTTTCAGCAGACATACCATGACAACCATATCATGGTTGTTTTAAACGTAAAGAAAACTGTATGAAGCCAACTTTGAATTGGTTACATTGAAAGAATAATTTTGAAATGAGAATTTTTTTAAGAACAATATACCATTATTTCTTATTGTTTTCATTTAATTCCTGTAGTCTGTAGGTGTGGTTTTGTTACCAATGACGGAACTTCAATAAAACTCAGGTGTGGGTTTCAAGTATTATTATAAATCCCTTAGTCTCTTGGAAGCAAAGTGTGAATGAAGAGCCTAGGCAGCTTCTGTTATACCAGAGAACCAGATAAACAAAGATAACAAGCTTTTTGAAGTATAGATCCATTTCTTCATATTTTTAAAGAAATAAGCTCTTTTGAAAATGTGTTTTTTAGCAAAAAGCTGGGTAGTACTTTAATACTTTACCAGATTTTGCAAGCATGCAGGCTCAGAGAAAATTGTTGCTTATCTAATTCTACATACCCTGAAAGCAAGTTTGAAAAATAGGAGTCATTGAGTAATATCTTTACTGGTGCCATAAATCAGAGACTTATTTGCATACAAATGAAAATTCAAACCAAAGTGCACTAAGAAGTAACAGAGCCCTAACAGTTAGGGATCAGCATTTAAATATGAACCCAAATTTCCACCCTGAAGTAAAGCAGAAATCAGATAGGATCTTCTATTGGGAGATATCTTCTATGTACTTGTTGCTGGGGTTTTGGTTTTTTTGAAAACCAGTGGATGAAATTATCCACTGGTCTTTGAAATAACGCCTGTAAACAATTCATTAAAATCTTATCATTGATAGTATCAAAAATACATGAAATATTCAGCAGATAAATCACATCAACAAGTCGTGGTTGTAACCTGCAGCAGTGCTAATCACAAATGTGTACTGAGGTGTGTGAAACAGCACATTGCCGAGGATGGAAGTGAACCCTGTGCTTTCTATTAGCCAGTTTTTTCAGTGCTGTTCAAAAGAGACAGCGGTGAATCCTGAGACAATAAGGTTCATCAAAGAATGATATTGGCCTTCTTAGTAAAAAACACAGTGAACTGGAACAAGGTGAAAAAAAAACCCACAACACTTTAAAACTCTTAACAAATTCTGAGACAAATTTGTAGGGTCAATACTGGAGCACAAATACACAAGTGACCATTTTAGACTCGGAATACTAAACGAAATTTAAGCTACAGTGGTCAAGGCAACACCACCTAATTAAAAGGTCTGAAGAAGGAGTTCCACCTACAGGGAATAGATGAAACAGCTTGCAGATGAAACAGATTGGAAGGCTGCAAATGAGAGATGTAATTTTTATTAAAAGAGATACAGCAATTTTCCCTATGGTAAGGTCAGGAGATGAAAAAGGAGTGTGTGCAAAGTTTTTAGAAATAGAATGTATTATTTAGAACAGTCCCTCCTTTTAATTTTACAGAATGAGAACTTTAATTACACATTTGCTTCTTTCAGTGAAGACTTCTCTCTGGGCTCATTTTCTTTTAACCTTAGCTCATTTTGGTAGTCTTTAAGCACCCTTGTAGTCCAGTTGACTGTGTGCCTACTTAAGTAAGCACGACTGAATCTCTGTAAAGATGATTGAATCAGGCTGAAAGCTGATTATAAATGTGTATTAAAACCTGTATAAATGGACATAAAGGCTATTTTTTTCATAAATCAAAGAACAGCGAATTTTAAATTTATTTGAATGAGTTGCATATTGAATAGACTTATTGGCAAGCTATATCATTGCTTTAAATTACATCTCCATTACAAAACCTATTCTCATATACGTAGGTCATCATAGCAGTTTCAATGAAATTGTTTTTATATGGTTGTGTTTCATTTGTCTCAGTGCATTGGTGGCACCCTGATCTATCCTGATTGTAGACTGGGCAAAGATAATGTCAGTGGATCTAAAGGCTGCAAGCTTACTAAAGAGGGATTAATCTGGGATCTGCAGGTTTTCTTTGTCTGGTCAACACAACCCTTCTCTGGTCCCAAGACAGGTCCTCCACAAAAAATTATGTGAGTCTCTGGGCTCTTTATATTCAGCAATGCAGTCACAATTTAATGGGAAAAAAAGTATTAATTGTTCCAGAACTTATCACAGAATCATTTAATCAAAAAACAGTTTGGATTGGAAGGGACCTTAAATATCATCTCATTCCAACTCGCATGCCACGAGCAGGGACACCTTCCACTATCCCAGGTTGCTCCAAGCCCCATCCTCACCTTGAACATTTTCAGGGATGGGGCAGCCACAGCTTCTCTGGGCAACCTGTGCCAGGGGCTCCCCACCCTTACAGTAAACCAATTACATAGTTTTCTGTTTATGTATTTAAGTATCTGCTGTTGATATCTTAGTGGATCTTATGTGCAACTTAGGGATGAGAGTAATTTTGCAGTTGGTCAAATATTTACCATAGGGTACAAGTATTGGGTAAATTAGAATTCTATGCCTTCATAAAATAGACTTATTAGAATACAAATGGGCTTATTGAGACAATATCATTCTTCCCAGTTCATCTTTTTCTGCATCACAGTACAGAAATGTGCTTTGCTAGGTTAAGAGTTCTTTTTTTGAAGAATCCTAGGGAGAAATTAATAGAGGACATGAACTCTGTTCTTTGAGATGTGTTAATTTGGCCATATTGGAAAACTAGTAAGTATTTGATTGTAGGATGCATAAACTGTAATATAACCAGTGGCATTAGTTACATTCCTGATCTCTGAGATGAAATAGCAAATCTGTTTACAGATCTAGTTAATTGAATACGCACTGTAAAAACTTTTACAGATCTCTTAGTAACACCATTACTAGTAATACAGGAAAGCATATCTACTGTTTTAAAAAACTAGATTGTATTCAACATGCGATATGTAAAACCAGTCCTTTGTTCATTAATGATAAATGATATTTCACATTGAAACAACTGCACGTCGCCTCAACAAAGAACAAAATATTTCTACATATATTATGTACATTATTCAAAGTGTAGCTTGACTACACCCCCTGGTACCTGCAGTGAGAATGGCATGCCATGGAATCAGCAAGTAATTAAAGGTGGTATTACAGGTGGCATTATACAGAATTAGTTATCTGTTAGAATTTCAGCTGTGAAATATTTGAGCCAAATGTAGTGTGTCAGGCAGAACTTCAGTGAACACCAAATGCCCCATTACTTCACAAAATCTCCCAGACAAATGGCTTTAAAGAATATCACGTGAGCCTTGTTCCATTGTGATTAGAGATAAACCCAAAGAAAGCTGATTGGTTTTGTCAATCTATTGGTCTAAAACAAACAAACAAACAAACAAATAGCATTTAAGCTGCATTCCCATAGATCAGATTATCATGAGCACTTATTTTTCCATACGCATTTTCTCTATATAAGGAATTCCCATAAGATACAAGTGTTTTCTTTGTGTTCATGCCAAATTGCATGGCTGTGCTTAACAAACTGAGGTCATTCAAGCCACAGTTGTTACAAGCTATTAAAACTCAGAGTCAAATACTTAGAGCGTTCATTTTGCAATTGGCAGAAATGCCATAGGCTGACAAGCACTGGTGATTGTCAGCATTTAAAGAACAGGTGCATCAGTTATGTGGAGTTAATTTAGCTAAAAGTATATTTTAATGCCAAAGTATTGGAGGGAAGAACAGTTGTCAGAAAATTCTTGACCATTCCCTGTCATTTCATAAAATGGATCAGCTAATAAGCAAAGAGAAGCCATAAAATTGTCACCATTGTTTTATTTTCTTCCAAATCCTAAGTGAACTCTTGGGTGAACTAATCATGCCTGACTGTGATTTTTGAACTGGCAAGATAAATTCCACTGCTGAAGTTAATGAAGAAGTCCAAGATTTGACAATTTATTTCCTCTGACAAATAGCAAATGTTTATAGTGTTTGCTTTGGTTTCAAGACATTACAGGTGCAGCAGAGATGTAGGAATAACTTCACTTAAAACTATGATTTTGCCAGGGAATAATACAATCATCCTGAAAATATATTTTCCTTCAAGTGAAGTAAATAAATAGCCAATAGTATGAATAAGTTGACAAGTAAGATATAGGAAAAAAGGAACATAAACTTCTGAGGAAGCGAGAAAAAGCAGAAGGTTAAGACCCAGGCTGTGGTCTGGAAGAGGTTTGTAATTGCATTGTTGTCTGGGTGTTGACTGGCTGATTGAACAGCCTTGGAGGTGTTCACAAGCTGTCAGGCCAGGGAATCGGAGTTAATGGACAGCTAATATCATGATTGAATGGCAAAAGTGGAGCCTGATCTCTTTGAGGATGGAAAATCAATAGTCTATTAGATTTGTCAGGCTGACAGGGAGAGAAAAGAGCGAAAGTCTGCTGTATTTGCTTGCATTACAGGGGCTGCTCTAATTAAGCACCCACCTCGAGATGGAGGGGAACCTGTGGAATTGAAGTAGTAATGAGATTGAGGCTTGAAGTAAATGAAGTAACTGCAGCATAAGGCATGCTGACAGACAATTAAATCTCTTTATCAATGCTGCTTCCTTCCAGAAATAAAATCTCATATGGCAGCTATAAAATAAGGCTGAGCCTGGTATGATCATAAATCTTCCCTCAGCTCGTGGTTGTGCGCGTTATCGTTCCTGTTGTTTTGGAGTTGTTTTCACAAAAACTGTAGATGCATTGGCCACTGCTGAGCTTTGTAAATGGAAATTTCTGCTCCTACAAGTACGTATCTGGCTTAGAATTACTCTGCATCAGACCTGCACTCTTTCACTATTAGATATCCACTGTGACACTGCTGATAGTGCAGCATATCTGGGTACGTGCCTGTTCTGTGGCACAAGGTACCTCTCAGTCTCCTTCTCTTTTTCCTTCTTGCCATCAGGAGGTAACTAATCTGCCTATTTCAATCAGCATGTGCATATCTCCTCCAAACCTGATAGCAAAAGTAATGCTTCTGACATTGGAAATGCTAAGAATGTGCCCACATTCACCAGAGTTCAGAGCTGCATGAAATTGCTGATTTGGATTAAACACGAAATTCTCCAAGGCTTCAGATGGTTCACACGCATGCAAATGTATAGTGTTATTATTTCTGTTATCTCTTCCTCAATCTGTGAGCTTGAGCAAATGAAGGGTTGTAGCCTCAAGATTTCTTGTGGGAGAACATTTCATTTTGCAGTAAGTAATGGCAGCCAAGGGGTGCCTTTCTTGTCCCAGTGTTTGCCATTCTTCTCCCAGCATTTAAACTGTCCACCTCTGGATAAACATGTGAGTGCTCAGAGACTGCTGGGCGTTGCTTTGCATAATTTTTAAGCAGGCAGGTTTATTCCTTCACCTTGCACCCTCCCTTGCTTCATACCTGCTATTTGCTGTAGCAAATTAAAGCCAAACTGTTTCACGCTGTGTTTCACAGAGGCAGAAGTCAGTGGGTATTATACACAGTTAATTGCAATCTGAAATTGAAAATATATAATTTGGGTTCTTAATACTTTTGGCCTACCTTTTTGATCAAGTGCTATTAGTTGCTGAGTGCTCCAAAGGACAAATCAAGAAAGGGTTCTACATGGGTTCTATATCCATGACTGAATTTATTGCAGTCATTTGTGAGAGGATTTGCAAACAATTTACAAAACTTCTTCGATCAAGGAGAATGGTTTTGCATCAAGTGATTGCTTTATCAGGACACCTCTAAGTGCTAACATCCACTGACTTCCCAAGTAGGCTCAAAAGCAAGACCACACTGTTTATTGTACTTCATTGTACTTCTGTGAGTAGATGTCTCTAATAGAACCAGGAAAACTTTCTATATATAAGGTCACTAGTACCTTTGTTTTGGCTGTTGTATTTGTTATCCTTTCAAAATTAAAGGTAATTTATTCCACACTATCCTATATTTCTCTTATTATGTCTATGATATAATATCTATTAGAACATTAATTTAGATAATTCTGTGTATCTAAAGAGGTATAGGGAGCATTTTTTAGGGGATAGAGCTATACATACGAGCCAGCTGTTTCTTTCACACATGTGTATATGCTTTCTGTATCCAAATGCTCACTTGGTTGGCTTCCCTTTATTATGGATTCAGTTTAATTTGAAGTTATTAAATTAATTTCTGCTGTTTAGTATACCTTATTTGACTTCATGTCCATTTAAAGATAAATTGGTTGCTCTTTATCTCAAAATGCCTGTTGCTTTGATAATTTGTTTTTCATTTACTGCAATTACTGCATAGATTATATCAGGTCTTATATAAAGAAATTAAGGTTAAGACATAGCTCCACACAGGTTCAAAGAGGGGGTAGCTGAAAGATGTCCACATTTTCTTTACAAGAAAATACCCTGTCATTTCTTTCTATAAGGATTTTATTACAGATTGTGGTGATTATGCTTTAAAAATTATTACATGGGTGCATATCATATACAAAGAAAATCATCTGATATTTCAAATATGTATTGGGGGTGTTCCTTGCACTATTCCATTTGTTTGTTTCTGTTAGTAGACTAAATAAATGACAGGTGACAGAGTGGTTTAAAATGAGCACCTTGTACAACCTGCCTTCGCATCGTCTGCGGCTTAGAATAAAAGCAGGTATCAGTACAATGACCTTGATTTAATATTTGGAGAATGTTTGTAGAGCATTAAAAGTTCACAGGTTGTCATGATGATGAACTAATCGACTCGTAGGAGGGTAGAGAGCAAGTGTCTGAGTCTGAAAGCGTTTGACATTTTCTGGTGTGTTGTGAATGTCTCACTGAGCGAGCTGGACCTGCTGGGAATCGAATGCTCTGAGACACTCTTTGGCACTGGTCAGTATTTCATTAAGTCTTAAAGGATCACAGATTTAAGTTCAGGTCTCATTGCAGAGATGCTGTAATATAGTTTGTATACTGCTGACTCATCTTCTCCCTTAACAGAAACTGGACAATACATTGTTGACATGTCATTTGAAATATGAAACTAGAATTTGGCACAGAGTGGGTTTAGATTTTTTGTTACAAAATCAAGGTTCATAATCAGTCTGAGTCTGATGCCTTCTCTAAAGAGATGGATTTTGAGCCTCGTCAACACATCTTGGCAAGAGAGCCTGTGGTCTTTAAAGGTGCAAAAAATTAACAACTTTCAATCAAAATGTTGAACAGTACAACAGCAAAATGGACTTTTCATAGAAAGCATAGGGATAACACAGTTACATGTTCTTCGACCTGAAATGTGCAGAAAGAGAAAATATAAAAAAGTCTTTACCCAGATACAATAGCTCTCTGAAATTATTGCACTGAGGCTACTACAGTGTGTTTATATGAAATAAATAAACACACATTCTAAGAACTGAACAGATCAGATTTCCCTAGAGGTGACAAGAACTGGGATATCTTTTAAAGTAATGGGTAGAGTTAATACAAAAGCCAGAGACCCTCACAGACAACAGGACTGAGAGCCTGGCAGCAGCTGCTCCTTATTTACACCAAGGGACTGCAGCCTTGATTTCTTTGCTTATCCCAGTTTGGCACTTGAGAACTTTGGAGGGCAGAGAAAGCTCCCTGATGCATTCGTGTGGATGTTGGCAAAACACATTCTTGTTGGAGCTGGCAGAATACACCCATTTCAAATGGAATACTGATTTTTTGACAGTCTGGATGAAATCTGATCCACTGGAATACATGATTGCGGGCTAGTGCAAATGTGGCTTTGTAAATCATTCTTCCAATATGTGTTAGTGATATTTCTTAACATTCTGGTTTTCAACGTTTGCTGTTCAGAATTCAGCACTGCTGGGGCAGAGTAATGAGGAATTCAGGAAAGCAGACTTTTCATTGCACTGATAAAGTGGCTAATACTCACTATTTATTTAGGTTACACCTTCAAAACTAGGAAGAATTAATACTGCAGAACTTCTAAGTTCTGCTTTTAAAAGAGTTTTAAAATTATTTTGACTTTTATCAACAAGAATTCCTTTGACAATCTGCAGTAAGATACTTTTGATTTTGTCTTCACTTGGAACTAACTTCTTAAAAAGAATTTTATAATTTTATATTCCAACACTGATAAATATGAACAAACTTAAGAAGGCACAGGGTTTTTTAATTCTGTGACATTTTTGTTTAAATTGTATTGTAAATACAGTGCAGCTCTCTGTGATCATTCTATAATTTTACAAAACAGAACAGATATGAAATAAAAGGTTTTTCATTTCAAGTGCTGCTCACTTTAGAAATGTGATTTACTTCAGTCCTACCTAAGCCATCACTAAGGCCGACCAGCACCACACAGAAACATGAAACAGTCCAAACCAGAGGCCAATTAAACAGGCAAAAGTCCTTTTACTGGCTTCAATGTATTTCAGACAATGTCTGTATTTTTAGTTTCCACATCTGCTCTTCCTGATACCCAGGAATGTGTTTCTTTCTCTTGTATTTTTTTCCCCCTCAAGTCCTAGGTCATTAGCATCTATTGACATTTTAAAAGTCTTGCTTTTAGATTTAGACCTCAGAAGTACTGATGAGTGCGGGTTAGTTGTAGCTGTAAATAATGCCAAGTATTTCCATTGTCAGTACTTGAAAGAATTGAAGTAATAAAGAAGATCAGGCTATGAGTGACAACTTAAAACCTTACTCACTAGACTGAAAAGGTTATAAAGTTACAATTTAATGAGTATATTTTAAAGTAGAATATATCTAATTCTAGTAGCTCTATAAATATTTGACTGAGCTGTTCAGGCCTATTTTTCTGATGCTACATTCATTGCAACTATAAATTTAAACTAGGCTGTGTCAAAGGGCCAATTACAGTTTGTCACAAAAACGAAAATTTAAACCCATATCCTTTTCTTTTTAAATTATTAGACATATAAAATGTGTTATTTTCCCCTTAAATTTCAAATTCATTTAATGTCAAGTTCGCTACCATCTGGACATATGGTTTTATGCACTTTTCAAGGAGGACTGACTCAGCTAATTTTTTGGTTCGGTTCAAGCAAAAAATCTTTATAAAACAAGTTCTCACTGTTTGCAGAGAGAGACATCCTGAGCATGCTGACCAATTTGTGTTTAAGATCATAAATCACATTCCATTAGGCATATTAGAAAACAAATTGTTCTTTTCAGAATATACTTTATGGAATATTAGACACGATGCAGCATCACGGAGCTAAATCTTCAGTGGATAAATTCTGTGTAAAACGGACCCGATTTGTGTTTAAGGAAGAAAGAATTTAACATTCTCTTTACAGAAGACATTCTGCATTGCAATTTATTAGTATTGCAATCATAGGGGCTGGAGTTTTTCCAGCTGCATTCAGTTGAGATTATCTGACCTTGGATTTGAGTTCAGGCAGCCCATTCTCCCCAGTCTTTTGAGGGTGTTTGTGTGGTCTGTACATTTGAAGTGGAGAATCTTGATTTGCACAGGTTGTGAAAACAACATCTGAAAGCACGTATGCTAAAGAAATGGAAATAGTTCATTTCAATGCTTTCCCAAAGGCCCAGCCTCTTTTGAGATTGCACACACTTGTGTTATCTTTAGTGTGTAGCCTTAATAAATGCTTTATCTTTGGCAGTAATGTGCAGAGCATAAGTGGTATTGGCCTTGGAGGGCTTTTTGACTTAATTTGCTGGATGCAAAGCCTCTGTTTCCAATAATTTATTATGTTTCAAAACCATCTCAGGGAATATAAAATGTGCACCTGAGGCTAGCTTTTATTTATTTCCAATCAATTTTTGAACCTGTTCTATTTTCTGGCATGAAAAATTAGATATCAGTCTACCTTTTTTCTGTTCCTCTCCTTTACCTTGAATCTTTAAAACATGAATAAAATCAATATGATCATATATTGATTCGTATAACATCTTTTGTATGCTTCAAAGTGCATAGCAGAATTAGAAATTGTGTTAAACTCTAAAAATAATTTGATG
Source organism: Lepidothrix coronata (assembly GCF_001604755.1). NCBI lineage: Eukaryota > Metazoa > Chordata > Aves > Passeriformes > Pipridae > Lepidothrix > Lepidothrix coronata. Next base: position 832,817 of record NW_016690322.1, on the reverse strand, counting down.
GCAGATTACACTAAGTATTTAATCACTCCAAAAAACCGCAATCCTAACAATTGCCTTGGCTGAATCTCTCATACTAAAATTGATTCTCTTGCACTGGATTTTAGACTTTGTAAAGTATATATTAAAGAGCTTAACTAGTAAATTAGAAGACAAGATAACTGCAGTGTAGATAAATGAACATTGCTTAGAGAATTTTAACCAGATTTTTTCCTAATTATTTATTCTCTACTGTGTAGTAAAAATGAGCAAAATCGACTCCATGGAAATATAGGATTTTGAATGATTGTTTTTGTATCACTGGGAGCAGAGGGTGCATATCTGCATTTATTTGCATCTCATATTTAAGTTTCAAGATATTTTTGGCAGGGTTCATCATTCATTAGGCATTTCTTCAATGCTTGGTCTATGAGGATCTTTGTCTTGATTAGGAACCCAACCCTCTCTGTTGGGACTTTAGAGAGAAAAGGAAGAAGCATATGCCTCCTGTAAATATGAGAACTTCAAATAGTTTCTACCTTGTTCACATTCCTGTGCAGTGAAAGCCTGTTCACTCACTCACCAGAGTTACTGGCTAGCTTTGGTCATTTTTCTACCCAGCTGGACAAATGGGGTAAAAACCCAGGTGAAAAAGCAATGCTGTAAATCTCCTTTATCACTTCCTATGAAAGCTAAAGCTACAGCCTGCAAAATGTATGTGCTTTACTTCCCATGCCTAAGTCATCCTCTTGAAATCGATGGGACTTCTGAGGGGCATAGATTTAAACCGGAGCATCGCTCCTCGCAGGTCCTCGAGCAAGATTTATGGACGCACTGTGTGTGCTTCACTGAGAAACTTTGGCCACCAAAACACATGAGGATTCCTGGACTCAGACCTTGTGGCAGCTGCTCTGGCTTATTTTTTTGGTTTATGCAATCCACTCATCTGCAGAGAGGGTGAGGCAAGGCGAAGGCAGGGGGTGTCCCAACAGTGCCTAGGAGGGATGTGGTTGAAGACCACGGGCAAGGAGAGAGCCTACAGCATAGGGAAAACAGAGGGATGATGAGCAGGACTGGGAATAGACACCCCAAGGGCTCTGGACAGCAGAAGGGAAATTTTGTGGGGAGCTCAGGGAGCAAACAGTGCTTGCCACAGCCCAAAAGGCTACCCAAGATTGGAGAGATGAACAGCCTGAAAGGGCAGAAAAGGAGGGGAGAATTCTTTCCTAAAACCACTTTTCATGTATCTTCTCTCTAATCCCTTTGAATTTTCTCTGTCCTAAAGAGTTAATTATTCTGGTTCTTATTTTAATGATATTTTGCCTTTTTAATTTTAAGAGACTGTCTGTCTTTTCTATGAACCCGCTGCAAGGCAAAGATCTAGGGAGATTTACCTCAAAGCTTTAGCCAAGTTAAAGTCCTATTACAAGCCATTGAAATGATTTAATTTTATTACTTAAGGGCACTTTTTCTGAGGAAAGTTAGTACATGCTGAAGTGCTTTCCTGAATCTGGGCATCCTTCTTCTTCAGTCCTGTCTGAGCCCTTGGTAGGCAAACACCATGGATGCAGCTGTAATAGACACTGGTATTTTAAACTGCAGTGTAAGGATATAAGATTTTTAAAATACTGATTTGGATTCATCTGCTTAGGTGACCCCTGGCATTAATACCATATTTAGCTGTGAACTTTGGTTTTTGCTTTTTTTCTGATTTTTTGTGGTTTGGGGTTTTTTTTAGTGTGTGTAGCATAAGAGTCATCTGGCACTAGTTGGTACAAAAAAGCTCAGCATCAGAGAACCAAAGTGCATTCTTTTTCCTTCCACCTGCTATCAGAATGAACACTAGGACCAAAGGCTCTTATTGAAAATAATTCCTTAAATAATCACTTACCTCGAAGGCATTTGATCTCTATGATCTGAATGCAACTGCTGATAACTTCAGAGAAACAGAAAACTGTGTTGAAAAATCACTTTCTCCTGGGGACTGAAGTCCTGCCCATCACATGGTGGATTAGAGGCTTGGCAGCTCGCCAGCCCATCAGACTGCACGTAAGTTCTTTGATGCCAATTGCATTAGCTTTCCTCTACTAATGCGCTGTATAGCTTGGAAAAGAAAAGAATGAAGGTCAGTATAGCAGCACGTACCCCTGGTACAGCGAGTGCTGCTCGTAAAGTGCAGGAGAATGGAAACGCTTCAGGGTTCAAGCCGCAAGGCTGAGTGACCTTCTCCTATGCCCAAAGTCCGGAGATTTTTGTCCTCAAGTCCTGAGTGCAACGAGCGCTTGTCAGAGCTCTGTCCCAGGATGCAATTTACTCTGAAATTCCCAAACGGGCACAGTTTGCCTTCAACTATTATGGCCTGTTATTTATGTGCAGATGCTGCGGGCTGTGAACTTTCTGCTGAACTCCGCTCTCGCTCTTCCAGTTTCGTTCATTGTGAGGGCCAGAGTGGAAGGGAATCAGCGCAGCTCACGAGTGAAAAAGAGAGATTTTATGACTGATTTGAACACCCTCAGAGAAAAACTCTGCTTTACGTACATCTTCTCCCACAGGGGTCTTGCTATAGAGATGTGTTACAGAGATGGATGGCAGGCTCCTGTGTCTGCTGACTTACGTTAACCATAATACAGTAGACACACTACACAGATGATAGATGACCAGGGATGATCGTGTGTTTGCAAGGTAATTAATTGCTACATCCTTCTTTCTCCCTCAGAAACAAGGGAGGAAGAACTCAACCACTCCCAAAAGCATCTGCAGTATGATACTTGCTGGGAGGTGGGCAAAATGGGTTGTAGCAAAGTGTAGAAGCAGAGGTTAAATCTAAGAAATAATCTGACTAAGTGTATCTAATCATCACAAAAAACAAAACAAACAAAAAAAGAAACAGTTTTGATGTGGAAGTCCAGCCACAAAAGATTTAGAGTCCTCCAGTCTAACCTCCATGCTACCCAGGATACGCTTGAGAGATTCCCACACATTTTCTTATTCCTCACCCCGGACATCATATTGTATTCTTCCCATGTGTGGACTTTGGGAAGCTTGGAAGACTGCTGCCCCAATACTGACAATAGTACCTTGGCCCTTAAGTTCACACTTCCCTAGGGAGAAGGAGCAAATTTTGACTCCCCAGGTAGCAGTTGGCTCAGAGTTTGGCATCAGTCAGCTTGTGAAACTGGGAGACTGATACTGAAACCCAACCTCGTGCCTAGTAAAGAGCCAGAGGAGTAAAAAACTGGAAAGAGAGGAAGCTCTTTCCTATGGAATAACAAAATAGGTTCTTTTGGTCTTAATCTGGTTTTGGTCCAAAGATGAAGGGTTTTATTTTAACCTCTGATTTTTCAGTTTTACACTGTAATAACCTCATCAGGGAGAGAGGTTGAAAAGTTGGGAACAATTCGTAGTATTTCCCCATGACTGTTATGTGATCAATTTGCCCTTCAAGCTTGAAGTGAGTTTGGTTTCAATTCCTTGTAGAGGAATAGACCTCCCAGAGCAAGGGAACTCTGCTGTACTTCCTTTCCCTCATACTGATGATAATTGATGCTCATAAACCAGAGGCAAGGGCAACACTGCAACAGCTACCCTTGACAAGCTTACAACCTTATAAGAAAACTCTCATTGCTTGTCAAAACCAGGGTTTGATTACACAATGTTATCTGACATGGAGTGAAGAAAAGCTGTATTATTATTATTATTATTTTGCTTGGTTAAAAAAGGTAGCAAGAAGAATATGTATAAACAATGAAAGAAGAACACGCTTTGATATTAAATGAATGAGACAGATGATGGATGATGTGGAGATTAAAGTGCAAGGATTGTTGGTACAATTACTTAATTTTATCCCTTTTGAAGAAAGAAACATATCTTCCATGACTTCAGTGGTGACAAAGCATAGATTATGTATAAAACAGAGATTTGGCCTAAGGCTAAATATTTTACCTAGGTATAAGCAAATCTGGATCTCCATTTTGCTCTAAGATATAGTAATAATAGCAAGAGAAAGAAATATTTCCAATCTGTAGGTCTTGGAGAGGTTTTGATCAGTGCAAAGATAAGCCATGACTGATTTTTCTCTCCACATACTTCTCAGGTCCTCTATAACCATCCAAATATTCTGCTAATGTACAGTGCCTCTGACTTTGCAAGGTCTGTACTGAAAAAATAATACAGAGCATGTCCAACCATAAGTCTGGATGTGCTATAAGATAATCGTAGAATCTTGCTCACATTTCACAAGCAAATTTGTAGGATTGCAGTGACTTTTAATAAAAAGAATTCAGAGGAGACAAGATGGTTTGCTTACGTTGTCTTAAAAATTCTGTCATTGAAAAAAACCACATGTTTTGGTACATGGATTGGAAATACTTACACTGTGGTGAGGTAGCTTTTGGTCAGCAATGTCTGTTTCTGAATCCTTGTCCCTCTTATTTCACCTTTTGAACAAGTCCAGTAGATACTTTTAAAAAGTCTAGTTTTGTGTCTTCTAGTTTTGTGTGTGTTGCACTGAGGGGGATGGAAGGAGGAGCCATGCTAGTCCTAAGTATTTTTGTTTAATTTCAACTCATATTAAAATAGTAATCCTCTTCTAAAAAGTAAATATAACTTTTTCTATCTACTTTTTTCTATCCTCTACTTCATTTCATGCTTTCTAACTCAGACAGTGGTCACATAATTGCTTGATTTCTAAAGTGGCTTAAAGGAAGGGATGAAAACCTTCATCAAGATGGCAGGAACAAATGTAGGAAGGTTAGGATTTTATAATTTTTTTTTCCATTTATGTAGGTCTTTCTGATCCACCTTAAGAGATTTCTCTCTTGGCCCCCAGCCTTCTCACTGGTCCTCTTTGATAGCCTACATCTCACAAACCCCTTTGTTTTAACTAATTCTTGTTCAATTCTTAGTGACAGGGTAAAAACTTCTAGACAAGAAGTAGAGGGAAGTAGCCAGGGGCAAGATTCCTCTATTATTTGGGAGGTAAACAGATTTATCCCTCTTAAAGTAGCGATTAGTAAATCCCTCACCATTTAACTTCCCTCTGGCTAAGGCAATAAAATTACATTTTATCTAAAACCAGAAATATGTCAATAAATACGATCCTCATAGTGACACTGAAGTCATTAGGAGCATTTTTTTCTACAAGAAAGGAGAATGTAGCTGAGCTAAAAATCCTGTAAATATACAATAGCACTTGAAATATTCGAAAAGATACAGACTCGTTTAAAGTAAAATAGCATTCCCTTGTACACATAAACACATAAAGGATACATTAGCTATATAGTATTTTATTGCTGGTGGTTTTCTTCGAGTTGGAGACAGTAGAAATTGGGAATATGAGATGCCCAGAGAACAGAGAGGTGGGAACAGAGGTGTTCTGAAGCTACAGTGAGAAGGGGGAATTGAAATGGAGGTGGAAAGACACTGCAGGTTAGGGGCTGAGGATGCTGGAGAATTGGGGATGCTTCCACAGGGTGATCAAAATGAGGGTATGTGGGGAAGAAAAATAAGTAGGTGACTAAGAAGGTGAACTGTGTGGGTAACAAGACCGAAGCTGTGACAAGAGAAACAGGAGAGGAACTTGCTGAATCGAATGCAGCAGAAGGCAGAAAACGCAGGGAAGTAGAAAGAGGGCTTCCCTAGTAGAGCAAATGGTGTTTTGGAGGTTGGAAGGAGCCACCTGAGAGCCCACTTTATTTTATTGCCATTGAATATCTGTAAAGCTTCTGTCAGATTGTCCTGTTCTTCTACCAACCATGAAAACTTCCTTGCTAACTCCACAAAAGCAGGTGTTCAGGGGTATGTGCAGTGCACATGCGGTATGTATACAGAGTGACTTGCAGCTATCAGCTGCCTCCTTTACCACATTTTTCAACTTTTCTGCCCTTCTTATTGCTGACTTTCACACCAGAACCTGATCTATCCATACAGAGGTTCACTTTGAGAAATTAACAGGTCTGAACATATTTTACTATTTTTTTTCCTTTACTTTTTTTTGGAGGGAGGAGGAGTAGATGTGGGGGGAAGAGGAATATCGTAAATCATTCATAGGCAAAGGATTGCACAAACAGCACCAGTTCCAGACTTCTTAATTTAAGTGCCCATCTTTATATTCAGAAGCTATTATTCCCACTGACTTTACTGCAAACTTCATCTGCAGACCAGTATTTTCGTAAAAAAAAAAAAAAGAAAGGTGTTTCTCGGAGCTTAAAAATGGGAATGAATTTTATAGTTTGGAACATGATTTTATAGATTTGCTCAAGAACACTAACCTATCCACTATAAGAATCACAATTAGAGTTTCTTTTTATTCAAGGGCTCAATCTTACAGGAGGCTGAACATTATTGACATTAAACTCATGGAGTTAAGGTGTATATAATCAAAGTACACAACACTGAAGAATTGAGCCGTAAGCATAGAATTCACTAGACTAATGCATTTGGAAACACTTTGCTTTGCATATAGAGGGAATGATCACACATCAGACACCTGGCAATTTTGATGATCCTGGTTTCAACAGAATAACATTGCATACTCTATTACCAGAAGAGTAATAAATGAGAGCACTGAACAGAAGTGCCAAAAGGAATCCTTAATATCATTTTTATGAACATCTGTCATTTGTTTAAGTATAAAGAAAAACGAGCTTATGCAGAATGAAAAATCAGTTCTAAAATGGAGACTATCAGTACTTTTTGCAAAATGTTCTTATTTTTACAGAGCATTTTACTGTATGAATGAGAATTCCCAGCATTATTTTTATGGCTATGCACAACCTCCATTGTGCATTCTTTTGGTGTAGAACCGAGAGGAGCTGGCTTACACGTAAGGACAAAAAGAGGTGTAATGAATCATGAAACAAGCCTGTTTTATTCAATAAGACATTGTCTGAGCTTTCTTTCCACATGAAGAACTGGCCATTCAAACAGAAATGACCTGCAGAATTTTTGCATAGAAAGGAAACTAAATGCACTGGGGCATGTGCAGTAATAACTCTGTTGTTTCATGATACTATGAGATTAAATTAAACAGTACTTGCATTTGGAAACTTCTCTAGTACACAAAACAATGAAGTATTTTCTCCTGAAAATGTCATTGATTCCTTTCTCTGGTAATTTTTCAGAAGTTCAGTAATTGCTAGACCTTTGTTTTCAAGATAAATGTAGGCAGAGATGCCTGGCACCACAGACAATAAAGGATTGAAAGGCTTTCTCAGGAAAACAAGGGCCAACCTTACAAATCCTTTACCACAAATGAAATGTTGCACATAGGCAACAGGTAAGAGATGTCACCAGTATACAGTGTGATATCTGACAGGAGTTGCTAAAATGGAATTTTTATAGTTCAGATATCACCTTCAACCTGTGAAGAGATGAAAGAAAACTTATTTTACTTAATAACATTTATAGACACCAGGGTTACCTATAAGTTCTTGGCCTTTGCTGTGATGTGTAAAGCACTGAGTGGAGGATGCCATTATTCTAGAGGTTGGTGCTTAGAGTAATGATATTTTTGCTTTTTTTTTTGCTAAAATTAATGCATGTGGAATTGGTCTTACTAGGAGGAAGGGAATGTTTTCATTGTGGGATTTGAAAATCTTGGTTACCCATAAAGGTTACTCTTTGGGATTTTAACCTTTTTTGATCAATAATATGAAACTATGAAGCACTTACAAAAAGCTTTTCTGCCTTCATATCTTTGCAGCATTCCAGCTTTAGTGGATTGCACAGATTTTTCCACTTAGCCATTCCACACAACGGGTTTGGTAGTTCAATGCATACCTTTTTCTTTCTTCTCTCTGTAGCTACTGATGCCTCTGGTTGATTAATTTTAGAATAAAGCATTCCTAGAAGAGCTCTTCCAGAGAGGTTTTTCTGTGGGCGTCTGTTCTTTACATCCAGGGCAAGATGGTCCCTGCATGGTCGGGCAGGCTGTGTAGCTCAGTGTATAAAAACTTTGATTTTTGCAGTCTTTTAACTTTTGGATGTGACTTCTTCATATAGGAAACACTTGCTGCAAGTCAAAGTGCAACAAGCTATCAAGTCAAATTAAAACTGGAAATAAAAATGGAAAATGAAAGAATTTTTCTTCCACCCCGGAGTAGAACAATGGCACATCAAGGCCTGACCTTAAAGCTTTCACCATTAGGATTCTTTAATAGAGCAAAGAAATGAGTAACTGAGGAACACAGGAAAAAAGGGAGAGAGCTGCAACCCACAACAGTCCTTTGACTCTTTGTTACTGTTAGAGGAGTCAGTGCTGGACACAGCTGCCTTTCTCCTCCCTTTTATGCACTTTACTGGGCCTGATCTTTCTACCCTTTTTTCTATTTTTTTTTTTTTTTATGTGTGCTTAGTCATTTTCATTATGAAAGGTCTGCTTTCTGCTGGAATTTGAATATTGTCCACATTTTTTTCCCAAATGTCATTACATCAGCTAACATGTTTATCCCCAATTATGAGAAGATTTTGTTGCATTTCTAGCACACAACTTTAGAATACATTCTGTCTGAAGAGTTCTTCTTTTGGTAATTATAAATGACCTGGCTACATACTAAACACTAAAATATTGTGAAAAGCTAATGGCCATCTTCAAGGTTTGAGAACCTTCTGTTCCCTGTAAATTGTGCAAAATGTGAGTTTGAGATCTTTGAAAAATGTCTTCCCCCACCATGTTCATAGATTTCAGTTAATTGAAATGGATAAGGTCACTGAGTTTGTCTGGAAGACGATTAAAGAATAAATGTTCCTGAAAACTTAGTTCCTTAATCTGGCACTCTCGAGCTCTGCACAACCCTGATGCACATTGCTTTGTAGACTCCCTTTTCATATTGACTGATTCCCCCCATGTCTGCATTTTTGTCCTCAGAGTATTTTTATAATTATAGAATCAGTTACTAGATGAGAAAAAGTAGACCCAGGATGTGTAGCTGGGCAAGGCAGGGGAAGCTGTAGCTGCCCTTCTGACACTGTTGCTTTCTCTGAAACCAGCCTGTGGTGCACCTTTTATTTTCCCCTTGTGTGCCTCAGTTTTGTTCTCTGCAGATGGAGTTAATGCTGTGTGGCTCCTCTCGGGGCACTTGGCATCTACAGGTGGAAAATGTTCATTTGCTGTTGTTATCTGAGAATTTTTGCAGTTCTTAATTCATAACCATTTAAACCACTTGGAAAACTGTTAATTGCATTCTGCTCTTCCACGCCTCCTCATCCTCCCATCTGCTGCCCTTTTCTCCCACCTTTCCCTGTCACCTCTTCCTCTGATGAAGGTGGAGCTCAGTCACTCCTGCCCGATGGCCCAACTCAGTTATCTGGCTCTGTGCCGGTGCCTCTGTGCTTCCCTTCAGGCATCTCAATATGTGATTTTTAGCTTCCCAGGGTTCTCACTTGAACCTTGTTTCTCTTCCTTTCTCTGCCACAGAATAATCTTATTTCCTTTTGTTGTAGTTTTACTCCCAAAGGCAGTTGCTGAAGTGAGTAGAATAGTGAGGTTGGCCCCTCTGTGGTCTCCCTTGGCTCTCTGGAGCTGAGACCATACACCTGCGGGTGGGACACACACTGGGGAATGGTCCCACTCAACACCAAACACAAGAGGACTCTGTGAAAACACTAATTACAGAGCAGCTGAAAACCTCCCACATTTAACAGTTTTTTTACATAACAACCCATCAAAGAGTGTGCTGTGCTAGGTATTCTGAGGACATGGCAAATAATCAGAAGTTTGATGTATTAGATTATGCAGAAATTATATCTATTTTCTGAAGGCAAAATCAGATTTTTTTTTCCCATGTATTTTAGTGGAAGATAGGGTTGCAGAGAATTCTTTTTCTTAGTTCAGCGGGACTTTTACTTATTATTAGAGGCCAAGCCAGGTGTCTGGCTTGTAATGCACTTGCCTGTTGTAGGGACACTTCGAGTTGCTAAGTACATCTAATGGAAAGAAATGAGACAGAAGAGCTAGTCGGGAATTTTCCAGTAGAATGCTTTTTCCTGGAAAATGTGCTTCAGGGAAACTGAGATGTTTCATGGAAATTCTTTGTGTTTTCATTATGATCTTTAACAAAAAGACAGGCTGTGTTGTTTGAGGAGGCAGCCTGCCCCACTTCACAGTGCTGCTCTTGATTTGACATAATATCAAACAATATAATTGAAATACTTGGGTTTACTTTTAAAGTAATTTTAAGGACACCTGTTATTTATTATTGATTGTCAAGGCATCAGAATGGTCCACTGTTAACTAAAACAGGATATGTTTCAGTCCAGAAGAAAATGACATGTTTTAATCAATGCTGGCTGGCAAATGTGTCTTTTATGGCTCAAAAGTGAAACCTCACAAAATGGTTTGGCTTGAAGGGGCCTCATCTTGTTCCAACCCCCTGCCATAGGCAGGGACACCTTCCAGTAGACCAGGCTTGGGGCACCCACAACTCTCGTGCTATAGATGACTGTATCACTCATTGTGGCACACTACTGCTGCTATAGAGTGCGATAACCTAAACAAAGAAAAGAAAAGGCAATTTCAAAATACATTTTAAAAGGAAATTATTTTGAATTCTACAGTTTCCATAAAAAACATTGTTATGTCTAAGGATGTTTATACCTGGGATTTTTGTAAAGCTTCTGTTGAAATTATTAAGATTCTGAGAAGTTACCATTTTTCATTTTGAAAAAAAGCTGGTGGATAACTTCCAAGAAGGCTCTTGCCATTGTTTACTGTGCTCTGTAGTGAGACCACTCTTGGAAGAAGGTACTGGCTGGAGTAGATTTCTGTTCCCATCCTGGTTTGCAGCAAAAGGTCTGGCTTAGGCTCCATCTCTCATTCAGGCAGCATGTAGGACACGAACTCTCTCCCATCACTGACTTACCTCTTTAACATCAGACATTCCTCTATGAAAAATGGTTGTACAATTTACCATATGTAATTTTTAAACCTAATTTAAGCTAATTCTGTACAACTTCTCATCAAAGCACTTTCAATTTAATTTTTTTTTTTTAGGACTGGTTTAATTAAATTTAACATAAGTCAATTCATATTGATTGAAATTACCTTAAATGAGTTTGGCTTAAGCCCAAATAACACAGTCTTTTGCACCTGTTTTAAGTTAAATTGGTTTAATTTTATACCAACATTTACACTGTTGCCACCAGTCAGTGGCAGTCTGCACACAGAAAGCTCACACTTCTGGGCTGTTTTGTAGTACTAAGTAGAGAAATAGTCTGAGATGACTTACATGCACTCATCTCTCAGTGGTGTCACTTGTAGAGTAAAATACCATTTAATTAGTATAAATTTATGAGAAAATTACCAGTACCATGTGTTTGATCTTCCATTCTTCAACCCTAATTATCCTATATGTTATACAATCAAATAAATAGTGATTTGTATGTTATCAGGTTTTTATACATCAGCTTTTATTGAGACTATTACTAGAGCTCACACTTATCTACATGCTTTCCTTTCTTCCCACAATTTTAATGAGAAATACCAAATTCATACAAAAGGCTGGAATCAAAGTAGGAAAAACAGCAGGAGTCTCTGTGATGAGGGAAGGCAGCAGTATTTGCATGACCCCTTTGCCAAAATTTTCTCCCTAATTCCAGAACTCTCAAACCCAAGTGAAAACTGTCACTGGGCTTCATCTGAACTCTCCTTTCTGGCCCTTGAAAAATGTTACTTAGGAGAAAGGCAAGAAAAACTGTTTGAGACTAGGAGGAAAGTTTTGCTGATTTGATCATAAGTTCACTAAGTCTGTAGGTAAATGTTGGAGCTAATTCTATGCTCACTTCACTAGAAATTGGAGGAAATTAAACTAAATGGAAAAGAATGACTTGGGGTTTTCCCATATGCAGGTTGTACCTGTGATGAGTTTGCTGCTATAAGAGAAAAAGCTGACCCTCCCTTCTGCTTATAACCTACAGAGAGGAGTAGGGCTAAAAACAAGGCATACAAATAGCTGCAGAAGCTCTCAGAACACGTGTTATTATCCTGTACACTGACAGGCAAGTTTTGACATGACTGTATAGGATAATCTCACCTGGGTGCCTTATTAAGACCTCAAAGTGGTGTGTACATCTACAAGCCTAGTAATTTCCAATGTAAATAAATTTTTGGTGCATTTTAGAGTAGGAAAAACAGTTTATTTTACTTTTACCCATTTTTTTTCTCCTCAGTCTCTCTCCTTACTACAGAACCAATTTCCTGGTGCAGAGCAGTGACCGATGTAACCCAGCACGTGTGTCATACAAATTAACAGAAATGGAAAATAAGGTCCTGCCAGTGTTAGATATAGCATTTAATACCTCTGAATTAATATCCATTGAAATGTAAATATTACTGTTTAGAAAATGTTTGACCCTTTCTAATACAGGAGGCCACACCACATTATATCAGACCGTGCTCTGTCCTGTTGCAACATGAGATGAAGTAACAAGAAGTGACATGAACCTTTGTAAAATGCCACAGTGCAGTAACCCATTTTTAATGCTGTCAGTATAAACCATGGTAGCAGGTAGAAGCAAATCAAACATAACATCTGAACAGGAAAATATTGTTAAAATTACCTACAGCCTTCGGTTAAAATCTGACTGTCAGGACATCTCTAGCTGAGGTATCAATTCACACTAATAAATCATGTGGGTTTGTGATGAGAATGATTGCGAATCTCATTACAGAGATTGTCGCTTCAGTGTTATTTATCAGTACCTCATACAGCATCATGGTTGAGTAAACAATATGAGTTCTGTCTTGGTAATTTTCTTAAGTAGCAATACTATAAAACCACCTCTCTTCCCAGGTCAAAAAGAGTGAATATCAGTGAATTGATTAAGCGTCCCAGCAGCTCGTTTACCAGTTCACCTTGCAGCAGTTTTGTTCCATTTACTCTCAAGCTTTTCTCCTCCTAAACTGCCCAAAGCACATTCCTACTGGGATGAAAAGGCTAGCAAGACACTTGCTAACTCTTCTTCATAATACTTCCCTGAAGACTAGCAGCATCTAGCTTTTATGGCCCTGACATTTCTGCAGTCCTGGGGCCTCTTCCGCAAAGAATCTCGCACTAGATGCCAAATTATATCCAAAAAGCTAAAGCAGTGCACATCTCATGAATTTTATTGGACACTGTGGAATTAACTGGACAACCAATTTAAGGGTGTAGAGACTGATTCACCAGCATTACTGCTGAGGAATAAAGCAGCAGATTCATTGGATCTGGTGTTATGGACATAAACAAAGTTTAAGGCAATTAACGATGGATTTCAGGATTGTCCTGACGCCTTTATCAAACTGCAATTCTACAGAACAAAGGAGGTTTGAGAATTCATGCATTTAAATAAAAACTTCACTTTTAGAATGAGGTTCTTTGGTGTATGTTATGCAGCAAATAGATCTTGATCACACTGCTCTTAATATATATGAAAAAGCACTATCATACTAAAAGTGATTCTTCTACTGCTTACACTGGTAAAGGCTGCAGCACATTAGGGATTTCTCTTTTATGTGACCTTTCTGTTGCACTTTCTTTCTTCTCCTAATGTCTTCCCCACTGAAAGGGGGAAGATTTCACTGGAGAATGTTTAACAACAAACAAGTGAACCTTGCAATCTGACCCCATAGCAGGAGATGTGGGGTTTCTTTCCAATTTAAGGGATTTTTCACAAGCACCATTAAAGGCTGAGAAAATTTCCACAGCTCTCAGTTTTCTAAATGGTGCTACCCTGGCATTCCATAAATCAGTTATGTGACCTGAGACGGGGGGTAGACCATTTTGTGTTGTTAAACAGCTCAAGAAACGGGGCCCAAGCTATAGCAAAGGAAGTTCTGAACAGATATTAGGAAAAGTATTTGGAATGAGGATGGTCAAACATTGGAACAAGTTGTCCAGAGATAGTTTATAGTCTCCATTCTTAGATGTATGGAAAACAGATAAAGCCCTGAGCAACCTGGAACAACTGAGGAGTTAGATTCAGCTTCCAAGTGGGCTCTGCTTTGCAAGGTCATCTTCCCCTGATGGTCTTCAGGAGACCCTTCCACCCCAAATTAGTCTGTGATTCCCTGCCAGCACTTACACACTGAATAGTATTTGGTGACCTTCCCTTCCTCACTGATGTGCTATAATGACTGACCTCAAAGGGTTAAAAGCATTTTGTTTAGGGTTAAAAGACGAACATGAACTGCAGACCTTGAAGAATCAGATGTTACTGGCTTATCCATGAGACATCTAATGTTATGAATGCTTCTAAATGTACCATGAAGATATTGAAAATTGTGTTAGTTCATGTTATCTTAAAGATTGGTCTAAAAACCTACAGACATATATCTTCTAGTTCATTATTATCATGTGTACACTGTTAAAGAATTAAGGACTAACCCAGCTTGCTGCAGGTCATCAGAGTTCCTCTTTGACCTTGTCTGGTATCATCTCATCTGTTTGTATTCAAGATTGCTTAAAAGCCTCAACCCACCCTGCACAAAATAAATATAGGAGGAAAACTCTTAAGAAATGCTCTTTATTCTAAGCCCAATGGGCTATCTTTATTCAATAGAGCTAAGTATTTGACTAGTTTTGCAATAAACAGAAGCTGAAATGTAATTTACCAGCTCTTCATGAATTGTTTATTCATATCCACCCTCAGGATATTCTAGTACTATTGAATTACTCGGTATGATGTTGACAACTAGTTTATTTTTTTTTCTTCTAATTTCTGCAACGTGCTGTTATTCAGTACTTAGATCTGAGAACTAATTATCAAGGACATGGAAAATTTTGAAAAAAAAAATGTAGACAAGTTAAGTATAATGTGCCAGATATTACCCTGAATAATACTGGTGAAACCCAACTCATGACAGCAGAAAGATGGAATGTAGGCAATTAAATATCACTGCAAGATTATTTTTTCATCTCTGACATTGCTTTCTAGATCTCCTAAAAATATTCCAGGCTTTGAGGGGGATTGGTTTGTTTTTCTCCTCTGTTGATGTAGTGATACAGTAAACTTCTGTAATAAGAAAGGAAAAATCATAGGTAAAAAAAAAATCCCTTGATGTGAAATGATTTTTCAGGAAGTTGATAGGGAGTGCTATTTATTTTATCCAAAAAGGTGAAGGTATGGTTGTATTCCCAACCACTTACACAGGACGGAGCAAACCAATGTTTTCACCAAGGCTTCAGAATGATGGTTAGAATTTATTGAAGATCCTGAGAACTGATTTGTACCTGTTCCCCTGGACTACACTGAACTTACTGAGGCATTTCACTGGGACAAAAACATCTACCTGAATACAGGGGGCTGAAAAAAACCCACCAAACAAGACCAAAGAAAATAAAAGAATATGTAGATTGAAAAGCGGGGCACTAATTAACTGAAAAGCAGGTCTTTGACCTGGGAAGACATGTCCATTAACTTGAGAATAGACAGGACTTCCTTGCAGCAACATAAGATATAAAGATGAGGAGGGGTATAAAATATGGAGAAGAGAGAAGACTGCCATGCATATTTTCAGTATAATGTTGTGACAGCTGGTGTTCAGAGATTTAGCAGGTTAAAAATAACATCCTTATTTTGTCACAAATTTAAATTGCAGCATTCCTTTTTCAAAAACAGTTACAGCACTAATTACTTAATATCCTTAAGTATTTATGCTCTAGAGTAGTGCAATACTTTAATATAGGGTTAAAATTAAGGATGATTTTGTGTGGTTTTCTAAAGCAAGGCTCTGCACTACACAAATAAAACTTAAAGGTAAATTATACTGTGAATATTCTCAAGGCATCCAAGTCTCTATGTTGCCTAGGCCCTACATGCTGCAATACTAAATAAAAAATAACCCCCCTCCTTTTATCTACTGGGAATCCAATACCAAGAGGTGTATTGTGCCATATACTTCCCATACTGGCAGACATTATATTATTGGAATTATCACTGAACTTTTCTTTCCCTCCCTATTGTAGAATAAACAGAACTATCCATCTAACACTAGTCATAGTGGGCTCTGTGAGAACTCAGGCAACAGCCATCATTCACTTGGGGTACTTCAAAAATTATCATCCTTCAAATTAAAAATCCTTCATCTGATAAACCTGCCTGGGAGTGGGGGAAAGGACCAGATTCAGTTCCTAAAGCTTCCCTCATAAATAAACAACCTCTAGACAGTGCTGGCTTGAGCCCCACCTTTGCACTCCCTGACCCCCAGCTGGGCTTGGGGGATGTCCACTTGCAACCAGGGAGTCCAGGGTTAGGAGGATGGATTTTTATTTAAGATAAATGAACTTATTCTGGCATTATGTAGGCAGACCCTCGGCAGAGAGCCCTGTCAAAGCCACTCTCCTTGCCTGCCCCATCAGGCTCTGTGTCCAGTGACAACTCCCATATCACCAGGGCTCTTGCCACAGCTGCTCCTGTGCCTGGGCTCCAGCTTGTGATGGTGATCTCTGCCATGCTCAGCTCTGGGGATGGAGGAAACAGCAGTCGGGATCCCAGCTCAGACTTTACCCACCAAGGTGATCCAGCGCCTTTTTCCTTCCTCTCCCTTTGCCAGGAGCACTGTTAGTCACTCAGACGTCACTGTCTGTGGCACTGCTGGGATTACCCATCCCCTGGACATGCAGGGTATAGGTTGTGTCAGCTTGGGCATGTCATTAAAGCCCTGCAGCTTCTCTGCTTTCAAAACTGCTAAATTTGTGTCCATCCCATGCAGCCCATTGCATATGAGCCGTATTAACAATGAACAATTTTCCTGGTGTTTACTCCAATTTTTAATTAATTGCTATGTATTGTGTTGAGTCCTTGTGACACTGCTCAGAGATCCTGTTTATGCCTGATGCTCTCAGCAGCACAATAACCCCATCATAAATGTCCTGCTTCACTGCATTCCTGCTGTGGGGATTAGATCACACTTCTGCTCAGAGTCAGTCCCAGCTATTTATTAAGGCCACATGGCAAAGTGTGGAGGTTTCTCCTCTGGAGCTTTGGGCTGGTTGTTTAGAAGGGCAGAGCTCTGCTGGAATTCAAGTTTTAAACAAAGCAGAGAGCTTTATAGATGAATTTCAGTGTGTGAGAACAAGTAAAGCTGTCATAAGTCCTGGAAGCCACAGTCAACTTGCCCATTCATTTTGAAGCGTAAATATTAATATTTTATTCACCCAGACCTACAAAGCATGAAGGCAGCCTAAAAAAAAACCAAGCTAAACATCTTTCCAATCTCTGCTATGTATCCATGGTTGCCCACTAAGGAATAGTAGTGTTTCTTTGGGTCATCAGTCTAGGATTCAGCAAGTCTCTTGGCACTCCACGCATCAGGCACCTCTCCTTGGTCATCAGCAGGTGCCAGCAGTGACATCTTTATTCCTTTCAAGTTTCAGAAGATGACATAATACACAGCTCTAAAGTGCAAGTCTTTGCACCGTGAGGCTGCAGAGTAATGCAGATCTGGCAGGAAGGAAACCATCATATTCATCATTCCAGCTTTAGAACTCTTCTTACCCTTTCGAGTTGTTGTCCTCTACTCTATGAAATGCAAAGTGCCTTTGAGAAAGCATCATTTATTAATAAGATTTATTCTTTTAGATTTTGGCAAGTTACATTCCGAAAAAAGACCCAATGCATCCTTATGTAATGAAACACTGCACAATTCATGTCTCACCTCATGCCACTGCTTTTAGAAACAGGTGGAAATGAGTAATTACCCATAAATGGTAGGCATTCCTCCATTACTTACAGAAAGTATTTGGCAGGAATCATTTAGGCTTCAAATGCTTTTTTAAAAGGTAATACCATTCATAGACCTGTCAGGTTCAGAACTTTAACAAGTATCCCCTAAGCTCTTCAACCAATTTATTACGAAATTATTCCATTTTTAAATTTATCTCTGTTTACCTCTGTCACTCTGTTTGATCCATACTTAAACCATTACTGTGGAGTTCTTCCTATATGCCAAGGTATCAGAAAATCAAATTAAAGATTGCTCTGAGCACTAGTTTAAAAGAAGAAAAGTTTCTGTCACCTGTAATTCAGACAAGAGCTGAAGAAACACTCACCTGCTGCAGTGTCATTGACATCATCACAATATCCCAAGGTCAGGTTGGATGGGGCTTGGAGCAACCTGGCCTAGTAGAAGGTGTCCCTGCCCATGGCAAGGGACTTAGAAAAAGATTTTTAAGGTGCCTTCCAACCCAAACCATTCTGTGGTTCTATAATCCTATAACTCTATACCATACTTGGGTCAGACTTCTCAGAGAAGGGAGAAAAGGGCATCTCAGCTCTCCCAGTGACTCCACACCAGCAGGTTGGTGATGTGTGCCTGGGATGGGAAGGCACTGCCACATGAGTGTGTTCCCAGGGTCACTGAGGAATGCCCACCTCCAGCAGATGTTGCTGAGCCAGCTGTGTGTGCTCTGCATCCGTATGGAAAAGCTGCACTGCAGAGTGCTGCTGTCACTGGGTACCACAGGAGTTTTCCTGATCAGTCCATTACTCCCATCCATCTGGAATGCATGGCTGAGTTTTCCTGTTACACTTTGACCTGTGTCTGTAGTTATTCTTCATTTAATAACATTGCTGAAGTCTTCTGTTTTAGAGACCTTCTCTCTTCAAAGTGACCTCATACATGGTGACTGGCCTAAGATAACGTAGCTATAAACTTCATAAAGCTGCATTCCAGCTGCAATCACAGATTTGGGAATTTATTTCTTCTGATGGTCTCAAAAAGCTGAACGTTTCAGGAATAGTGAAGGGTCATTTCTATTATCTTTGCTCTACTTTTTAGAAGCATTTTAGAGGCAGGTGTTCTAGTTAGAGAAAATAGTTTGTACTGCAGAAAATGTAGTTTAATAGTTTTAAAAAAAATATATATATATATATAATATATATCTAATGCATCTTCAGCTAATTTTTTATTCATTTCCGCATAGATGCATCAAATTATTACATAGTCTCCTGTAATAAAAACTACTATACTATAATTTTACATACTATTTATATGTTATTTGATCTTGTAATGATTTCACTTTCATTATCTTCTCTTAGAATCAGGTCACCAGAAGTAGTAACCACTTGCATGCATGGACCGGTTTGGGCAATAGTCCATCTAGTTTCAGAATTTCACATATTGTTAGAGAAGGAATTGTATGTTGGCTGATTCTCTTAGATATCTTTTGTGTGTATTTGTATAAATATCTTCGTATATGTAGAGAGAGAGAACAGTTACGTAGAGAGTATATTTGAGAGTGTATTTGAGTTATTTTTTATATCTACATTATTTATGTGATATTAATTTAAATTTAAATTAAGGTCTTCCATGTGCCAAAAAACACCCCACCTTATTTAGCCCTGAGAAAAGTCAGTGGAAATAAATATGATCAAGTTACTTAAACTTGAGGATTTTAAATGCAGGAAAAGCAAACAGACTTGAAGAAAATGACAAGAACACTGGCAATATCTGACATGCTATGGACACTAAAACTCTCTCTGAAGCCTGTGTAGTTGATTAAGAGAATGATATGCATACACCAGCTATATAATAGGAATTACTTTTAGAGATCAGATTTAGACTCAGTATATTAGTTTCTCTTCTGTCTTACTGATCAATAGCAGTGCTCCATCTAGCTCAGCTTTTGCTCTGTGAGTACCACAGTCCTCTTCTTCAGCTGAGGAGTGTTCCTGACGAATGCAAAGCCCCACTTCCTTTCTGCCTTTGTTTCTACCATCACTCCATTACTTTATTTGAGCACTCTGTACTTAGGGACTTCAGCTAAAAATAAAAACAAAATAATTTGTTCTTCTGCCAGTGCAGCTGAAATGCCACTGAGCAATCGTGTCATTGGAAGCCCAAACCACCAGTGCAGTGCAAATATTGTTGGGTTAAGCAGCAGTTCTGCTTAATCTTCAGATTTAGTTCTGCAGCCCTAATTTTGTTCAGGTAGAGGAGGCTTCTTGGTTTGCATTTACATTTTCTACAGGATATACACATGCCAGTTTTGTGAAATGAAGGACAAGAGCAAGGTTCTCAGAAGGTGGATTCTGGAAGCTGTGAGAGTATCTTCCTTAATTTCTGTGGGCACTGAACCAAAAGGCTGAAATGCAATGTACTGAAAAACCACCACAGGAAATCTTTTTGTCACAAAATAAATAATGAGGCCTTAGGTGTTTTAGTGAAGTTTTGAGTCTTCTAATCTTAGTGGGGTGTAGGTGTAAGTAAAGGGGTTCTGTGCTTCCTGTCAGAATGCACAGAAAAAATATTAGAGAAGTATTTTGAACAATTTTCTGCAGTCAGTACTCAAAATAAATAATCTTTACTAACTTGGTAGAAATGATTGATTATTCCCTAAGCACCACTTTGTAGCTGGAACATGGACTCTTGCTGGTGTGCTTAAAACAGCATAAACAACCCTTTGCTTTATAACTTCAGCTAAGCATTAATTACACAAGAGTTTTACCACTAAGTGTTTTGGTATTGACTAATAGATTGGAATTTGAAAGTTTTAAAACTCTCTCTGAATGCTCACATAGTGCATGTCTGACAGTGTGGGGAATGCTCAGAGCTCAGGTTTCAGTGCATCTCCCATTAATTCTCATTAAATAGCTCCCCTTCTTCTCTTCCAGGATTTAAAGCTGTTGCTACAGATTTCACAGATTTCACATTCAAAAATAAGTCTGGCAGGCACGATAAAAAACGTACCTTTCTTTAGCATAGGTTAGATGTGAACATAAAATGCATCCAAAATTAAAGATGTGGGGTTGGGGGGCTGCAGGAGAATGTCCTTCATGGCTAGGGCCTAAATGATCCTCTTTGTACTCTGACTGATGAGCCCTACTGGTGACAATTATCAACATTAGTCCTGAAATATAAGTTCACTGCCCCTTTCCTGCACTGAGCAGCAGAACAAGATGTGTGTCCCCATGTGTTTCTCCAGTTCCCATCCTTGTGTGTGACCTCCAGCCACCAGTGTGATATATCTGGGCGCAGATGCTGGGTTGTACCTCACCCACTGTGGTCCCTGCAGACACTGCCCTGTATTCCCTTCCCTCTGGTCATCAGTTTTCCCTCCTAGCTGGGTCTATGGGGGATTAGCTTTCCAGGCATATGGTGACAAAGAGTGTTACTGAAACTTCCTAAAGAAATCTGTGATAAGGCTTGACTGGAAGGGAATAAACAAAGTCCAAAGTGCCATGAACTGCAGTGAACTTTGATTTTTCTTAGGGGTAGGGAGGAAAGCCCAGATAAAGCTTGGAGGTTTGCTGGGCAGACGAGGCTGGGTGCATGTACCAGAGGAAGGCTCTATGTGTGATTAAAAAACATAAACAATTCCCAAGAAAGTTCCACAAAAGTAGTGGATATTTTAAAATGTTAGAAAGGAGGTACCTGCAGTTGTGCATTTCCATTGCAAACAGGATTCTAACATTTAAAATAATTATCCCTGCCATAGTATTCAGCAGAAGAACAAAACACTATCATTTTAACATCAAAAAGCATATTCTGCTTTTTTTCTTTCTTTTTTTTTTTCAGTGAAAAACACCCCTTGCTGTGCCTTTTTTTTTCCTTTTTTTTTCTTTTCCCAAAGATTAAGGCATACAGTCTCTAAAGTAGAGAGTGTTCACATTTCTTTTTTTCGAAAGATGTTTGACAGCTGATCCTGAGAGAGGGTCTCTCAATCTTTAACATTTTATTAAGCTGCAGTATTTGGAATTTTGAGGCTAGACTTTAGCTTTTGTGGGAGAGTATTCAATGGCATGGATCTTTTAAGCTGCAGTGCTGCAAGAGATTATTTCAGCAATTTGCCACAGACCATTTGTCAGAGACAATGAGGCATCTGTGAAGAATATATGGTGGGAATAAGCTTCATTTTTTTTCATATAGCAACACTAGAAGAAACGCTGTTATGTCTATATAGTTTACATGGTACTTAAAATAGCTCAGGCAACCTCCAAGGGTCTAAAGACAATTTTTCAAATAAAAATCTCAATTTCAGGTCAAACTGGACAAAGAAAATAAAGCAATTTAGAAATACCACTCACAATTTTTTTACCTGAATTTGTAAGCTTTTTTGTAGCTGAAAGCCAGGGTCAATTCTGTGCTGCCTAAAGGAATTTGCTATAACCCATCTGGTATAAAAATATTGGCATTTAGTGTCTTTTCAGTGTTTTGCAGAAGGTCAGAGTCTTCCACTGTTGCTCAGATTGAGAGTACTTTTTAAGATAAGTTTTCAGTGTAAAGTCTATATGAACAAGAATAAGAACAGAAGGAAAAAAAGAATCCAAGCTAAACTTGTAAAGTGTCTGCACTACTGTGAAACTTGCCTGAGTTTTTCCATCATCAGACTGATCAAAATACCTTTTACTAAATGGTGATTTATATATGAACATAAACACACAGTAGAACAAAACATATCCAGGTTAGGAGACCTTCTTCTAAAATCTGAAATTTTTTGGAGTTCTACTGATTGATACATACTATGCAGATGCTTCACAGCAATCACAATGCTTAATTTATATTCCAGTGACACACATTTGTTCACTATGATTTTCAATGTCTAAGCTATAATGAGTGTTTTGATGATGTAAATGACATCCAGATCTATTCTACTCTATTCCATTCTATCCTGTTCTAAAATTCTGCAAATGATGATGTTGGGATTCGTGGGAAAAAAAGTTTAAATTGCTTTGTGTTGTCATTCTGTTCAATGCTGAAGCAAAACACTGTATGGTGCAGCATCAGCATAGACTGCAGATGAAACAGTGGAACATAAAGTTAAAGCAGTGTTTATCCCTTCTTCAGGGAAGATCTTTAGTGGTAAATATAGTGCCAATAGAGGAAAAAACCATCATGTTAATGCACCTCATAATAATGACTTCTTCATTCATCACTGCAGTGAGCCAACTGTTCCCCCCTTGCTGTCACAGCAGCAGGGAAATTTCAGCTACAAGGACCCACAACATCTTTATCTACTTTCTGTCTTTGCAAAAACCCAAATAACATAATGACAGTGCTGGGTGCTGGGGAGTGAAAGTTTCAGCTTCCATCATCCCCAGTCCTTTGCCAGTGCTCTCTGTCATTACTGGGTACTCGGTGTAAAGACATAGACTAAGCAACTTCTTGTTAAGGCTGAAGTGAAGTTCTGAAGAAGAAATTGCTCGACAAGTGAATTTATTTTGCTTATAGTTAAGTATTTTAAAAACTAAGCTGTTGCAAGAATGGTGATAGGATTGATCCAGCTTATTTTGGAAGTGGAGGAAATGCACAAGCATGTCTTTGCATCTTAAAACTGTCCAGGCAGCCCAACTTATTCCCCTGTGTTGCAGAACAGGAGTACTATAAGTGCTGTAAGTGCTATACATATAGATCACTGCAGTGATTAGACTGTCTTGGGCTATTTTAATTCCACTATATTCACCTTCCACTAGACCAGATCTAACAGAACTCCTTTAATGATAGACAAAGGGAAACCAAGAGATTCAATGCAAGTACAACTTTTTAAAAACTAGACCTATAAAAATAAATGAAACAGATTGTCCAGTTTCATTTTGAAATAAGTTTTCAGCTTTCTGCTATTATTTTGCTGCTAAACTCCTAAAACCCTGACAGACACGCTGCTGACCCTGCTCCCAAGTGAGCAGGACATGCATCCATTCCCCTGGACACTTGCCCTTTAGGATGGGAACGGTGAGCAGCGGTCACCAAGTAAAGGTCCAAACCTGGACTTTGAGGGGGTGTGTGCAGGACATGGGCTGA
This sequence comes from Lepidothrix coronata, assembly GCF_001604755.1. Classification (NCBI taxonomy): domain Eukaryota; kingdom Metazoa; phylum Chordata; class Aves; order Passeriformes; family Pipridae; genus Lepidothrix; species Lepidothrix coronata. Next base: position 809,125 of record NW_016690322.1, on the reverse strand, counting down.
TGTGGCACCTCCTGGCACTGCCTACATCTATGTAGTGCTAATTGAAAACTCCGCAGGAATCCCCAGCAGTGCCTGGCCCTGGGAAGCTTGTCAGGATGCTGAGCCAGAGCCGGCACTAACACAACATCAGAGCTCCCGCTTCCCGCTGCCTCCTGCCAGGCATCACTGTGGGAGGGCAGTGGGACTGTGCCTGGGAAAGTCAGCAAAGCTGGTTGGAGACTATCGAGTTGAAGACTATCAAGTCACATGAAAGCTCTGTGTGTGTGTTTGTTTTTAACAAAAAGAAATAACAGCAGGAGAGAAATGACCTATTAATCCACATAAAGCAATGACCAATGTTTATAAAGACCTGCCCCATTTGTAAATTCAGATGTAGAAGTTTTCAGATTGCATCCTGCAATCTGCTCATGATGTGGAAGTGAAGACAACTAGGGCTCATTGAGGTCCCTTCACTTTGTTCATAAGGAATAGTGAGTGGCTGTACGTTTCTTAACCCAGATTTGTTGATAAAACTGCAATCAAAACTTGTCAGTAACTCTTGAATTATATTTGATGTGTTTCTACTGAACTTCCCAGCTCCCATTTGTTCCAGAAAAACTGCTGAGATTAATAGGAGGCTTTCAGAAACCTGGAATTTGCTCATTTAGACTCAAATGTGAGCTTTCTGCACATTTAGGAAAAATGAGGAAGCAAATATTCCACCCACATCCTGTTTTGTGCCATATCAATCCTTCATGCCTAACTACTGAAGAAATTTTTTTTGAAGAACGGGACCTTTCACTTCTTTAGATGTCATCCACCTGTACAGCTTTTCCACTGCATGAAATCAGTCTCTGACAGCAAAAGCCATACCTGTTATTGTTCTCATGTGTTCCTGAGCACTTGAATGTTTGTCCATGTTTTTAGTATCTCCACAGACTCTGCATTATTCCATTTGTTTTCCCTTTGGAATATTTCTGCCTAGTTATATCAATTCCAGGGGTATTGCTCAGTAATCAAAAGTATTGAAGACTATAAGAGTATCTTGATATCACCATCCCCCCCATCACCTCTGTTGTCTCATTCTCATTAATCCACCTGTCCCCATGTCAGTTCCCTGTTTCCACCGTCTCTTTTGTTCTCAATTCCCTCACTACAGAGCTGCTTCTCAAACACCTTCCTTTCTACTGTTTGAAGATATTTGGTCACAGCCCCATAACACAACTGTTTGCTGTCCTCCTCTCTGAGATACAGCCTGTTTAAATGGGGTGTCCTTTTGAATGGAGAGCTTTCTCTTGCATTCACTGCAGCCCAGGAACACAAAAAGTGGGCTCACAAAAGACTGTTTTCCAGATCTGTGCCTCAAATTATTTATTAGCAAACTTTCACAAAGTTCAGACCTTACCAAGCAGATCAGTGTCCCAGACTTGTGCCTCCAAAAGTGCTCTCATGAGGTATCAAATAATCATCTATTGTAAAGGGCCACACTTACAACATACTGCAGTGATATATCACTGTATCTTCATTGCTTAGTTGCTGTAACACATCATCACAACAGTGTCAGACAAGAAACAATGCACTTTAAGCTGCCTTCTATCAAACCTGTTATTAAAATGAGACTGTAGTGATGCAATGGAAAATATTCCTAGTGACTTCTCTGTGTATCATTGAAATCATTAATAATGCTGATGGTGATGCCATTTTTTGTAATCTAAGGTACAGTCATTCAAGTTCCAGCCCAAGCTGTTGAAAGCTGCTCCTTTTTGCCCAGGTCATTTTGTTGCTTTTATTTATTTAGTACTACCATTGTATTTTATTTTTTCAGCCAAGCCTTACAAGCAACATAGACAAAAAAACCAGAGAGACTGCTTTTTATATTTGCAACTACAGTATTAGAGCATTTTTCTTGTCAAGCTTGAGTTGAAAATTGTACCAAAGGAAACTTTTAGTTTGGGTTGCTAAAGAAAAAAGGCTTAAGTGATTATGCTGTCTGCTGCTTTCATTGTGCTGCCTCCGGTCTGGTTTCCCGTGCCAGTAGCTTGTTAATCTGCTGGGCTATATCAAACAAATATGACTGAAGGTAAAGCTCTAAAAATGTGTTAGGGACCTGCATGTCTCATGAAAGTGAGAAGCCAGATAGAAGAGGAAGATATAGATTAATGCCCTAACTGAGGGGAAAATTGCCTTGTGAATTTAACCCTGTTACCAAGGTGCATAGAAAAGCAGGTTTCATAATTCCTGCTATTCTTTGAAGTATAAACATAAAAGAAGAGTTCCTCAATTGACATTTCTTGCCTGTACCATCCACAGCTATTAATTTTATAGTGTCTACCTTTCTGCCAAAGGTTCATTCAAAGCACTTGCTTTGAAACCCAATTCCATTATTGATTACCAAAACACCAGTACATGGAGTTCATGGAACATTCTGTCTGTCACAACAAATCACTAAGTGACTCTCTTGAAAATGCCTTTAATGAAGAAGTTCACATGTACTTGTCATCACTTTGCACGCTGTTTCCTTTCAATATTTTGACCTGGATCAGCAGTTTAAAGATTATGTTTTTCATAATGTACAACATTAATTTGGGTGGGTTTGATCTTTCCACTGGAATGGTATTTCTCTTTCCTGACAATAAATTCAGACGTAGATATCATTTGGATCTTGAATTTCATAATCCAAGGAGATTTTTATAATAATAATAATTATTATCTCCTTACCTTTCATATGTTTTTTCTGAGAGATGGGGGGAAAATTATTTTCACACACTTCCAAAGTAAAAGCTGAGGTAAGGTATACACATGCATTTTTCTCCCTGTTATATTTTTTGCGTAGTTGTTCTCTCCTGTATTAAAAATGGAGATAAATGGAAGACAATGTTTTAGATCTAAAAGAAGGCAGATGGAAATGAAGGTACCATCTCTATACTGAGAATGCAATGACCTGTGTGGTTTAATCTCTGTGGGATGTAGCAGGGTCTTTTAGATAGGTATTCAGCATTGTTTGGGCAGCAGCAGTAAATTACATCATATCTGCAAGCTCACAGTTGTGTGTATTGGTTTCATGTTCTTTTCTTAAAAAGGAATTTATTTGAGTTTTAGTTGTTTATTTTAGTTAAGGCTTTAGAAGGAACTTTAAAAAAAAATCCACAAGCCTCTTAATTGCACTCAATAAATGACTCATTCATTCAGTATAACTTCATACATAGTATATCAACCTCCAATTTCTGTTTGATTTTAATTATAATACTCCTTGGGCTTATTTCCTCACAACTTAAAAGTGACATTTGCATTAACTTAATAACCTTTGAAAAATAAGTGAGAATGCAGCAATGCCTTTAATAAATGTTGTTCATAAAGTACCATTGTCACAGGATGCTTAATTAGAAATATTGTGTGGTCAAAATAAGAATAGAAACGAATGAAGCAGATAATGTTTCCTTCTGGTAGCAACATCCTGAATGCTCACAGTAATGGAAATAACTCTTGTTATAACTACCCAGACATGCTGCATGTTTTGCAGTAGTGTTTACACTTTGCCTAACTTACAAATTCAGTAATTGGTGAATGTGTTGAAAATATCAAGCGCAGTCTTTCATTGTTAGTAGTCTATTCACTGGGGGAATCAAAGATGTAGCTTTGAGCCTTACAGTCCTTTGCCAATATCTTGACCATCCTATACAGACAGGAAATTTCCTTAGACTGGGGGTGTGAGGAATTTTTCTTTTCTTTTTTTTGAGTAAGCAGTGCAAAGGCCTGGTTTATATGCCAGGTAATATTCATGTTTCGTAGTGATTTGGGCATAGAGTACATATTATTTGCACAAATGGGCTTTCTTGGTGAATATTTCTTAATGAGATTTAGTGAAGACATTGAATGAGGAGAAGAGTATTTAGCAGTTGGGAGAAGAGGAACGACAAAGATGAAATAGCAAGAGGAAAAGAAATGCTGACCACTGAGAGATTTGATAAATGAGAGCTCAAGATCAGCACATTTGACAAGAGAATTGGGAGGGAATAAAAATGTAGTTTTACAGAGTTCTTGTTTAGTTGCTGAGGTGCACTATACTAAATGTTTATTTATGGATCCATTTCCTCTTTATTTCTCTGTGTGTGGATTTATCCATTCAATCAGATAAGTCTGCTTGCGTATTATAAATGGTAGATAACCTCTGTGTGAATTGCTTTGGTGAACTCTGTGGGGGGATAGTACTTAATTGTAACAAATGAAATAAAACTGACATAAAAGACAGCAATCACTTCAAAGTAAACACACTATCCTAAGCAACTTTTGTGGCTTTTAAGTGAAGGATCATCTCTACAAGGTGTTGGGTTTAATTGGTTCTTTGGGACATTTCTTTATAAATTTCTTATAAATTATAAATTAATTTACATTTAAATGCCTCTATTCATTGCTGAGTTAGCCCAGAACTTAAAAGAACAGCAATATCATGTTCTTAGAAGTATCGCTGACTGTGCTAATGATTAGAGTGTTTCCTGAGCCATCCTGATCTTTACTGCTTTGTAAAATTTCTAAGCCAAATGTTTAGGTCCCAGTGAGCACCATAACCCTGCTGCTGGCTTAATTCAGTGTCTCTAGTATTGTTTGACTCAACTGGGTGGAAGAAACATAAAGAAAAAAAGCTCAAGTTCAGCATTTTGCCAAAGGGAAGTGTCAAAAGAAGAAAAATATTTATATTACTGAACTAAAGTGTTCCTCCAGCTTAATGACCATATGTAATACACAAAAAGAACAAAGAAGATGTAATTAAACAGCAATAAAGTGTATGAATTAATTTATAGAAAAGTTAGTTTTCACACTGTATGTCTAGTCACTGAATAGAAAGCAATTCTGAAATATTAATCTTGTAAACAAATCCTGATGACTACAAATAATGAGGCAAACAGGGGAGCATCACATCTATCTGCTTCTTCTCTTTTTAATCTAAAAGATTTGAAAAATTAAATATTCTTCCCCTTTGTCTCATTATGGACTGTGATCTGAACCAAGGAAAAGAATAGACTGCTGCACACATGCTGCTCTGTTCATGCCTTCAGGAGGGACCTTGTTCTCCACAGATCACAAAATAGAAATACATTTATTTAGCTGAGAGGTTCAAATGGAAATGCCAGCCAATATTAGTGAAGTAAATCTAAGCAAAGATAGATTTTGTGCAGAAGTGGCTTATGAAAGGAAAACCAAACCTCATACAGCAAGCAACACTGAACAAAAGAAGAATATTGATGCCTCAATGTAAGAGTAAAAAACCTTAAAAATCAAAGAAAAGACAGCCTAGTGTGGTTACATGATCTCAGTCTTCCACTCAGGCTGAAGAGGAAGCTCTGTGAGCAGCTCTGTTACAGCAGCTCAGGACTGTGGGCTCTTCCACAGCAACTAGAACTGGAGAATCCTGCCACGAAATACTGAAGCCTGTATGGACCACAGTATTTCATAATATTGGCATCTTATATAGGTGGTCAGAACAACCTGTAGGAAAAATACTCTGATTAAAGAAAGGCTGTGCAGATAAAATTCTTTAATCAGTGGAAACGTAAAATATTCTGAGTTCTTTCTGAAAAAAAATCTAACACCGGAAAAAGAGAAAATGTAGTCAGAACTGAAGAAGTCTAGTAAATCTTCAAGGAGCATCAGTGACTCCCTTTATGTGCTCTGAGACTATCCAGCCTCTGACAATTAATGAAGGAGAGGGGATTTCTCTGCGGAATTTTGCTTTTTCTTTGAAAAAAGCAATTAACCACGAGCAGTGCAGAAGTTCCAACATTGAGCAGGTGCTCTGTACAGCTCTATATAAATGAGGCTTGTCCACTCGAGATATTTTGTACATGTTGCCTCTATTTTCCCATAGAAGGGGATCAAAAGCATACAAACTAAATATGCCTCTGGTGAATAATTTGAATACGCTGAGTTTCAGGCCCTAAAATATATCTTTACATTAGAAAGCAAAACCATAGTGGTGAACCATGATAAAAAAACCCTGATATTACTGTACTTTCAATGACCACTGTGTTTGCACAGATGACTAGTGTAGGATACAACATCAAAATGAAGAGGTATTTGGAAAGAAAGTAATTTTCTGTGGTTTCCCTACATTTATTTTACAAAATACTACTACAGTATATCTGCCAACATTTGTGTTTATTGAAACCCCTATTTATTTCCAGATATGGGACCTCATTACGCTAATAGTATACTATTATGTAAATGTATTTTCTATAAATGTCTAGTATCTGTAAGTAGTTTAGTCTCAATGTCCCTAATGTAATATATCAAACAATAACTCATTTGTCAAAGAGAGACAGTTCATTAGTATTCAGCAATCATTTGGACAGAATAAAACAGCAACGGTATAAAAATTGATGTTGCGAAACTTAACAAATGAGGGAATAAGGAAAGTGTGATTCCAGAAATTGCAGGCCTGCCCTCAAGGGCCATTTTTAGGTCACTTGTCTGCATTTTAATATTACATTTGTTTTAGAGAGTGTCTCCAAGTTATTAGGTTGGGAGGGAAGCCAATTTGCAACCATGACATCAGTATCCAGGGGGTTCAATAAATGGGAACATAACAACACTTGGGACACAGTCAGGGTGAAAAGGTGTCACACTGCCAACTGTGGCATTGTAACTCAGTTTTGCAATTAAATTATTGAATGATATAAACCTTAACTTTTAACATGTTTAAGCACTGGGAAATTTGCTCTTGAAATCTCTTACTTTTTGAGACAAGGAAAGAAGTAAGTACTTGGGTATATGACCTAAATTATGGTAGTTTTTGTGTTCACTTTGAAATTAAATTACTGCATAGATACAGAGAAGTGTGGTTGGTCTATCTGTGGGCATGTTGGATAAGATGCCATCTGCACAATTTTATGTTGGCCATTCTGCACAGGTATCAATCCTGTGTTATTCTGTTCCTTGAACAGTGCTTTGCGTCTTCTCAAATTATCAGTTTCTTTTCTCCTCATATGTGTGGGTTTGTCTTCCACTGATGTGCATTACCTGATTAGTAGAGATACAGAATTTTTACTGACTCAGTTAAAAGAGGCATTTACAAGGTATTGTAATATGTCTGGAAGTACCTTGTCTCTCATCACTGCTGTAAGGTTTGCTTGAATATGAATCTCTTTTATGTGAAGACTTTGAAGGATGCTGCTTGTGGCCTTTAAATACCTTACTAGGCAAAGTTGCACTTTTTTCTCTGACTCACAGAAAATGTCAGCAGCAAATTTTGTGAATCTGTGTGTATTTCTACATAATGTTCATCTCAGGTCAGAGAACAGCACTGGTGCAGTGAGTACTCTTGCTTTAGTTGTTCTGGCTCCCATCATTGTATATTGAGAAGAAATGGGTATATCCTAAAAAATCCATTGGTTTGATATGGAACTTGTGTGCATTTTACTTCTAATTTGGTTTTTGACCTGAAAATAAGTGAACCAGATGGGTAGGTACCTAGGTACTGAGAAGTGGTTTTCCTGTATGCTTGATTCAGGTTTCTCTATTGTCAGGCTTATTCACAAGGATGTGTCTGTTCATTTGATTCAATATTCTGTTCCCCTGTCATTTTTCCTCCTAAGAGCACTGTAACTCCCATTCATCAAGTCTAAGATTAGCCATCTATGGCTTTTCCAAAAATACCAGGAGGTACACAGTTGCTTTTGAATCAGAATTAGAATGAAACCTTCTTATAATGCTTTCTCTTTTATATTCAGCACCCTCATTTCCATCTTTCACAGCTAAATCAGGTTATTTAGATTACAGCAAGGTCTGAACCAACTCAGATGAAAAAAATTATCTACAGAGCCTATTTACATTTCTTTAATGAAACACTACGTTGGTTTTGTATAAAAAAGATTTTTTTAAGACAAAAACCTGAATGTGATAAGCATAATACTACTGTGAAGTAAAGATAAGCTTAACACTGAAACTAGTTTTTGAAGAAAAGAGAAAAGAGATTGTTCTTTTAGTACATGATGCAGATGACAGTTAATTGACATGTTGCTTTGGTCACTTTATATAATATTCAGAAGGTGACAGTTCCACAGTGGTATTTGAAATACTTATTCTGACCACCACAAATTACCTGCACCAACTCAAACTGCATCTGTGACAAAATATGTAAACACTGGGCTTGTTGTAAAGAGTAATCAATACACCTGGAACCCTGATGTCCTACGTGCTCCCATGAGGGAGCTCTGGTATGCACCAGCCTCTTGCCATGGAAATCTGGGATCACAAGAGCCATGGAACAACGCATCTCAAGTTGCCAAGAGGAGGGCACCGGGCACTTGGCACTGTAGGAAGTGCCTGGTGGTGGAGCCATCCATTCAGGTTAGATCAGATCTCTTCATTGTGTTTTCTCAGTGCAAAATAACCCAGGATCTGATTTTTTAAAATTGTTATTATTTTCCACAACCATGGGAGTGGAGCCCAAGTCTGAATCAACAGTATTTCATTGTTAGCCAAAATATGGGCCTTTGGTTTTCTCTTTAGCAACAATAAATTCCTTTCCATACGGAACACCTACAGAATTAATTTAAATGAGGCTGTCATTCTTTTTCATAGGAAGTTAATACTATCTGTCTGTGCATGAAGAAAGGAATCCTACAGCTGCAGCTTTAAGTCTGTGTTTTTCCAAACTCTACTCTCATGGTCTTAAGCTCTGCCACCTCTGCCAGGGGAGGTTTAGGCTGGATAGTAGGAAGAAATTCTTTACAGAGAGGGTAATCAGGCACTGGAATGGGCTGCCCGGGGAAGTGGTGGATTCTCCATCCCTGGAGGTTTTCAAGATGAGACTGAATGTGGCATCAGTGCCATGGTCTGGGAACTGTGGTGGTGTTGGATCAAGGGTTGGACTTGATGCTCTCAGAGGTCCCTTCCGACCTGGCTGATTCTATGATTCTATGTACCTGCCCAATCAATCTCTAAACCCAGGAAAACTTGTAATTTGATGTAGCCCATTCTTTTAATAGTGCAGTAATTGACAGAGTGGGAGGTTTCTGATACTGTGGAAATGTGACATGAAAATATCTGATATGTGAGAAATAACCTGACATTTATAGGGTAGTTGAAAACCCAGGCAGTTCAGAACAGATGTTATCAAGTGATACTCTTTTCAAACCATCATCTCTCTGCTGACAGGCTGCTGTGTTGCTTTGGTGAGCAAACAAGGAGTGTTACAAGCGCAGCTGATGAGCAGGCACAGATCATGCATCAACAAGACTGAAGCAGTATTTACCTCTGGGTTAATACAACACTAAAATATTAAAATCTAGTCTCATAAATACCTGTTTGAGAGGTAATGAGTCATTCATCAGCAGTCTGCTATGACTGACTGCAACTATCAGGTGTGGATTTACAGAATGCCCTAGGATAGTCAAGCTAATGATAGTTTTTTTAGTTATTATAACCTGTAATGTCTCTTAAAGGCAGTATCAGAGTTGTCTATATTATCCCTTGTTACTGTCATTTTAGAACCTCTGGGGGTTTAAGGTTGTTCTTTTTTTCCTTTTGGAGGACCTTAATGTAAGTGTCTTACAACAATCTCAAAAGATTTTCACAAACACAGATTGTTAATGATAGGTGTATCATTTTATACCAGTAGACATCAAAATAATCCTCAGAAGAGATAATTGTAATCCTCATCTCCTGTGTGGGAAAAAATGAGACTTGGAGCTGTGATCTGTCTGAAGCTCAGAGGAGAGGATGCAGCTGACAAACCAAGGGAGTCTTGCCACCTGCTGCTGGAGAGATGCTGTGTGTCCCAACACACTCAGGCAGTGCTCTGGAACAGCTACTTGTTTCTCAGTCATAGACCAGTTGAAACAATACACAGCAGGAAAATCCAAAATCAGTCCATGGATAGGAAGGCAGGCAGAGTGCAAGCATTTCACCAGGAAGAAATTTAGTCCTAGTTTGACTATTGATAAAACCACAATTGAAACTCAGAAATACTTATGTGCCTCCTCTTTGGGTGATTTTTCTTGCCTTCTAGTGAGGGGATTAGTATATATGCCAGATTTTTGGGTGGTTCTTTGCACTGTGTTGTTGAAGCTGCTTGTGTGGTCACATTATGTGACCAGTTCAGAGTTGCTGTAAAAGTCACAGCTGCCTTTAATCCAAGGGATTACTGCTTAATCACACAAAGTCTGAACTGATCTGCACAAAAATATGGTCCATGTGTTTGTGTTTGTTGCAAAACAAAGCACCCAGGACTGAAGTCCAAGGAGGAGAAACCAGGTTATAATACAGGGAAGAAATCACTAATTAAAACAAAACTTTAACACAACCTGGAAATACCTATGGTAATATTTTTGACCTTCACCTAGATGGGTCCCTTCACTAGATTCTTCAGAAGGGACTTTAATAGTCCTTCTCTGAAAGCTTACCAAGCCAGGAAAATAAGTAGGTTAAAAGAAGTACCTCCACACCATAACTTTGGTTTCTTCACATGTTGGTGTCATTACCTGCCTATATGATTATGAAAAAAATGTCCTTGGAGCTTTAAAGTGTCATGAAAGCAGACTCAGACAAACTGACTTTTCAAATATTTCACATATGAAAACTAGAAAGTACCAGTTTACTCCAACCACAAAATAGTTTGTTTAGCGAAAGTGTCCAGAAACTGGATTAACAGTCTAGAACCTGCAGGGGCAGTGCCTGTTTGAACCCTTCCAGCTGCCTGGGAGATGGCTTGCTGCCAGCCAGACACAGAAAGTGCTTCTTCACCTTCAAGAATAAATGATTCTCCTGTAGAGTCAGCAAAGTTCTACCCATTCCTGCTAGAGATTAATGCAGAGGGCCAGTAAATGGGTGCTGATGGACGTGCAAACGAAGGCAGAAGGCTCAAAGTGATGAACTGCACCTCTAGCATGGGAGTAATTCAGTCACCCTAATCAGGCTTTGTGGTTGCAGAGCTATCTGGTTCAGCACCATCTCCTCAGCTGAAGCCTATATAAAGATTAGTTACAGTGGAGAAGAGTTCTGAGTTGTTCATGTTTACAGACTTCCTTCCACCCAGTGCATTACCGGCTTCCATCTTTTCAGATCTTGAATTTCTGAAATCATGAATTTCCTGGCTGGTGAACTATTAAAATGCAGATTAACTAAACTTCAAACAGACTTATTGCGGATGGCTCCTGCAAAATCCTTTTGGATTACCTGCCTCTGGACATCATTTCATAGTCTGTAGGGGTTCATTAAGGACAGATTTAAAAGTGTTAGCTGGGAAAAGGCCAGCAGGAAGAGTATGTTGAAAATTATTCATATTATTATGCTTGATCTAGTGATATAGATTTACCTTTTAGGAATTTTTAAGTTTCTCATTTGGAGCAATGAATAAGACATGCAAGCATGCCTCATGGATCATGGCTTTGTTTAAGAGTGCATTTCATAACCACTGAGTTATTTGTGGCAAGGAAAGTTACCCGTGCTGAGAGTGCAAAGAGGAAGGACAAGAGCCACAATGCATATCCCTTGCAGTTCTCAGCTGCAGCAACTCTGTTTCCCCCTGAGCAGAACCTTGAGATTCCAAACATAGCCACGAAGCATTTTGCTTTGTTTCTGTCATCTAACCCATTTCAAAATAAAATTAGCCTGGGGGTTATAAAAAGCAAAAATAGCAATGTTTAGACTTACATGATTCACTAATTGTGCTGCCATTTGGTTTTGTACAAACTGGCTCCAAAGCTCTGAAGATTTTTTCAGAGATGTAGTTAATCTAAATTTATGCAGGAGCACTGTAATGACTTCTCCTTCAGACTATGAGGGGGTTTTAATCACTTTCAGCATTTAGCCCCTGATTGGGCAAAGCACTTAAACCTAAGCACTTGGGTGCTCCAACTCCTTGCTGAATCAGGACCAAGGACTAAATGCTGAATTCTCGGTTGCCTGTTTTTAAAGAAAGTGGAAGTGCAGCCCTGCGATCAGGCATAATTTTCAAGCTATTTAGCAGATGGGCACTAAATTGGGGCCCTGGATGGGGCTGGCAGCACCACTGGAGCAGCAGGAGCCAGGGTCTCTCTTGAGCTCAGCTACCTCCCTGCCTGTGCCCCTTAAATGGCAACCCTTGCCTCTAGCTTTTATTCTGTACTTACACAGGCTAAATATAGAAGTTCTCCTAAGCTGTTTGAAATCACTTTCCACTTCAGATCTCTAAATGTCTTATTCATTATTGCAAATGAAAAACTTAAGAGTATTTTGACAGTGTCAAGCACACAGTCCAAATACTCCTCATTGGATCCTGATCCAATTTATTTTGACTTAGGTGGGTACTGAAGCCAGTTTGAAAGTGCTCCTATTTCCAAGCTGAAGCAGTGTATTCCATTGACAAGTACTTGCCAGAAAAAGCTGCCAAGCACTGAGGAGTGTTCAGCATTTTGAACTGTAGACTGACTTGTCTACGAGCTGGCTACAGTCTAACAGATACAGTTCAGATATTGAGCCCTGGTCTTCAGTGATGAAAAAGTAATGCATGAAAGAATGAGACCATCTTGTTCTTCTGGCTAGTGCTGACCCTCACACCTGCTTCAAGCAGTTTTGTATTCAGCTTCTATGTGCTAGAGACCAAATTTTCTACCATGTTTCCCTCTAAAATGTGCTCCTCCACCAGTACAAACAGATGTTTTTGCAGCTACACTTGTGCAGGTTAACAACCACAATAGTAAAGTGCATGTGGGTTTTAGAGTTTATCCCCTTGAGCTTTCATAAATGCTCTTTTCAGGCTCTAATGGCACCGCTGATGTGTGTGTGCAGGTGTCAGTTGTGTTGAAGGATGCTTGCAGGCATTCACGGCTGCACAGGATTGATGAACACGGCAACTGGGGGTGAATAGCAGGTGCTGAAAAACTACCCTTTTTTCTTTCAGCTTTTAGTTTTCTAGAGCTCTTTAACTGACTGCAGAACTATTCAATTGTATTACAAATACAGCTCTTATTTTTTTGTAGTTATAAGCAAAACCATCATGATTGCAATTTTAATCTGTCATGGATTTGATCTCACCATTCACCAAAAAAAGAGAAGTTTTATTAGAGACAATTTCTAATAATGTTTCTTTTATTCCTAAATGCCTGCAAATAGGAGTTATTTGCCAAATTCTAAGCAGTAAACAGCACGAATGCTTCATATGCTCCTGTAGCCACTTTCAAAAGATGCTGCCAAAGTACATATTGCATCAAGGTTTGCCCTGAAAAAGGAAAATCAATCAGGTCAGATGCTGTTTCAGCCTGAAGCTTGTTTGGATGTTTGCTTTCTTTCTGAAAAGGTTGGGAGCCATTTCCTCTTCTGATTTGGGAAAACTTGCATGACTGATCCTTGCTCCAATGGTTAGGTGAGAGAGACCCCAAGAGCTCTGTTATCTTACTTTCCGTGAATGAAGAACAGTAGATATATAAATGTCAGTAGGAATGGACAAGAACTACTAATCAGACTTAAATCTGGTAATGTGGTCTGGTTGTGTAATGGGTTGAGTTCATTTTGTTGTTGCTGGAAAAAAAAAGGTAGGCATGAAGGGGAGTTTTCCTAGATTGCAGTTCATGACAGAAAATGCAAAATTCTTCAGAAAAGCTTTACCCTTGATTCTAAAACCTTATTGAAATCACATCGACATCCTTTATAAAAAATGCCTTTTTCTAGAGAACCGTAGAGGGGATCTGAAGCATATTGTGCACTCACATTCCAGGTTCTCTAACCTTCTGCAATAATTGGCGGCTGGCCTGCTTCAAGGATAAAATTTATAAAGCAGAGAAAGCCTCCCATATGCTGCCCTTTTAAGGCAAGTCTTCTCATTACTGGAAAGCAGGAGCACAGTGATGGTAAAATACTGTAGAGATCATTTATCAATCACACTATCAGCAAAGCTGCAGAAACAGAACTTGAGAAATTAGACAGGGAAAAGCTCTAATTTTTTTCGTCTTCATCTCCCCATTTCCACCATCTCAAAACTTTCTGGTGCTTTGTGTCTCTTAGTTTTCAAAGTTCAGAACAATGAGGTATGTTTCTCTCAGAAAACTTTCCCTCATTTTTAGCAGTTGTCATAGCCAAGAAATGTATTTGTTTCTTGTCCTTATTTTGGTGCTATTATGTCTAGTGATAAACCTTACGTGGCAACCTGAATAATTCATACTGTAATGTACCTGCCTTCCCTGGGGTGTTTTTTGACCAAACTATATTCACTTTACCTTGCGTTGTTTACCCACTTTTAAATCTTTTCTGAACACTTTCCCTCTCAGAACCTTATCATTTTTGTTTCTCTTTTGTGAGCTTACTCCCATTTGGTTTTCCTTTGTATTCCAGATAAGAAAGACACACTGTGATACCTGGGTTTTTTAGTACCTTTCAGGTGCTAAACAAGTGCCGAGCTGCATTTGCAGAAGGATCACTTTTGCCTACCCTATGGCAATGCAAATCTGTATGGACTTAACTGGGGTAGAATTGGAGAAATCTTTAACATTGTTATCCTATCTTCTCCCAGTTCTCCCCAGGTTTAGCAGTCTGCATTTTTTTCTGAAGCTAATCTTTCTTCATTATGTTTTTATACTCTCTGCCTCTCTATTATTGCCTCAATGTTCACAAGGCCCTTTCCTTTTTGTGTCATTGCTTAATTTAGCTGCTCATCTTCCTTCTTCCCTATTATTTGCCAGGGTTTTAAATGAGGTGCTGGCCCCGTTTTTGGGATGTTCCCTTCAATACCCTGTACCACCAACATGGTTACCAAAATCAAGAGCTCAGTCACTGTGAACTTATGAAATCTTCAGGCCATGTAGGAGTCATCTGGTGAAAGAAGCAGGCAATCATAAGCAAGGAACAAAATTCAATAAACAGCATTCAATAATCTCAAACAAATACAAGTGTCAGCTCTGTGTTGATGAATCACAGACTTACCTCTCTGTTCCCAGCTTCTTGATTTTCCCTTCCTGACTCTTAACGCTCTAATTACTGGGAGAGTGAGAGGGTTGTTACTTTATCCTTCCAGATTCCTTCTGTTCCTTACAAAAACATAATTACATCCCCAGTCTTCTAATATTTCTTTTGTTTTGGAGTTTTCTTCTCACTAAATAGTTGCAGTATTCTTTCCATTTAATGAAACAGTTTCAGCTTTCTCTCCTGTTTAATGGGTTGGAAAATTAGCATTGAATGGGAACAGTCCGTGGCTTTGGTCTGTAGGAAATCTGTGAGAAGAAAAGGAAACACTTGCAAAGGCTGTCTGCAGACTCAGGAATGGCCTTCATTTTCCTTTTCTAATTTTGAGTACATGTGAAGACCTTCGTAAATGAAAACAGATTCAGTTTAGGAGAAGGCAATGTTGTTCAAATGCTAGAGCTTTTTTTTACCAGACAAATATTATTTTTCAAAACTTAGTATTTACCATGTGTTTTGTGTTTGTTCCTCAAATATACTTAAATTTTTCTTCAAATGTACTTACATTTATGGTTAGCAACATATAAGATCTAAGTTAGTTAACCACACATAGACTTCCGCATTCTCTTTTATTGTCCTTAATATAGTATTCTTACAAAAATTTTAGATTGCCATTAGTGTTGTATTGTGTCTTGCTAATTGATGAGATTGTGGTTTTCTGAGTAATACACAGTGGTCTCTAAAGGGCATTGCAACACCCCAGCTCCACAGCCCTTTAGGAATTTGTGTGTTTTACGGATAAATCCACTACATGGAGTCACACACGTGGGATAAACAGGCGGCACAAGGAGGCTTTATCAGCGTTCGGCCCCCAAGGGTTGTGCACAACACAGGAAAATCCAATTAGAGCCACAGGGAGTTTTTTCAATCTCTTAATCGGCATTGCAGCACTGCAGATGGATATTATTGCCCACTACTTAAACTTTATTACTCCATTTTTCTGTCTGTAGCCCTTCACCTCACCAACCCACCTTGAAGAGACGGCAGGCACAGCCATATAAAACTTTTTACGACCTTGGCATCTGCACTGTTTTGTCACGTGAAAGTACAGTTGTGACAACACAGAGGAACCCAGCCAGGATTTAAGCTGGTTTTACCAGTGCAGTTTGCTCTGCCTCCAGAGCCTCACCTGCCTTTAATGACAGAATATGCAAGACCAACTTGTTTTTGAGGCTAATGCTTTCACAAGAGGAGGCAGGATGATCTAGGATGAGGGAGCAGGTGTTGGCTGCATCCAAGCCCTGGTTTGCATGGAGGCACAGATTCATTGTGTGACCTTGCATTGAGTCACTTGACTTCCAGTGTTTCAGTTGTGCTATAAAATTGACTAAAAGCAGGACTTAAACCAGACTGTGCATCCTGGGTAAATAATAGACTCAGGGAAAACATATAGGAGGAGGGGATTATGCTTTTGTATCTTAAAATACCTTCCCTGACAGAGAAGGTGGGTCTGCTATGGATGAATAATCTGTTAGCATAAATTATTGTTATTTTCAGTGATGGCTTACCAGGTATATGTATCAAAGAGTGATACAGTCTGCTTGATTTTATGGTACATTAACTTTGCCAGAATGCATTTATTATATTTAAAACCTGCTAGGTGCCTGCAGTGGGAACAAAGATTGCGTAATTATTTTTTCTTTAGCTTGTGGGAAAACAAATGCTTTGAATATAAAAGATTCGAGGGGTGAAAAGTTCATTCTGTTCACCCCTCCATCGAGAGAGTGTAGACAAAAGGTAATCTGATAACTAATTTGAAAACAGATGAAAGGAACCAATTTAGTGATGAAATAACTGCTACTTCCATTTCTTCCCTTTGTGTTATTGGAAACAGTAAATAGATTGAACAGTTGAGCTGTGAAGCAAATTTTTCATTATTTTATAATAAGCATCTTCCCCAATCAATTAATGGCTTTGGAATAAATAGCTTCAGGTTTTGATTTTAAAACATATACGTGAGATTTTGTTGCAACAACAATAAACAGCAGGAAATGTACCAATGTGCAGACCCTGTTTTAAATGAGGAATGTAGAGTCTATGAAATTATTGGGAATGTCTTCATTAAGTTCACTGTCTTTGCTGCTTCAGAAAACAATAATTTGTTCTGGAAAGCATTGCAAAATCCCCATGGGCAAATTCATAGGAAGTGACAGGTAAGGATTTCCATTTTGGATGGCTTTTCCGTACAGGTGTTGAGTGTGTTCATTCTTCCATCCCACATTTATTATCTGAACTCTTATCATTTATATGATAATAACAGTGCCTCCTCATTTACTGTGGTTTGTGCACTGGCCAATACCTGCTCTGTCTATGTGGGGAAGGGGTGTATGCATGGATACTGTGACATGCAGAAAGCTCTCTGATCTTTATTTGTCAACAATGAAACTCATTGATCCTAATATACATGTATATGTTACAAAAAGAGAAAAAAACAAACTCATCACTAAGTTTTTAAAGCAGAGAACACGTTCCTGGTTTCATAGCTCTTCCTATGTTTTGAAAAGGAGAAGGGATTCACATGATACATATTTAAAATGTAAGAAGCCTGGAACCCCCAAGCAATAGCAAGTTTTTACTGTCCAACTATAGCATTCTTTCACTGAACACTTTTTTTAGCACATAGCACCTTTTTTTTTCATGCTCTGTATCTATTTTGACATAGTTCTGGGAAGAAGGACAAGGGTAGCAGGAAGAATAAACTCTCCTACATGGCCTGTTCCCAACAGCTATCAGGCAGTGATTTACAGTATTAAAGTAAATATTTTTCATAGCAGTATTTGTGTTTAGTCACTTTTAGTGTGAGATATAACACATTGTTGACTATGATGAATACATTCTGGGAAACAATAGCTGGGGCAGTGCACAGCAGTATTTAAAAATGGTTTGGAATGAAGCAGCAAATAAAGAATTAAAAAAGTCTTAAGCGGTTTGGGGGGGGAAAAAAACCAAACAGGTAACTGTTAGATTAGATCCACCTTCATACAGACTGTCATAGCTGGAGATTGACTTATTGAGAGCAGGGGAGAGCACAGTATTCCAGCCACTGTAATGCTTTTAAGTGGTCTTCTATAATGCTGTTAAATAGTCTTCCAAACTTGCAGCAAAGAATTGTAATTTTGAGAAGACACAGTAGAAGTTCTAATTTCTACCCTAGAAGGAAAAATATTGTCTTAAAACTACTGAGACTAATTCTAAATATTTAGGGACTTATTCTACTTATTTCCCAAATCATATGTGATTTTTCCATGAGAATTAACAAAATGATTTGTCATCTTCTTTGAATTTGAACTGATGGATCGTTGAAAAGCAAAACACATGTGGTACATTTTGTTCTGATGGAGAAAACAGTAACGATACACAGAGTGACACTAAATGAAACTGGTAGTCATTGAGCCACTCCCTTTCTACAGTCTATGCAGTCAACCCATCATTGCTGTTTTCAGAAGTTAACAAATGAAAAGAGATGAACTTTCTTTCTTCAGTGACTGTCTCCTGAGTAAAGAACAGGAACATAAGTACTTTAACTGTCAAGTGATGTTCTACACCAGTGACTACAAATAGAAAGTTATGCACATGTTATGTTAGAAGCTGGGAAATCATATAAAGATTAATCAAGCCAGCACATCAACTCATTGTATCACACTGATCCTCCACTGAAAACAGCTGGTATTTTGCTAGAAGTACTTTGCCAGAAATGGGACGTGATTCAATATTGCAGTGTCAGAGATGCCTTTGTTAACTGAAGCAATCCTCAGAGTCAGCAGAATTAATGTTGAGTATAAATACATTTTCTTACAAATCTTAAGCAGACCAAGAATGCAATCCATTGCAACCAGCAGATGCGTTTTACACTCAGTAACTTCGTCAGGATGTTGCTTGAGATTGATGGTAATTACTGATGTGTCATTTGGGGTGTGTTGTCCATTAAAACTCAATTTATTTCATCAGTTAGCACCCAACTTACATTATGTAGTATGTTAAAAGAGCATTCACACTGGAATTGTAAAGGTGGGTATGTGGTTTAAAAAAAAATCTTCAAAATATAATGGCACAATAATTCTCTATTTCACTGCCTAAATCTACCAGATCCTATTTCTGTCCTCGCAATTCAGAGCCAGGTTCAACTACCTCTCACACCACAGCTTTCCTCTATAATCTTGGCATGTCACTCCCCTCTTTGGGCTATCTCCTTGTTCCTATGACTGAGTATTGCTATTACCTAATTATTCAGGGTGAGGATAAAAACATAACATACTGTAAACCATCCTGATTCCAGAGTAATTCAAGGCAACACGTAAATGTCATAGAAAAGGAGGAGAGTAATAGACCATTCACATTTTTTTCCTTCAACCTTCTCCCTTATGGAGCAAATCATAACTGAAATCTAAGGAGACTCTGGGACTTGGTCTTGCCTATGTGCCCTGTGGAAATGTCTGGCTTAGAGGACAGAGAAGTGGCAGGTGTTGTGCAAGGAGATGCAACAGCTCCAGGAGAACACAGTATCCTATAACTGAAGGGTTTTTGAACCATTTTTTTTCTTTTAAAAATTATGATGCTGCAACAACATCAGCAGAAATCTGCTCTTAGTCTCCTAAGATGTGAATTGAACTGGTTTAATAAACTCTCTTTTAATGCTATTTCACATGTTGATTCATTTCCTTTGCACAAACCTTTTCTACCTCTAACCTTTTCTACCTACTAACAAAATTTAGCCCAGGGCTGTGGTGAGGCTTTAAGCCATTTACAATAATAAAAAACATCTAAAGTCACCTGTTAATACTGTCTGCAATCTTTAATTTCAGGTCAGGTGGCTTTTCGTCCTATGAGTTCATACCTCCTGCCTTCAGCCGATGTAAATGAATGAGGTTTACTGGCATAGTCCTGCTTTCCATAGCTAATGATATTTCTTGGACTGGAGTGAAACATTTTTCCACTGTAAATAACAAAGATAGCACTGTGCTGTCCATGCAAAAAATATTGAATTTAGTGACAAGCTTTGCATATATAACATAATCCCTTGAAGGCCCAAACTCTATGACTTTTCTCCCCTTGAGTGTATCTTCCTATGCAATTAAGGAGGCTGTTTTCAGTTACTTAAGAGAAATAAGTGCAGGAGAATAGAGCCCTAAGAAATGAACATTAGTTATCCCAAAAGGGACCTAGTGAGAATGGAAGCTTAAAAGGGTCTACACAGTTTAATTCATGTACCATCTGTTTTTGGGAAAATTAGCACAGATTAGATTTTCCAACTCATCTGAGGCTAAGAAAGTGCCTTTAGAACCTGTAGTATTTGCTTAAGTATTAAAAACAAATTAGCACCATTTTACTTACTGTGTGAATCCTGTGCATATTAGTTCCCTTTGGAGTAAGCTATAAGAATTGTAGCAGCAAAATAGCAAAGTGATGTCTCTCAGCAAACCACTCCTTGCCAATGTTTCTTAGCTGCTTTATAGAAGCGCTTGACATTCTTGTCCTCTTCTGAGCACTGTTTTGTTAGACGTGACCATTTTGTACAAATTCATTTCTTCCTCAGGGCCGAGAGTGTGTTCCCTGTGACCTCTGACTGGTGTTCCTCCTCTCAGTTTGGCTGTAAGTGGGTGTTGTAAGCTGAAAGACATCTAATTTAGCCCAAACATGAGTAACTGAAGTATATTACCCTCCTGATAAAAGAATCCTCATACTCAAAGACCATGTAATTGTATTATATCAAAGCACTACATTATAATTACAGAATGGCTTTCAAAAAAAAAATTAAATTTTAAAATATTTGACAGAAACATGAAGTAACTTAGATTTTGCTGGATTTTTTTCCCCTCACTTTGGTACTTACCAGACTTCTGTGTTCTGAGGGCAAAAAGATGAAACTAGATGAGGCTGTTGTGATACCCTCCAACTATGCAATATTGAATACCTGGCTTCCTGCTGTGGACTGAATATAGGGGCAGTAAATGCAAAGTTAGCATCTTTAACAGTGTATTTACCTCAGCTGGACTCTGGTTTTCTTTCACTCTATTTGTTGCAGAAATCTTTAAATATAGAGCAATCTCAGTTATTGGAAGCTGGATGGCACAGGTACACACATTTCTCTTGCCAAAGATTCCCAGGCTCTTACTTCAGCTTTCAGTCATCTCACATAATTATATGAAATATCAAGTATTTTATGCTACCCATGAAATATTACTTAGTTTAGACGCTTTGTTGACGCTGTATGGTTGATGCTGTATCTATGAATGTACTTAATAATGAGATGGTTTTGCATATCTCAAAAGATTAATGGACTGGAATTACATCCTTGCTTGGTATGAACTGTCAGATTTTCTTGACATGACTAGAATTAGTTAGATTTAAAAGAGCAATGAGCCTGGTCCATTATTTTCAGATGATGTAGTGGTAATGCATATAATACTCATTATGGAGTAGGGTGACAGGATGCAACACCCAACAGAAAACTATAGCTCTGCATTTAGTTGAGGTTGCAATAGGCAACCTTTCAAAGAATTCTCTAATTATAATAAAACAGAGTAAAAAAAGTTGCCTTTCAGTGACCAACTAAAGATTTTAGATTGTCATGGCAAACGATACAGGCGCTTTTGCGATGGTACTTTTTTGGTGAGTGAAACTCTATGTAGTGAGGATCAACGTGCTGATAGCATGAGCCTGTGTGTGCCCACGTGTGTAAAGTATTTGTTCACAGCACCTGTAAATAAAGGCATTGCAGCTTTGCTTTTGTGGTATCAAGGTGCCAGCTGAAAAGTGAAACTCGGAGTACTACGACGTTTGTTCCAGTGCTCCAGAAGCCCACTGTGAGTTAATCGGCGATTTTTCACAGACGACATCTAATCTATAAGTTTAAATTACTTTTCACTCCTATTATGCCTTAATTGAAGTGCACCAATGTGAAACTGCAAGAGATGGAGCTTCAGTAATTCTAGCCTCAATTAAGTTTGTGTGGATTTGAGTCTTTTTTCCTTCCTTTTCCTTGGACTGTGGATGATTCTTTGACACCTTGTGTTTATTTAAACTATTGCTAGAGAAGTTAGAGGATATGTATATGACCAGGTATTCTATAAGACCACTCCGAAGAGATAGGAAGGAGTTGTGTGTATGATTTATAAACTCATACGTGTCTTTTATGCCCTACTGTTTCGCTTAAAAACTGTACCACCAGCAGCAGCCAAATCCCTCAGGATTCTGCTGGGGAGGAATAGTTTAACAGCAATCATTTTTTGGGTAAATGACAGTTACCATCTCTATAACAACTACCCTCATCCCATCCTTGACTTTTCTTCAGCTCCCTGCCTATAAGACACAAAATGTGTGTTGCAACAGAGTGAAATCATAGTGAAGAAATAAAGCACCTTGCTATATGGAACAGGAAATTCAGACACAGCAGAAAGCAAAAGTTGTACTAGGAGAGGCAGGATGCCGTGTAAAAAAAGAACAGGCATATGGTGATGCAGTTAATTCTTAGTTACTTCACATTTTACCAGAACTGATATATATTTACCAGAAAATTAGATTTGATGCCTCTATCTGGGCATATATGCTTTTACAAATGTTTCTGGTGTTCAGCTAATAGCAATGAAAGCAGCATAAGAATCTCACTAGCACAAGCCTGTGGATTAAAATAGTTGTTTGCAACATATTTTTGTTACAGACCTTCCCAAGTTTTCCTTCGTGGCTCAGATGGTCATAAAGTTTGTGTTTGCTTTTAACTGGTTTGCTCCTCTGAGTGATTTTTGGCTCCTGAGAAGTAGCCCACAGACTTTGAGAGGTCAACAGGTATAAATGGAAAACCTACTATATTTCTTAGCTTTCTCACTGTTGGACATGACTTTTTCTCTGAGTGAGAATATATTCAGCATCTCTGCCATCACAAACAGAAAAGGCAGCTGCTGTGATATACACCTTGATGTGCTATAATTATGATGGTGTTACACTGTGCTGCAACATGCCTCACTTCACCAGTCAAACTGAAACTGGGTTGCTGCTTTTTCTACTTACTTTTTCTTATAAGAAGTTGTTCTGATATGCAGGCTAAGATAGCCACACATGCAGTGACTTCAGTAAGACAAATATGCCTCTAGGTCAAAGGGACAGAGCAGAATGTCATCCTCCTGGTCCCTGCAGTACCAGCAGCACAGTGTATTGCAGCAGGGAAGCAGGTGTGGGTGTGATGCCACAGGTAGGTCAAGGAGTTATTCAGCCACAGAGCATCTGGAGAGAGCGTGGCAGGTTGTTATCACCAGGGTAAAAATACTGCCAGGTATTCCTGAGGATTTGTCAAGTGATAAATTGATAGTGTGCCCCAAGAGCATTTCAAAGAGCACAGTGGACACAGATATAAATCCACATGAATAACAGAACTGCAAGAATAATGTTGATGCTGATTAAATAAGATTAAGCTTTGCAAAAGGAGAAGGGGATAGGAAAGGCAGAGGGAGAGAGAAAGGAGGAGGATAGAGAAGGTTCATTTCTCAGGCTTTTTCAAAACTTATTTAAATTCCCAGTGCATTTAAAGGGTCTGTCTGCACTGAGCAGACTACAGAAGTCAGATCTGGATTATTTAAGTCTCATGTATTGTTTAACTCATGCATTCAAAAGCAGGACAACATTTTGTGATGATCTGGTCTGACCTCTACCTGTACTCCATTGTTCATAAAACTTTCCTGAATTGAATCTTGTCTGAACAGTGACATATTCAGAAGGCCTCCAATACTGATTTGAGAATGCAAGTGATGACATACTGAATGGACTTCTTCGTAAATTGGTCCAATGGTTAATCTTTCTATTTATTTTCAAATAAGGAGATTTGAGTTCACAGTAAATTAGCACCATAATTTCTGTGTTCTGATTGAAAGATTACACTTCCAAACAGCCGCTGGGCTTCTAACCAGTGATTTGCATAGGCAGTTTTACGTGAAGATTTCTAACTTCCCTTTCATCAGCTCATAGAATATATATTAGCATTGACTGGACCCTCATTGCAAATCTCAACACTGGAAAGAAGTATCAAAAATTATGGTGCTGTCCCTCTCAATGGAATTCTTAATTAGGATTTATTTTTTTTTTATTTCTAAAGTATGAATTTTCCCTTCTAGTGAAATTAAACCCATCCTTTCTCTCACTGATATACGTAGTCAAAATTCTGAAAAACTGTGTGGTAATACTGAAAACATGCACTAATGTACAGCCAGAGTGACCATTATAAATCAAAGAGGATTTCCAGGCCTGAGTTAGAAAAAGTGTTCTCTGACATGTAATAATCAATTGAAATATGCTTTTGAAAGCTGAATCTGAACTCCATGTAATTCTAAGTAGCTGCACATATTACACAGCTTATTATATAGCAAAACTTTCTCAAAATATATTGGGTAGGAAGACCTTCAAGCCCCATCTGGGCTATCTTCAGATAATGATTTTGCCAAAATCTTGAATGAAAAGGGAAAGCAGAACTTTATAGGGTCAATTTTGATCTTTAAAGCCTTGCACATTAAGAGCATTGATATTCATTAACTCCTCTCTATAACATCTTCACCAAGTTTGTCGCTGCTGCCTTTGGTTGTATCGTCTAAAGTCAAAAGTTATGGGATATTGCATGAAAGTGCAGCATATCTCAATGCCTGTTTTCTGAGCTTGCTACTGAAAATGGAGATGCTGAGAGACCTTAGTAAGGGACAGATATTTGGTGCAATGTGCTGTGGGCTGCTTGATTTTGCATATTGCTCTACTTGAAGGAGGTAGGACTGGAACAGCTGTGCACTCAATCCTAGTGAAGACAAAAATCTCTCCCTTGGGAAGTCGCTTTCTTCTGCCAAGTGGGAGAGTCAAGTGCTGGATTTGGCTGTGGACTTTTCTGTTCTCTCCTGCAGTCTTTCCTTATTATTTGGGCTTTGGCTGAATATTTTGAAAGGATCAGACTGTGATTGATTTTTATTATTCCACACATTATCCTGTAAGATTTTGTTTTGCCCTTGCTGTCTTTTAGAAACAATTTTACTTATATTTTTGTTCAAGTTCTCAGATGGTGGTTCACAAGAGAATTGCTAGTATAGTACTCAGTAATAAAATGTTCATTTTCAATGAAAATTTTGTATGCAACTTAAAAACACTTTAAACTAAAACTTGAGCTGCCCTAGAGCATGACTCAGCCATGTACTAACAACTGTGATTTTTACCTTGTGGAAGGCATTTAAGCAGATGTTCTCTGCTGGCAGCAGAATTGCTTGTTTTTTGAAAGATGAGAATAGTCATAGATATCTGCTATTTTCTATAACAAACTCCATCTTTTTTTCCTGTGTTTTTTTAAAGAAGAAGAGGAGACATTCAAATCAAAGGTACTCCAGCTGCCTCTTGTGTCCACCCATGCCATAATGTCATTCATCGGTCCTTAAGGCTCACTTCTACTTTCTGAAATGTGTCAGCACATATCACTTAAAATCTTGTAGGATTAGTATCTGCAGCTGTATTTCTGAAACTCGACTTGCCCCTCCTTTTCTTTTTTTTCCTTTTACAGCATATCAAGAAATCAGTATTAAAGATCACGTCTAGTGGACTAACCCTATTGCTTATAGAGCTCTCAAAGTATCTCTGAGATTGTTATCAGACTTTCATTTGACTTCAGTAAAGATCATCTATAATAAGTTATTATAGAGCTGATCTCCCTGATGATCATCTGGGACTGGCTGTGTTGTACTTAGAGCAAGGGGCTGGCAAGCAGAGGGCAGCTGGAGCCCCTTTTATCCATGCTCCCCATGTTGAAACCTGCCCCACACCACAACCCTGTGTGCAGGCATGGGATTGTCACAAGGACAGGACTGACACATCATTATGTTGCATAGAGAAAATACCCAAACTTTGAGAGCCTGCCCACAACTGTCCCAATGTGACAGAAAAAGCACGGTGGGAAATAACCACTGACCATGTGAAGAAGAGACAAATCTAGATTTTCAAAGCACTCTCAGACGTTCATCATCTCTTTAATGAAGCTTTAAAGGCAAAGAGAGTCACTCTCTCAGCCTTCAAAAATTGCTAGAAATTATAATCTCAGACTGTTTCAGCATCTGCAGCTTATATACTCAGAATTATAGAATCATAGAATGGTTTGTGTTGGGAGGGACCTTAAAGATCATCTAGTCCAAACCCCCTGCAATGAGCAGGGACACCTTCCACTAGATCAGGTTGCTCCAAGTCCCATCCAACCTGGCCTTGAACACTTCCAGGAATGGGACATCCTCAGCTTCTCTGGGCAACTTGTGCCAGGGCCTCACCACCCTCACAGAAAATAATTTCTTCAGATACCTAGTCTAAATTTCCCCTCTTTCAGTTTGAACCCATTACTCCTTGTTCTATCACTACAGTTCCTGATGAAGAGTCTCTCTCTGCCTTCCCTAGAGGCCCCCTTCAGATACTGGAAGGGTTCTATGAGGTCTCCATGCAACCTACTCTTTTCTAGGCTGAACAGCCCCAACTTGCCAAGAATATCACATAAATTTCAGAAATTTCTTTCCTTCTGTAATAGCTGAAGATTATCTTTCCAGGATAGTAAAAAAATCTAGCTTCATCCAGATCTTTTTTTGTCATTTAAAAGACTTTGATGTATCAAAGCCTGTGAAAGAGAACCTGTGTTTTGGAGAGAGCCTGAGGGTTAGCCTGCTTTGGGCTGCATCACAGCCAGTGAAGTCGTGCCAAAATATCTCTGGCAGTGGAATGAAGTGCTCTGGTGTGGGACACTCCACTTTTTTGCAGTCTGCCTCTACACTGGAAATTTGCTGTAATGCTTTAGTACTGGCAAGTGACAGATGCCAGACTGAAACAGCTGTAAGGGACTTCTGTACCTTGCAGTGTTCAGTTGGTTTAGTCTCTCACAGGAGAAGAAATTAGGTAAAAGGTAAGGAAGTGAAAACTTCTGTTGTTTCAAAGAGCCACAGGAAAGACCAGTCCTTTGGTAGGCTCCAGCCACTTCATTAATATTAATTCAAAGGATTTAGTACCCTGCAAGTGTTAAAAATTCCAACAGTAGAAGACCGATGCTGAAAAAGCACATCGGAGTTTATACACGATCACACACTTCTTCCATGCATACTTTCAAAATGCCAAAGGATACAGTGACAAGTTTGTGTATTTACTGGTTCAATTCTGTAAATTGTTTACTTTGATGAAATAGTTGGGAATTTCTAAAGACTGTCTGCTGAGGCAGCAGCACTGGCCAGGGAAGTCACCATCCCTGGAGGGATTTAAAAGGTGGCACTTGGGGACACGGTTTAGTGATGGGCTTGGCAGCACTGGGTTAATGGTCTGAAAGGTCTTTTCCAACCTAAATGATTCTATGATTCTGTGATTCTATGATCTCAAACATCCAGGAAAGAATGCATAATGATGTAGCATGATACTATGCATATCTCATGGAGTTAAGCTAAAATCTTGCACTTCTGAAATCATTAATCTTATTACTAATATGTACGTGGCAGAGAGCTACAGGAACAGACAAGAACTTTGCTAATGTTGCAATCACCTTTCTGTATATTAAAAGAATTTCATATGAAACTCCTGCTTGAGCAGCATTTTCAGAAGACTTGCTTATCTGATTCTCAAGCAGAGGTACATTGCAGATGTCTAGAGAGCAATATTTTTCATGCACTGAATAGTTCATATTCTCCTACATCTTTCTTATAGGAGTTCCTAGCCCTTTTAGTCACCTTACCCCTTATCCTTGACTAAAATATGCCGTTAATATTAGGAAGTGCTGGTCAACAAAGCGAGGAGCAGGATCCTCTGCTTCATGAATATCACATATACATTAATGTTCACAGTGCTGCTCGTACAATTCCTTCAGGTTAGTTAGCTGATGTGAATTCTACAGAGATGGCTAAGATGAAAACAAATGTGCTCTTTAAGTTTAACCATCTCTCTTAAAAATTGCTTATCTCGCTCCCATTCCTATCCGAGTAGGTATAGTTTAAAGGGCAGCAGAAAATTTCTGTACGTGGCAATTACCATTCAATAGCAATAGACAATGTCAAACTAAAGTCCAAAGCAAGGAACTTGTGATTCAGAGAGAACATAAATTCTTCCCTCAAAATATGCCCTGTATTCTTCCAGTATGCATTGGTGCATTTATACCTGTACAATTTAACATTTTCTTTTAACAAAATAAAAGATGGCATTTGATCGCACAGGGAATTGTAACTGGAAACCCCGTTATTATAACACATGCCTAAGCAGGTGGATAATATTAAAGTCTTAAGTGTTACTGCTTTCAGAGACATAGCACTTCGAAAAACCCATTTAAGCATGTCAGACCAGTCTTTATACACTCTTATTTTTAAAGTAGTATTTGTTGCTGTGCATCTTCTCACAGGCAGATATTTTTTTTGTCCAACAAGACGTTCTGCCCCTTACATTAGGAAAAATTCTGTCTTGGCCTTCCCTTCTGCATTAATTTGAATGTTCAAATTAGGCCAGAGCTTAAAGTAATTCAAACTGGTAAGGTTTTCAACTAAATATTTTAAGTTTCCCAAGTCCATTATTTTATTTACTCTTCAAAAATGCTGGAATCATATTAGAAAAAGATTTATTTGAATGGCAAGCAGAAATCATTACCCAGACAGATAAGCCTATAAAGCATTAAAATTTATCTTAATAAAAAATACAGGACCTGGTTGTGGCACTCTCTGCATATTTGTCTAACAGACATGTAACAGAGAAATGGTCCAAATGGGCTTAATAAATCTCTTTCTTAAACTCACAAAAGACCACATCCTCACTTCCATAATTCTATTAGAGTCTGCTCCTCTGGAAGAGATAAAAGAAGAGATAACCTATCCATTCAGAATATAAAATAGCAATTGTTCAGCTGATGATTGGAATATTTCCAGTAGAAGGACTTAATTATGAAACAAAATTAGCTCAATCTGACCTTTTTAGAGAATAATGCAAAACTAAGTTTTTTTGAGACTGTCTTCCTGGAATAACTAAAATAAGGAATAATTTACTTCCCTTTTTTTACAAGGCCAAAAGGTGGCAGAAAATGATAGCAGTGCTCTTGGTGAGATGACAATCCAAGGATAATAATAAGACAGTATTTGCAGAAAGAGATAATATATTTTAATAGACTAGCTGATGCAGTTTAAAAACAGAGGAGCTTTCAGACACACAAGCCCTTTTCAGTGAGAGCAGGTTCCCCTCTGTGACTCAAAATTGGGAGCTTAATAACTAGATAGTATGATGATTGTGTCATAGGAATGCATGGAAATGCATGGTATCTATATT
Source organism: Lepidothrix coronata (assembly GCF_001604755.1). Classification (NCBI taxonomy): domain Eukaryota; kingdom Metazoa; phylum Chordata; class Aves; order Passeriformes; family Pipridae; genus Lepidothrix; species Lepidothrix coronata. The sequence continues at coordinate 779,947 of NW_016690322.1, read as the reverse complement.
AATTACATCCTGAAAGCTCCTCTTGGGATAAAGACATAGCATATTGTTCCAATCTCCATTTTATCTAAGTGATAAATAGGGATAAGTACCTGTACCCACAGACTGACAGGCTGGATAGAATGCTGTGTGTTAAAGCATTTCTCTACAGGTGTTTAGCTCGATGAGTTTATGTGTATTGAGGCACTCCTCACGAGCTAAAAAAAACCCACCACTACAAACTGGAAAGAAAAACCTCATCTGTTTTATCAGTCCTATGTCTGATTTCATGACATTCTGAATTCTCCTAAGCCATGCTGATATCACTGCATACGGGGAAAAAGGCATGAACAGGTGGTGATATTAACAGGCTTCTTATGGTTCTGAAAAATGAGATAGAAATGTTTCATGTCATGAAAGTCAACATCAATCATCATCCATCTTGTGCAGATATGGAAGTCAGCCAATGTGGTTCTTGCTGAGGAGGCGTGAGATATTTCTTTTGCATCAGAGCTGTTGCTCTGGACACAAGTCATAATTTGTTTAATATAGATGAATGAGGAGAATATTACTAATACTGCCTTTTTTTTTTTTTTTATTAAACTTAACTGAAAGCTCCCCCTCCTGGCACATTCCCTGAACTGAATGCACTGTTCCTGATGTCTACTTTTAGCAACAAGACTTTTCACAAAGATTCTTTAAAAGTAGTATATTTATAGTTTTCCAAGGATTTCACATTTACCTATCCAGCTTCGGGGCTTGTGAACTCATTTAACACCAGGGGATTGCTCTAAGGCTTTACCTTTAATTTTAATCTCTTGCTTTTCCAGGCAAAGACTTACTTGATTTCCACTTTGCTGCATATTATAAAGAGTAAAGAAAACAACTTTTTCAGAAAATTTGAATGTTTTCATTTGTGTTCCTTCAGGGTAATTGCTGTATCTAATCTATAACCCACCATCTATTTTCCTAATAAATGCCTTAGAATCATTCTGAGAAATCTAGAGGATCTCATTGAACCAATGCTGCAGCTGTGATGAGAGCAGATCCTGACCAGGATGAGGGAATCTGCAAGCCAGGGAAATGGAAAAAAGCAAAGAGGGACACGTTTGTGTCACAATTTTGGTAACTGCTGTAACCACTCTCATCTCATTTCCACCTGTGTTTCAAGGACCACTAATGCCAATCATTCCTGTAATCCCTTAAATCAGTGCAGTCACTTATGTACTGAATATAATAAACTGATTTGTCACTGATTTTCCAAAGTCCTATATTTATGCAAAGAAAGGGGAAGACTCTCCCAGCATATGTAGGCACAGGATTCTGTAGTTCCCATCAAGTCCTACATTTTAATTTTCTTACAGTCCCTGGTACCATTCCTCAATTCCAAGCAGGCTGACAAAGGCAGTGACACTGGTTAGGGAGCTCTCACTATGTTTGCTATCATGTTCAAAGGCCTCATCTCTCTGTGTCCTTAAAAACTGTTCATGGGAGACAACATTTTACTGGAGCATGAAGAGAAGAATGAATACTTCTGGAAGGATTGTATGGGGACCATGCTTTCACAGAGGCACTCACACCAACCCTCTGGCCGCAGAGGAAAATAAAGAGTGAAGCAGAGTAAAATGACATCATAATAATCTCAACTCTGTGCTGAGCTGTAATAGTAAAATAAGAATGAATGAATTAGTTACAATTATTACTTCTTTTCTGGGCTTTCCCTGAATATCAAGGTGGTATTTTCTTCTATGGTAGCAATGCTACTTTGCTTTATATGCAGTTAGGTAGTAAATATAGCAGGTTTTAGTTGTATAATAGTGGTTATTTTAAAGTCTAGTACAGAGTAACAATTTACTATGGCTACAGTGAATGAAGTATGTCCATTAGACTTGGTACATTAGGTCTGGAAGCAGGAGAATTGCTGGCCTGGCACCCTATGCCACTTTACTGTTCCCTCTCCATGATAGCAAAAATCAGGATTGACCTACACAAGAAAAGCTTCTTGCCCTAAATGGAGCAGAGCTCAACTCCTGAGGCAGCGAGGCCAATTAGCTTTGAGTTCAGCTTACAGCAGAGAAGGGCTGTTAGTATAAATGTCTACACATAGGACAGAATAGCAAATGCAAACTTTGAAGTCAAATCAGAGTAATAAAGTAACAAATGACATGTTCATTATATCCATGAATATAGGTATACACATGCACCTATCTGTATTCTTCTTAAATCCTTGCTTTATAGATGTATGTGCACACGTGTCTTGTTAGAAATGTCTCAAAAGCTCCTTTTATTGTCATAATGAAACAGTAGGACTCCTTTGAGAGCTATTTGTCTGCAAAACTACTGTAAACTTCTTTTGAGTAGGCTGTCTGCACTCAAGAGAGTTAAATCAGTAGAACTTTGACAAGATTAGAAGACTCACTGATATCTAATTAATGTGGAAATAATTGTTGTAATGGTTGCATTTCTCTACAAAGCATGTACCGAAAAACAGTTACATGATTTAGGGAGCATTAAATCAGTTTGATATGCAAATGAAGGTATGGACTACTAATAATGCTGGTATTATTTAAACATTTGTTTATTAAACCGAGAAAATTGGAAATGTCAACAAATGGGATCCAAAAGCAATGTCTCTTATCAACAGAGACTTTCTTCAAAGTTTTTACTGTACTCCTTTTGGAGTCAGTAGGCTCTAATGACAAGAGTAACAGCAATACTAAATGTGAGGGTACTGCTGGGAGTAAAGTGTGAAAGTTGTTCCTGCACCTCACATATTCCACAGCTTTTTCTCCACTAGGAATAAAAGGGAGCAATTGTAGTGCTCTCCAGATTATCCCTGAGCTCCTATCTTTTTGCTGTTAAGGGGTCATGGAAACAACTTAAATTGTCTTTATCCACTTAATGTAGATTCAATTAACTCAGGTTAATGACTATGGGATGGAGCTCGGGGAGTTGAGAGCTGCTCTCATTGTTCAACTCGTCTTGTCCTGTGACACAAGCTGCATTTTTGGGTGGAAAAAAAGTAAAAGGTGATATGTTGCCAAGATATGACCAAACAGAGTCTACAGGGAATCATTGCCTCTCAGGCCATGTGCAAAGCTCATGGCTGCATCCAAGTACAGAAGTGCAACACAGAGTTGACCAAATCCCATAAAAAACAACTGCATCTTATCTGTTTGCTAACCTTTGCTCTTAACCTTAGTACAATCAACACAAAGTCTTTGGGGTTAATATGTTGTAACCTGTTAAGATTCAGATGAGTATTTTGCCTGGGATCTTCATCTTTCCTGCATTAATATATCATGGCCAAAAGAGTGCCTAAAGAATAATTTGGCTTCAGAAACAGTGTAAAATTGGAGATTTTTCCCAGGTAATATGCCAAATTATGTAGTTCCGTGATATTTAACAGCACATACTTTTGAAATCTTACTTGGAAGACTTAAACAGGATTACTCAGAAGAGCACTTGCTAACCCTTTCTATTTTCATTTCCATTCACAGGATTTCTGAGCACCGGGGACCAAGCGGCAAAAGGAAACTATGGCCTCCTTGATCTAATTCAAGCTTTGCGATGGACTAGTGAAAATATTGGGTTCTTTGGTGGTGACCCACTAAGAATAACTGTTTTTGGATCTGGTGCAGGCGGTTCATGCGTCAATCTGTTGACTTTATCCCATTATTCTGAAGGTAACCGTTGGAGCAATTCAACCAAAGGTATTATGCAGGTTGCAAATTTTGACAATTTTGGTGTCTGCATGCCACCACCATTAGTACTATGTGATGTTCTGTATATTCTCTTTGTTCCTATGAACTGTTGAGTTCAGCTCAATATTAAGAAAACTTTTTATAGGCTGTACAAGCCTCCTTCTCCCTCAGCTCTTCTGTGCACGTTTAAATTTTGGGTCACTTTCTTCTTTTTCCTATGGAGCCTTGTAGAAACACTTTATAGCAGACTTTTGAACAGCATTTTCTTGGTGCATCGTTTTTGTCTCTTTTCTTTCCTACCTAAGGGTGTCCTTTTTGGAAACCAGTCAGTCATGCTCACGGTAGATGAGGTCGTCTTTATTCAGACAGTCGTGAAAGGCGTGTTTAGTTTCTCCTGAGGAGCAGAATTTAAAGAAAAATAAAATGACACAGTTTCTCTTTTCAGGCTAACAGCTGCAATGCTTAAAACTATTATTTTGTGTGAAGGAAACAAGTACCTAGTTCAGAAATCTTTTGTCTGAAACTGCATGAACTTCACTTGCTGTCATCTAATAAAAGAATGGTTGAATGTTTTGCATGCATGATCCAAAATTGTCAAAGCATCGAAGTTGCAAATAGATTTTCTTCTATATGTTTTTTCCTATTCCATAACTAACACCTTTTCTCTCTAGTCGAGGCAGACAGCAGGAAATTAAAAACATGCTGTTTGAGGCACCCAATTTTTTTTCTATGATTTTTGCACCACAGTTTCACACAGTTTCTCTCATTTGCATGGCTCTTGCTTATTGATCCCATTACTTTTGTCTCACTGTTTTCACGTATTTTTATCTGTATTGTTTAGTTTTACCAGGGACATCACACTGTGCCCTGTGCATATAATCCTCCCCTAATTTCTATTGCTGTATCTCCATGGGGGACTAATTGGCCAGTCATAAAAACGTAATTCCACTGACATTAAAAGAGCTGCATTTACCCAACGTCATGGTGCAGATCCCACTGAGGTCAATAGAAGTGACAGCTTCTTTAGATCATGCCGTTACACTATTTTAAATGAGAGGAAAAATATATGTTTTACAAGAAAAGTCAAGTGGAAAATAAGACTGTGGTCTGAATTTTAGTCTATTTCCACAATTTGATTTTTAAAATAATCTTTTCTTTTTTTTTGTTCCATAACTACCTGCACTTAAACAGAAGATATTTATAAGCTGACCTATAAGAACAAGATGTAAGCATTACTTCATCGCAGGGTAACGGGAGGGTCACACTGCACCATCTTCTTTTATCAGAACTCTCAAAAAACAATTTTGTTATCAAGGGTTTCCTTTCAGGTGGATTGAGGAGACCTGGTTTATCCTCCCCTAAATCTTACATTATGATAATATTGATCCTCTTGACATAACATGGCATTAATGAGAAATCCCATATTTACAGTATCTGGACAGTCATGTGTTGCCTCTTATAAGCAGATGTTACCATGTCATGTGGCAACACATGGCCAGAATTCTGACAGAATTTGTCTGGGGAAACTGATGCAGCAAATTGTAAACATAGCAGAGCTATGGGAGGGGAACTGAAGTTAGTAAATTTTTGAGGATTTCTTTTATGAGGAAGTGAACTCATGCTTTTTTTCTAATTTGGATTAAACAGAACAATGTGCCATAGCCCCAAGTATGTTACGTTTCTTTCAGAGGTGGTTAGACCTGCCATGGAAAAAAAATTGGTCACTTTCAAATAAGAAAAATTATTTCAAGTATTTAAACATTTTCTGATATTTTAACATTTCCAAACCCCCTTTTATTTCATATTATTTTGTTTCACATTCACATTTGAAAGCTGGAGAAGGACTTTTTACAAGAGGACAAGTGGTGAATGGCTTCACACTGACTGAGGGCAGATGTAGATCAGATATTAGGGAAAAAATTCTTCCCTGTGAGGGTGGTGAGGCCCTGGCACAGGCTGGATAGAGAAGCTGTGGCTGCCCCATCCCTGAAAGTGTTCAAGGTCAGCTTGAACGGGGCTTGGAGCAACCTGGGATAGTGGAAGGTGTCCCTGCCTAGGGCAGGGAGTTGGAACAAGAAGATCTTTAAGGTCCTCTCCAACCCAAACCATTCTGTGATTCTATGATTATCAACCAGTCTCTTTGATAATCTGCAAATTCGAGTGCTCTCTTTTCTCCTGTCATTTCCCTTTGAAAGATTCCCTTGGCAGCTGAGAGGAGGACTTCAGCCTATTTCAAGATGGTGCTGTTTGTTAGCCACCCACCTGCAAGTGGGCAGAAAGAACAGCAGCCATCTTTGGAAAGTGCTCTGAAAATATAGATGGATATATGCAAATTATTATTATTTACTTTGGTGATGCTTTGAATAGGAGTCACAAAGTGCTATGGTCCATTGAGCATTTAAATCTTCTTTCCATCAGTCTGAAGCCCATAAGAGATAATAACCATACACATTATCAGATAAAAATGTAGTTCTCCATCCTGTGAGGTACAAATTTCTTCCAGGAATTATGTCACAGAATGAAAATAATTTTTCATAACATTGTCCATTTTTCACCAACATGGTTTGAGTGGAGGAATATTTCTCTAAGCATTCTTCAGCAAAAGGAGGGATGTTTAGTTTCCCTTCCTCAGAAAGCTTTATGGCCAGAGGACTTGACCACTTTTTAATCCTGCATTTGATGTTTATGTAGCACTTAGCAAGCCATAGTGTTTATATCAGCATTTTCTTACACTTAGCTTACACTTTCTGTCCTTGTTCAGGCATATTTAATAAAGCAATAAAAATAGATTTACAAAAGATGCAAAAAAACCCCACACATTATGGAGTATCATGAAATACATATTTTTTTAAAATTCAGCTTTGTCACTTTGTTATATTTATTACAATGCCTGGATCCTCTGTGGTAATTCCACTGACTTTGAGCTGATTTATGCTAGCTCAATATCTGACCTTATAAACATGCAAATATATTTTTAGCTGTTTTATAGCTCAAGTTCATTCTTATTTTTACTCATATCATGCTAGGAAATAATATCTCGGATATAACTTCTCATAAATTTAAGGAGAGGCTGGAGTTTACATTTCAATCTCTACACCTATCTTATTTTAAGACTTTTGGGTTTGGATCTAATACAATCTAGAATGATTTTAAAATTCCTCAGAAGCTTGTAAAATGTTTCCTGCCAGCAACAGATTCCGACTAACTTGTGAGTGCACAGGGTCTGATGCTGCAGTAGAGGCTGTGAAAGCATGTCTCTGATTGGATTTAGAGGCTATGGAAGTTTTCTATCAACAGAAATATGTTACTTATCAAAGTAAAAGCCATCCTGTGCATTATTGGAATACCTTTCTGAAGTAAGCTGAGCACCTTCACTCCAGTTCCTTTAGTGGGAGTATCCAGCTATTCATCAAGCATTGGAACAAAGATGCATTCTTAGGAAAATTAAGTGAGTGGGGCCAGATGTCACTTCTAGTCATCAAGTAACTCTCCCAGAGTCAGTGGAATGATTCCAGGTGTCTATCAGGATAAGTCAAACAAAATTCTGACCCATATATCTTAAATCAGCATAGAATGCTATAGCCATTTTTTATTATCCACAGTGAACTATAGGAGGCAGGGTCCAGTATAAAATATTTTCCAGTAATTTGTGCAAAATATGTACTCCTGAAATTAACTTTAATGAAAATAAATAACAAAAAACCAAACCAAACCAGCCAAACTCACAAACAAACAAAAAACCCAGAATAGGTCACAGTTACCTAAATATAGCCTAAGTTTCTGAGTGTTATTTTGCACAAGGTTCAGACTCATAATCTCTTTCAGACACCAAATTACCTTCCCCAAATGGAGCTGGAAAAGTCCAAGCCCCAACACAAAGAGAACACAAGAAGTGTGAACAGTAAGGATGGAGTTTTGATTGCATTAAATCCAATAGCAAAAAAAATAGATTGATTCATTGACTATCGGGGCTGAGGTTCTCATCCATGATATGTTTTAAAAATGCTTACAGAAGGGAGAAGAAAAAAAAGTAAATGTCAATTTCAACATATTTTGTTATTTCTGTGGGTAGAATTCCTGGTCCAGAGTGCTAGTTAAACCAGCATAAATTCAAATTAATTGCACTGAAGTCTTTGGGATTTACTGCAAGTTTATATGCAGTGCTGGATCATTCTCTCTCCTCTAAAAGAATACGTGAGCATATGTTTAAATCTCTGAATTACAAAGCTAAATAGTGTAAAATATATCATTTCCCTTTTTATGTAAGTGTGATCAATATAAACCTGCATTTAAAAAGCTCCTTACAAGAAAGAATTTTGACTTAGACACTTATAAATTTAATAGCTGCCTAGTACCTTCTCATCTTTTGCTCCAGAATATAAACTTTTGAAATTATAGACAATTCAAAAGCACACTTTAAACCAGGTTTAATCTCAAACAAAACATAAAGAAGTGTATTAGGTTTATTTAACACATTGTTGTATGCATGCAACTTCAACCCATTTCACAGACTTGCTGGCTTTTCCTCCAACCTATAAACTGCTTTAATTTTAGGGATTTCTTTCAAGCTGTTAGTGTTATCCTACATAAGGTAATGCCACTTCTTTTTTTCTGCCTGAGTTTCTTTCAAAAATCTGTTCCTCAGATGGACTATATTGAGGTAGAATCATTTGCTTCAGCACACATTGCATTTATTTTGTGCACATTACCTGTAGGTACAACAGAAGTCAGATCCCTTGTATTTAAGTACTATTAAGATTCAGGTATCTCTCCTGTTGAAGTTTTCTGTTGTTTCAAAGAACTCCTTTGAATCTTTCAAGTCTGTAGCTGTTTCAAGGTCACTTCAGTAGTTTTCAAATATTTCTCCCCACAGGACTTTTTCAAAGAGCAATAGCTCAAAGTGGAACAGCTCTCTCCAGCTGGGCAGTTAGTTTTCAGCCTGCAAAATACGCCAGGATGTTGGCTACAAAAGTTGGTTGCAACATGTCAGACACTGTAGAACTGGTAGAATGTCTACAGAAGAAGCCTTATAGAGAACTTGTCGACCAGGACATTCAACCAGCAAGATACCACATAGCCTTCGGACCGGTCATTGATGGCGATGTGATACCAGATGATCCTCAGATACTGATGGAACAAGGAGAATTCCTCAACTATGACATCATGTTGGGAGTTAACCAAGGGGAAGGGTTAAAATTTGTTGAAAATATCGTGGACAGCGAAGATGGCATATCGGCTAGTGATTTTGACTTTGCAGTTTCTAACTTTGTCGATAACTTGTACGGATACCCGGAAGGCAAAGATATATTGAGGGAAACTATTAAATTTATGTACACGGACTGGGCAGATCGACACAATCCTGAGACCAGAAGGAAAACACTGCTGGCTTTGTTTACTGATCACCAGTGGGTTGCACCAGCAGTGGCCACAGCAGATCTTCACTCGAATTTTGGATCGCCTACATACTTCTATGCCTTCTACCATCATTGCCAGACAGATCAGGTACCTGCATGGGCAGATGCAGCCCATGGAGATGAGGTTCCTTATGTACTAGGAATCCCCATGATTGGTCCTACTGAATTATTTCCTTGCAATTTCTCCAAAAATGACGTCATGCTAAGCGCAGTGGTGATGACGTACTGGACAAACTTTGCAAAGACTGGGTGAGTACCAGACAATGAATGGTCTTGTGTGCAAACTCAGGATGGAATGATGCAGTACCTTCCATTGTTTATCTGCTTTGGGAATGCCTCTGTACTTTTAGGATGAATAAGAGGTTAAGAATTGGGTTGGATATTTATGTTTATTTTAATGTCCCTCAGCTCACTTACGTATTCTGGCAAAAAGGGAAAAATATCTTTGCGGACATTCTGCGTGAAGAAATTTTTAAAAATACACAAATATAACTATGGGAACCCCAGAAAGGTGTTATAGCTAAGCATTTAATATATGTGTATAGTTAAATATAGTTACATTAGTAACTGACTTTATCCCAATACTGATATTTTCATCCCATGAGACACAAAATTATGCAAATATTGCATCAAATATAATACATTTTATTTTAAGAGCACAGTTTGTCTTAAATTGACATTTCTGGCCATAAAATATGTGACTTTAAATTTGGAAAGTGTTGTAATTTTCATTAATTCTTCTTTCACTGGAAGCTCAAAACACTTTGTTACTTTTGACCATTGTTATTTTTGACTTTGTGTTGCACTGAGTTGTGCTCTTCCATGATCTTTCCCCCCTGGAAGGCCACACATGCTGCATATGAAAGGAAATGCTGAACTGTACAAGCTTCATGTTGGTAAAAAAGAAAAACAAATCTTAATGTCCTCTCACACTCGTCTCTCATCATTTGTCCACATCACCACACTGATGGCAATCTGTCCTCAGCAGCACAAGTTTTCAATGTGAGAGAGACAGTAACATTTTGGGGAACTAAGGGAGTCGCTGAAATCTGAGTAAAAGAAGGGTTCATTTGCATAATGCTGTTTCTAATCAAGATTATTAAGGCCTCTAATTTTAGGGAATAGCACTCTGCTCTGTCCAAAGGCAGATTTAAACATTTAGTATAAAATCTTAATTATGTTAATTTTATAATTCTGTTTGAAATGCTTTGTAACATTGGAGATATCTCTTTTTTTTAGTGACCCAAATCAACCAGTGCCGCAAGATACAAAATTCATCCATACAAAACCAAATCGTTTTGAAGAAGTAGCATGGACCAGATATTCTCAGAAAGACCAACTCTATCTTCACATTGGATTAAAACCACGAGTTAAAGAACACTATAGGGCAAATAAAGTGAACCTTTGGTTGGAACTGGTACCTCATCTGCACAATCTTAACGACATTTCACAGTATACCTCTACCACAACTAAAGTGCCATCGACTGATAATACTTTCAGACCAACAAGGAAAAATTCTGTTTCAGTTACTTCAGCCTTTCCTACAGCCAAACAAGATGATCCCAAACAACAACCAAGCCCATTTTCAGTGGATCAAAGGGACTATTCCACAGAATTGAGCGTTACTATTGCGGTTGGCGCATCTTTACTGTTCCTGAACATTTTGGCCTTTGCAGCGTTGTACTACAAAAAGGACAAGCGGAGACACGATGTCCACAGGAGATGTAGCCCACAGCGTACGACTACCAATGATCTTACCCATGCACAAGAAGAGGAGATAATGTCCCTCCAAATGAAGCACACTGACTTGGATCATGAATGTGAGTCCATCCATCCACATGAGGTGGTTCTTAGGACCGCCTGTCCCCCAGACTACACGCTAGCTATGAGAAGGTCTCCTGATGATATTCCCTTAATGACACCCAACACCATCACAATGATCCCCAACACTATACCAGGGATTCAACCCCTACACACATTCAACACATTCACCGGAGGACAGAACAACACTCTGCCCCATCCTCATCCCCACCCCCATTCACACTCAACAACCAGGGTATAGCCAGACAAGACGAAACAAACTTTATTTTTTGATGGATTACAGTAGGTGATATTACTGAAGATTACTTGGCTTTCAACCTACAAGACTCTTACTATTTAAATATGGAGGAATATTATGTGAATATACATATCAAGAACTTTTGGGGTTTTGGAAAAAATGAATTGTACATATATCAAATGAACTTACGAAACAAACAAAACAAAAGAAAAAAAAACAAACAAACAAAAAACAAAATGACCAACTGTTTGCAATTGCTTGAAGCAGTTGTCCTGAATGATACTTTTTCATTCACATTCAAGTATTAATTTTTTGAAGATTTAAGTTACATAATGGAATTAGGCATGTGCAACACAAACAGGAAAGAACTATGACTGAAAATTTTAAAAACCTATAAATATGCACAAGGGACACACTAATGGAATGTCAGATAATTTTCACCAATTTTTATTTGGACCTGTTTTCTTGTGTAGACCATATTTACATATTTGAATAAGTACACAAAGCACCAATGCTGTTAAGGCCTTAGAAAGGGGCTCATGCTGAAATCTGCCAGTCAAAGAAGTTTTACAGCCTGGCAGGTACAACATTATCACATAAGTGCTGTCAGTATAAAAGTTGTGGGAATAAAGGAGACTGGATATTTTTAGCACGATGTGCATGATAATTTATATGCTTGGTGGCTGTGCTGCTGATTAAGCCGTAATTAAAATTCTTCTCATCCCATTGGAGTTTTTAATAGAAGCTTTCTCCATCAATTGGCACAATCTAAAGAAGTTTTTTTAAAGGGGCAAAAGTAATTACAGTAAAATATTTCATGGTAGCTTCAGAAAGAAAAGGAATTGCAACAGTTCTTAAAGGTATTTATGGCATTCTAAGTAAAAAGTGGTGGACCCTCACTGATATGAATCCCAGACAAAAAATGTGTATTATTAACGTTTTTTTTCCTTTCCACCTAAATAATTTCTAACTTTAAAATAACTACAACTTTAATGGAATCTCCTTTGAAGAAGGATTTATAATTTGCTGTGATTTAGTTATGATATTTAGTTCAAATTGATAAGGAAAAGTGTGTCCAAAAATTTAATTGCAACAACATTTTGCCATATAAAAATGCCCCAATATTATAGCTCTGATTACACCTTTCAGTTTATTGTTTCAACTCATGTTGCATGTTACAAAGTTTACTTATAATATTTTAAAATAATGTTAATTCCCTTTTTGCTATACATTAGCTTTTCCATTCCAATGAATTCTCTAGACCAGATGGCAAGAGTGTAGAAAAAGAGGGTATGTAAGAATGTGGAGAGAGCCAACAACTGGAAATTTAAAAATCTGAATACTACATATGTTTGTGTGATTTGAAGTGAATGTTCTAAAATCACAAGAAATTTTTCATTCCCCTGTTGCTTTCCAGTAATTCTATACCACGGTCCTTTCAAAATGTTTGTATATGTAATCAGATGTACATTTATATAAAAGAAATAATTGAGATGGACTTAAGAGCACATCCCTGATAAATACTTTCTCTCTTACCTGTACTATATTTCTATTAGACTAAAGTTATGTGATTTTTTTTTACATTTTTTCAAATTACTAGCAATTTTGATAGTTTGTAAGATAATGCGAAGAACTTTCTCTGACAAACTAACTGCAGTAACAGAAACATTTCTTTTCAGTTACTCTTTTTCAAGAATGAAAGCTTATTACACACAAAAATTGTATACTACTTGATGGAAAATTACTTTGTATTTCTTGGCCATATTACTGGTCACTGAGTGAAATAAAGATAATCTGGATAACGAATATTATTCCAATGTTAAGAGACCTGATCTTTGCTCATTAAAGAGCTAAAATGTTTATTGCTGTTTTGTCATTTTTTAATGAAGTAATGGTAACTGTCTCAAATAAAGAGTAATATCTTAAGACCAGTCTGGTTCTTGAAGACATGAAAATGCCTTCTACAACTAGTACAACTGCATATTTATTGGCCCACCCCACCTACAATCATTTCTTACAGAAATATTGACATTGTGACTGTATGGTGTCATAATATCATATGTAAAACTCCCCTAGACTTCAGGAATGAGTTAAAAATGCAATATCAACACCAAAAAAAAAAGCCAAGGAACAGGCCTAATTGAAATAAATCTGCAGTATTCCAGGATAGGGAAAAAAAATCACCTGGTTATTATTTGGGTGATTGAACTTTTATAAAAGATTGCTGGGTAGTTCAGAGCGTGTTTGCTAACATGGAGCACAGACATTAAAAATCGAGCTGAAATGAAAACAAAGTTCTGCAATTTCAGTTATTTTATTTACCTATTAAAGAAAAAAAAAGAAAAAGGAAAAAGAAACCCATGTTCTTAATTAGTACTTGTTACAGTCCCCAGTTTTAAATTAAGGTCTTTTTGTAGAAGCATAAAAAATAGTCTTCAAAATCCAGAGCGGTCTGTGTGCAATTTCTGCCTGATGTGGTTGTGCTTTTAGACTGTGACCTGCCAATGTAAACCAATAAAAAGAATTGTTTGCCATCTGATAATTATTGTTTAATAAGAAGATTGTATTTTGCTATGTTGATGAAACAAAACATAAAAATACAAAAATATTGATGGCCATAAAACAAGATATTAATGAAATATGATTTTATGTGCTTTTCTTAACTTTATCAAAACCAAAATAACTTTCTACTATAGTTTATTTGTGGCCATATATCTATATATCTCTCTATATACAGTATCTGGTAATTGTTTACTTTTATTAGTTACAAAATAAATGATTTAGGTAAACCAAGCATGACACTACACTTTATTTCTGTCAGCCAATAGTATTTAAAATGTGAAAGATGAAAGCAACATCACAAATTCTGTCACTCCTGTTTGGAGGAAAAAAGTCCATTCCTGTGATGCAGATACTGTGAATGATATTTTAGTGGCTACTTTATAATGACATTACAGCAGCTGGCTTTCCAAAAGTAAGATGGTGTCCCACATTTTAATGCAACTTTAAGAAAGATCAAGAGATGTTTTAACGCTGAAATGAAAATATAGGAAATGGTTTTGGAATCTCTTCATTATGCCTCATGGAATATAAGTTTGTTATTTTCAAAATATTTATCTGTTTGATTTGTTTTCCACAGTATCCTACAAAAAAGCAAAACTGAGTGTGATATTTAATTTCTTGTATCATCCTTGGACCAGATTTCCAATAAAATTAGGATCTCAGTCAGTCTTTGGAAGTTCAGTAAAAATATAAAAAAGCCTGCATTTATTGCTTTCACACTTTTGTAAATATGTTTGCAGACCTTTTTAAGAAAATGTATTCTACCATTTTGAGAAAAAAAAAAAACAAACAAACAATGGAATCATTGTCTTGTTTATCTATTAAAATTCCAGGCAATATAATGTGCTGTGCTGACATTTCTAGGAGAAATAAAACCGATAAAAACACATTTCTCTCAATGGTATCTCAGTTGGTTGTACCTGGTATTCTCCACACATGGAAGACTTGGAAGGCATGGGAGAACTTCCTGAATATAATCTCCCATTGGAAAATGTAGTTGTTTTTGTTATCTGTACTAAACATGGATTCCTATGTCACAAATCTTTTAATTATTGGATATTTGTGTTACTCAAACATCCTGAAAACCAGATGAATAGGGGTCTAACAAATAAACATGTTACAGCTTTAAAGACACCACTGCACAGGAGGTGTTGGAATTTCTGTTGCCACCTTCACCAGGAGATGAAACAGCTGACTTCATAAGAAGCTGTCAAACATCATGGCATACCTTTGATGTTTGTAAGTTGCTGGTTTTTTTCCTGTGATGTTAGTTTAAATATTGGCTTTCCCCTCTCTTTTTTTTCTAGTAATGAACAGTTACAGATGGTCGCTTTTTAATGTAAGCGAACATTAGATAATTTAATTATTATTGTGAAAATGTGCTCCCAAATAAATTAGATTAATAGGAAATTCCCTGCAGAGGTTTTGTTATTTTTCATTCAAAGCTCTTGTCAAAATACCTATTGCAGCTGTTCTGCTTTCTCTTTTTTTCAGTCTGTAAGCTAAGGGACTTTCTCCAAATAACATTAAAAATCTCTTTTTCTATTTGAAATAATAACACTATGAGATTAAGATGTCGTCCTGAGGCCTCCAAATAAATATGAGCAATTTTAAACATGGTGAACGGGCTTTCACTCAAAACATTCTGATGTGATTTCATTCTGGCACATAAAAACATTTGTATGCAGACTAGAAACCAGCAGCATTTGATAAGGTGTTCAAGAGAACTATGGAGCAGAATCGATGAGTTCATCACCAGCCATGCGCAAAGTCCCTTTTCTCTTAGGTTCTGTTAATGCTTTTGTATAATTAATTCCTTATTTACAGGTTCAGTGGAATCTTAACTTTCTGAAATGGGAAGTGGTTAGAACAAGGTAATGAACTTTATCTGGTGGAAAATGTTCAGGGAAAAAAAAACCTGTTGAGAGTCACCAAGGAGGTGTAGACTTTTATATGCAACCTGGCTTCGTTCCTTTTTGTTGGTATTATAATTCTCAGTAATTCGTACACATGGGAAACGGTCATTTCTGTAATAAACTTTAGTTTCTAAAAGGAGTTTAAGTATTGTATGCAAACTGTAGATTAAAGCCTATTCTGAGTTTTGTGTCCCTTGCCACTGGGATGAATGAACAACCTCATAGAAGTGCAACAAATTTGTACAAGTAATTTTTTTACAGTTACCTGAAATTTATTTTGCTTTCATGTGAAGATAAAAGTACCGTCACAGCAGTAGAACCCGTGTAAGTATTCTTTTGTCACAGAAAATGCCTTCTTGTATAAATGTGCATCTTTGTCTCCACATGCATACCCACATGCACTACTCCAGCCAATAAAGGAGATTTCAAAAAATGTGACTAACCAGGGTATTTTACCTTCTTGCACCATTCAAAGGTGTGGAAGTAACACCTGTACATTCTTCATTCTCCACTGTTATTGACCAGATGCTCAACTGATGACATTTTTTTTAGCACCAGCTGAATTAATATTTATCGTAGGACCTTTGAAATCAATGAAGACCTGAAAATTTACACCAGCTATTGATCTGCTTCCAGAGCTTTAATGTTCATTGTGGCTCATCTCACCATCCAATTTTGAATATCTTCTCCTGCACATGAACACCCACTCACAGAAATTATTACAAGTATAACTACCTGATTCATGAGCACTACCAGGCATTAAAATGTGCATTAAAATAAGCTTACACTTATTTGTATGTAAGGCCAAAATCAGGAAAAAAAGTCTACTTTATAAAGAAAAAATCCATAGTAATTACGCTGATGCAAAGAATAGGTTTGTACCACAGTTTGTAGCCTTAACATGCTGTAGTAAGTTTTATGTTAAAATCTTTATAAAAGGAACAGTTCTGTCTGATCCTCAAATCTATATGTTGACCTATATGTCAAAGACATAATGACACTTTACAGCAGTTGGAAGCCTGCTCTGTTCTGCTTCATTCTGGAAAGGAAGAGACATGCAACTGGACCACATGTTGCTATAAATTCAGGACAGAAATAGCTGGATTTCCTCTGTCTTCTGAATTTCCCCCTCTTAATATCAGCAATGCCAGGCACTTAGCATCTATGAGCTTAGCTTTATAATGATGCTATTAAAAAAAAAAAAAAAGTGGGAGTTCTTAAGTTTATAGGACTCTGCAGTTCATATCCAGGTTTTTTTGCTCTACAGCTGTAAGAGCCAGTAACTTTTTTTCAAATGAAAGTTGGTAACACTGGCAACCAGAGGTGATAATACCAGAGCTCAATTAACAAGGGGTTCGAGAGAGACTGTATGAGCTGCTAACACTTTAACTGCATTATTAAAAATACAAAAAAGACAAATTTTTCATCTAGTGATTTTGTTCAGTTACTGAGGAAGTTAATGAGAATTTTGCTGTTGCCTTACAGAAAGAAGAATCAGTTAAGAAATCTGTATGAAATCCTGTGAGGTCCATATAAAAGTTAACCAGCTACGTCCATGGTTAACTAAGAGTCTTTGGATGTTTCCAGACCTCCCTGAGTCATTTATCCATCCGTTTTTCTGTAAAGAGGAGTTTTTATGTTCAGGTATTCATGGTCAGTGGCTGGATACAGATAGATTCTTCCCAAAAAGACACATCCCCATGACACTGTGAAATCAGATAACTTATTTTTGAGCAGGTCTTGCAAGCTTGGTCTCAGCACATGGCTTTGGGATGGAGCTTGACTGTATCTCATGGGTGTGAAAGACAGAAAAGGAAATCCAGGGACTGCAAAGCAGTCATGGGCCAGACCTGGTGCAATACACTTGCCTTTTCCCTGGGTAAAGTGAGGAGCGGGGCAGAACTTTCCAGCAGTTTGGGAGGGTGAGATGTACAATGCACCTATTTCATCCACTAATTTCTAGAAACAGCTTCAGCAGTAATTTTAATTAATTAAGACTATATGAAAAGTTCTAAAAGTGATATATGATCCGTTTGACACCAAATGCATTTTATGAAAAAGTCATCTAACATTTTAGTGATTGATGACAAATATATGGTTGTACAGTGGTGTTTTTCTACTTTTCATAAGGTTACTTATGTAGTGGTGATATTTGCCTGAACAGATGAATGAATTTTGCTCTTATTTGCATGTAGGTAAGTCTAGAGCAATTTCTTGAAAGTGGAAACATGGACCTTCACTATAGTAAATAATATCCAAAACCAATTACTCTTGGTGAAATAGTAGAGATTCCCTTGTTAAACCATGTGCTGATTTTTTTCTTTAGCATTCATCAATTTGCCATAAACATATTTTTCTCTCCCCAGTTATTTACTGGAGTAAGTGTCCCTGCTCTTCATAGAAGATGAAGATAACAGGAACCATTGGTTTATTCTCATGGATCACGACTTCAGTGTCCAAGATCAGAAAATGTCATAGAAGAGGAAAAATAAGCCAGAGTTTGGGATTTGAGTTGGATTTTTTTC
This sequence comes from Lepidothrix coronata, assembly GCF_001604755.1. Classification (NCBI taxonomy): domain Eukaryota; kingdom Metazoa; phylum Chordata; class Aves; order Passeriformes; family Pipridae; genus Lepidothrix; species Lepidothrix coronata. The sequence continues at coordinate 761,791 of NW_016690322.1, read as the reverse complement.
TTTTTCTCTCTTTTTTTTAATTTTTTCTTTGTTCCCTATAGGCATATTTGCTATTTTGATTCTCTGAAGGCTGACCAGAACCAAGCAAAGGATACAACCTTAATTGCTGCAGCCAGGAACCTTGCTGGGAATTTTCCTTTTTCCTTGTCCAGGAGGAAAGGGCAGGGTTAAGTTCATGAAAGGAGCTTTCTCCAAAAAACCACTCCCAACTGTAGCAACTGTAGCTCTGAGACCCACCAAGGAAGCATGAAAACACTTGCAAATTCTGCTGTGTTTGACAGAAGAAAGAACCCATGTCAAAATTAATAAAATATTGGTAATATTTTATATCTGAGATTCTTATTTTTAAACAAGGAATCCTTTTTCAACAATACATTTTATCTTAAATCTAAAAGGGCTGCTTGGTTACTAGAATTTTGACTGTACTGTAAAACTGCATGTGAATTCCTGTTTGTCCCATACTTGTCCTGGTTCCATTCTACAATTCAATTTAGGGATTTTATTTTAAAATTAGAAACTCTTTGTTTTTACTGAGTTGAATCAGTATGGACTATTGCTAGGTGCAGTTTGTTGTCTCTAACTCATTCATCATTTACTCAAATATAATCCTTTCAGTTATGATTTTCTTTTTTCTTACTTCCTTAGAGTTTTTGTTGGGGTTTTTTTTAACAGTTTCTGTAATAAGTGCAATTTTGTTCTTCATGCCCTCTCACAACCTTGCTACTGTTTCACAGAGATGCAAATATTTGAAATAATTCAAATATCTGTTTTCTTCATTTTATCAGTCTTCTTGTTTATTCTGCTGGAAATTGTGCTTTAACTTGTGTTCTTGTAGTTGCACATCCAGGGCTATTACTAATTTATGAACTCCCACTGATAGGAACTCCTATTTGCATTGGGAATGGAAATCTAGTTACTCTAGTACCTCTAGCATCTGGTATGGCCCAGATCAGTTGCTTGTGGGTAGGTGCAAGAAACCCTTCTGTCAATAAAGACAGGCATGTGCCAGGAAGGTCACAGTCATAACTGAATTATCCTCACACATGTCCTAGATGGTAATTTTTCCCTTTGATAGATGCCAGAGGTGCAACTTCACAGGCAAAAGCCAGCCTCAAGCCAAGGTAAACATATGCCTCCAGAAACAAGCTGAGACTCGCAAACTATGCTGCCTCCTAGATTCAAAAGCTTAAAAAACTAATAGTTTCCATCTCATGGCCATGCTTCAGACAAGTGTTGATGTATTTTTCGTGGCTGTGCAGACATCAGACCGTTTTTTTCTGAAGAGGATTTTGTTGTGGTGCCTGTGTCTGCCACAGCTGAGCTCCTCCTGACCCCCATGCAGGAAACAGCGAAATTTCTGTTGACTGCACCCAGGAAAGATGAGCACCTCCCCCAGCAGAAGGGAATGAATTACAGATGGGCAGCATCAACCTCAGTTTTCTACTGGTTTATAATTGGAAACAGCACTTTGATTTCCTTCTTAAGGAGCAGAAGGAGGGCTTGGTGGTTTGGCTATGAATGTGGGAGGTGTTTTTACTGTAGATTTGTGCTGGATGTTGAAGGTTATCAGGCTGAAATTCTTCCTTCCTAAATTTAACCACCAGTATTAGGTGCCTAATGTAAAGGAAGCTGACTAGACTTTACCTGAAGTTAGTAAGAGGAGGAATTTTAGTACTGGATAAATCATAGTGTACTGGTATCTGGTTGTCCCTGTTGACTAAGAGAGAACCAAAAGTAGGTGAAGAAATTTACTGACCTTTCTGTCCTTCAGATACACTTCACTTTGAAAGCCTGACACAAGCATTTATAGATATATTTCCTATATACACACATGTATGTATATATATCCTATTGATAATTATTTTTTCCAGTTGCAGAAAAATTGCATTTTTTCCAGATCAGAATCACAGCTTTTCATGCCCATTCTTTATCTTATTACCATAGTGCCTAGGGCTGAGGGAATAAGAGCAGCAGTGATAAGAACTAAACAGGAAAGACTCTGAGGTAGAACAAAGTAATGAAAAAATCCTCACTTGTGAAACTTCATAATGTAGAAACTTTACAGTAGTAAGTATAGCTAAGATTGGAGGAGGCTGCATATGGCTGCTATAGCACAGAATGCATTTCAGAATGGATTCTGCCTTGGGATGGCTAAATGGGATGGAGATGTTCTTATTTCTTCCATCTCTCTAAATAGCTCCAGGATTAGATAGATGGATCCAAGACAGCTAAGACACAGTGATGAGGTTTACAAGAATTGCTAGTTCCACAGCATTTCACTCCATGTGATATTACTTCATGAGGGGTAAGTTTCCTCAGGAGTGATTTAGCAAAGGGGAAAGGCAGAACAGAAAAATGCTGTAGAGAAGAGAAAGCAGGGAAGAAGAGCTGGAGGAAAAACACCAGCCCAGAGGAGGGAATTTTGGAGACCAAATCACTACTGAGCAGCCTGGCACACCAGCAGAAACAGAGGCTTCTTGTAGCACTTGGTGAGACTGCTGTGTTTTGCCAGTTTGAGCATCTTTGATCAAATGGGCTGATTCTTCTCAGAAGTTAGTGTGGGTTTAGATGTGTTTAACACACAATAGCTGTACTTAACAAAAAAGACTACTAGCTGCCTGTTCTGGTGCTGAGGAGTCCTTTTTTATACAGTCAGATATTCTGCCTTCTCCGTAGTTTTGAGTGTGTTTTCAGGCTTCAAACCTTTGTTTAAGGACTACAAGAAATTATAGGAACCGCAAGAGTTCACATGTGAAAAGGATGAGAGTCGTATTTTCAAAAACTGCCCAAAAGCACAAGGGGTTTTATTAGCTGTAACAGCATAATAAATTATTTCTGTCAGCCTAGCAGCCTCTAGTTACACTGTCACACTGAGTGGCACTACTTTAACCTGTGTTGAGCATGAAGATGTACAATAGATGCATTGATGTCGAGCACTTGAAGAAGGGTTTACGTGAGTATTTTTAGACTTCCGTGTGGTCTCTGACATCTATTTGACAAGCACTTAAGACCACAAGATTTATAAAAACATGCTTTAGAGCAATACTACCTATAAATCATTGTAAACTGACTTTACTGGAGACAGAACCAGTTGTCCTATAAATCATTGGTGTTATTAAGAGAACTATGCAAAAATATGATCACTTATGTCTTGGAGAGGAGCTACATGACTGCCTTGGCTGCATTTGTTCAACCCTCTCAACCTCAAGCTGTGTGTTGCAATCAGATTAACTGAAAAACTAAAAACAAACAGAACAAAATAGATAAAACTGATAGCAATATTTGCCACATGCTGAGGTCAAAGAGGTGTAAATACTGACAGATATTGATGGCTTCATGAAGCTACTAAACATTACCCATTTAGAGGAGAGATCAACAGGAAAAGCATCAGCTAATGGGGACGACCTGTAGGGCAATCACCAGCAACTGCATGTCCAGCCTGTTGATCTACAATGCTTCTGTAAAACTGCTTTCTCATATTAGAGGTCAGAGCTAAAAAATTATGAATTTCAGAGAACAGCTGTGAGCATTCACTGGACTCATTGACTCTAAGATCTTCAAGGAACCCTAATTTATATGAAGAAGTTGCCATCTAGTTAAGCTAGATACCAGGCACAGCAGATTTTGGTTTACAGCAGAGGTGTTTGGACTAAGGTGTGATTACATATGGTTCACATCTGATCAGCAGAAAATAACCTTTTTTGATATTGTGACCATTACCTATGTGTCCCCACCTTCAGTCCTGCACTATATGTGGCATTTTCTGAGGAAGAGAGATAAGGAGCTAGTGCAGAATGCTTACCTGCATATAGCTTTGTTTGACTTTCACAAAGTTAATGAGGAGCACTTCTGACAAATGGGAGATGTCTTGTCTTTCATCCTTGTCAAGAGGAATTTCCCTGCTGGCATTCAGACAGTTAGTTTCTGCAATTAGATTTGCATTAATATCTACTCTCTTTTCTATGTTCATTCTTATAGGTAGGTGAAACAAGAAATCTTGCTTATTCTTGTTCAACTTTTGAGTTTAAAAATCTTTTTGCCTGGCTGACATTAGTGACACACAACCCTAGGGTGTCACGAGGCTGTTGCACATTTACAGTCCAAGTTGGTCACTGGAATACAACAGCACTGTACAAGTATCATGATGGTGTAAAACAATCTTTCAGCTTTAGACCACAGACACTGCAGTTTCTATTGCTCCTCAGTCTGTCTTGGCATTGCCGAAGTCTCACTGGAAAATCCAGATAGGTTGTCAAAAGGCAGCACTGGCACTGGAAAGCATCTCATTGTGCAGGCTGGTCAGGATAAGTGGTCCCAGCCTTCCACATGGAATTTACAGACATCAGACTGAAATGCAGCAGAAGGGAGCAACCAAAGAGCTTATTTCAGGTTTTTATCACTATTGTGATGGTATTGGATCTAGGTCCATGATCTGCTGTGCTAAACAGCAAATTAAATCCTGGAAAAAATCTTAAATAAAAACAAGCAAACATTTTCTGAGTTTAAAATTTTAATCTGAACTGTTGGCTGGCCGATGACCTTAACTCACAGATGTTACCTCATAGCAGACCTGTTGCAATTTTGCTGCACACTGGGTGACAGTGGCCAGAGTATTCAGCTGTTTGTTTCCAAACTAGAGCACATCTGCAACTACTTCTTCAACCTCATAATTTCTATGGTCTGTGATCTGTCCATAAACCTTCAGGTAGGTGCTGAGCTTATTTTTTCACGAATGTTCATCCTGGGTCTGTGCTGCTACAGTCAGAGCCTGGTCGTGGGTAGCAAAAACTGATAAACTTGGAATTTGCAGACTGCAAACCTTTGACACCCCATATATCCAGCTACATAGGACAGGCTGCATTCTTCCCATAATGTGAAACTGCTTTTAAGATGGGATCAACAATAGATAGTTGCATAGAAGAAAGAAAAATCTCATTAAAAATCAAAAATAAAGATGTGTTATAATAATAATTTTACTGGTCATTTATATCTCAGTTTAAGAGAAATAAAAATCAATTTTCCTATTTTCTTTGGTCAAATTTAGTAATGCTTTTTCATAATATACAGAAAAATAGCCTATATTTTGTGAAATTATATTGCAGCTGTTGTTCTGAATGAACTGGTTTTATTTCATATGTCTTCAACAACCAAAAGGAAAGATTAGTAATCAATCATCTTGATCTGTAATCTCCACTGAGCATTTACCCCATGTGAGCCCGAGATGCCTACCCACAAGATATATCCTTCAACATCTCCAAGCTCATTCAGCTGCAACATGAGCAAGTAGCAGCCTCAGAGCTGCTCTGAGTTAAACTGGCAGTGAGGCATCATGTTCCAAGAGCTGGAGTCTGCACTGTGAAAGTGCCTCTGAACTGGGCAGGAGGAGCGAGGGGACTGTGCTACTGGACCTTTTTCATCTCCATTCAGTGACCTGTGGAAGATGGGGAACAGAAAGACACAGACCCATTTTGTTACTAACAGCAACGCTACTCTGGCTCCTTTACAGACAGTCCCTCTCACTTGTTGTGCCCCATTAGACAAGAGTTAAAACGAGCAATTAAAAATACCAACATTTAAATTTTAGAAAGCGGAAGCAGGCTGGAATCATCCAGAGCAGACAGCAGGGTCAACAGCAGGCAGGGTCTGTAAATTGACTCTGTCTGGTGTGAGCAAACTTAGGTAACTGCTGATTAGGCAGGTCTTTTGATGTGCCTTTTGTGAAAACAAATTCAAGCTGCTACCTTCCATACACAGCACAGCTGATGATAGGTTGTTACTTAAAGGTCTGGGAAAGCAGCTCTCAGATCCCCAGCTTGTCAGAAAAACCAGCAGGAGGGGGCAGGAATAATGAAAACCAATGTACCCTGAGAACTGGATGGGTACCACTGGAGCAGGAGTCAACAGTGTGATGTGCCCCAGAACATATGGCAGGAAACTGTGTAAAGTCAAAGCTGACCCAGGACACCAAAAGAGCTTCTGTGTATTCATTACTTGCTGTGCTTGGGTCCTGACAGGGCAAACAGTATCAGTTATGCTTTTCTTCCCCTGTGCAGGGTGGCACAGCTTTAAGATGCTTCCCTATCCTTGGAGAAAGAGACTGCAGAATTGCACTGACAGGTACAGCTGGTTGGAAGGGGAAGGAAAAGCAGCTGTTGTAGTGATGCCTGTGCTGGGGGAGGTGGCAGTGCATTGACAAGTGTCATCAGCAGCTGGAGCAGAGCTGAGCAGCAGCACAGATTGATGGTGGTGGGAGTTCAAGCTATTCCTGTAACCCCCGTACCCACAAAACATTTGCTTTTTTCCAGTATCAAGAAAGTTTTCAGACAGCGCTTAATGATTCACTTCCCTTACAAATGAATAGCAGAAAACATCCGTTAATCAACAAAACCCTCTCATTGCTGTTGATAACAGGTTTTTTCATAGGTGTTTAAAAAAAAAAAAGTCCATTTCCAGCTGTCACATATGAAAAATTCTCAAAATAGCTGAGAATTTGAAAGCTATTTTAGGATTTTTAGGTTTTAAAGAACTTTCTGACTGGGAGTGTGAGACCACACTCACAAGCACTGGGAATAATTCTTATTGTTGTTATTTAATTCCTGGTAGTAGGTACTAATCTTATTAGGGGAAAAAAAAAAAAAAAGAAAACCAAAAAAACAAGAACTGTAGGAAACTACTATATTTTTTACCTGACCTACTCTGCAAAAGGCAGCTGCTGTAATTTTACATGCAGCTCCAGCAGCAGCTGTTTATCTAATGAGCTTTGGAAGACCAGCTCTTCCAGCCCGACAGCTCTGAGAAATACAGAAGCATGGCAAAAAGTGGCATTGATGTTTCAATAAGTGACATTCTTTCCTTTGAGTCAGCATGAACAAAATGCATTGGAATAACATTAAAGGTGCTGGGATTCTCCACCTTCATATAAGGCTTAAAGCCAGCACCCATCTTCTTCTTCACAAGAGACTCTCCAGGGCACGGATGAGAAATAAGTGTATGTGGTCATAGACTTCAAGGAGTCTATGAAAGACAGAGACATTTTGGGGAAGGAGAGAGTAATTTTGGTTTTTTGCAGTACCTATGAGTTGAATAAATGCTATTGGATAGTTCTGCATGGATGGATAGGTAGCATAAGCTACCTCTAAACAGAGTATTTGAGATCCCTTAAATATGAGTCCTGTCATAGCACTGGATCTTCATTCAGGAGTTCTCTGCAAGTCCATATGATGCTGCTGCTCCAACGCAGTGCAGTGTAAGGCTCATATCCTTACAGCATTGTGCCAGAACGTCCTGCTGCTGTAACCTTTGTGGTTAAGCCTCTAGCTTAACTAGTTAAGTTCTCACAGCACAGTTAAAAATAAAATGACCTCTTTCTTTCTCTTGCTGCTGTCACAATTGTCATTCCCCACCAGATCTCCTAACTTCCCACTGCACCCCGCTGGCTCTGCTGCCCCTGTTGTCTCAGTCCAAAGAGTTTCTGAACAAGAGACATGCTTTTATGGAGCCTGGCAAAGCTTCAGAAGGGAAAAGGAAAAATCAATACCACTTCAAAGCAAAGTCTTTGCTTCAGTGAATATGACATTTGCCCTTTCCTCACTAGTGGGAAAAACAACAAGGACACTTACACCGGCAATGGAAATAGAATGAACAACAACAGAGAGACCTTCCAGGTTTGACTTGTAAAGGGGAATAGCTTTATAGTCATTGTCCCTATTTGGTGACATCAAAAGCAGGTGTAGGGTGTTAGGCAGTGCAGCCTGGGAATGAAGTGGAAAGTAACACAAAGTCAAAGAGAAGAGAAGGAATTTGGAACAAGAGATAATGGACTCTGTTGAAGAAACGGAGAAGGAAAGACACGACACAAAGGTCAGGTCCATCGTGGCACAATCAAATCAGCTACGAAATGTCACCTGAAAAGGTGGGCCATAACAGTAAAAGGACCTTCCAGTAAGTTTTACACCATTTTGACAGCTTTGCAGTGACTGAAAATGGTGACAGAACCTCACATTTTGCTAATGAACAGCTTTTTGGTAGGGTTGAGCAGGTCAGAAATTTTCTAACAGAAACTGAAAATGCCAATTAAGGAAATTAACGTTTCTGCAAAATCAAAAGAACTTTGACAGATTCTCACTGCTGATTTTGGAGGATTTACAAAAATTTAAACTAAATGTAAACCTTAAAAATTTGCTTCAATCATTTTACACATTCAATTTTTCATTTATTTAATTGTTTCTAACTACTTTCGTTTCAAAACTATATGCTTATTCCAAGTTCTTAATTTCATTCTTTTTTGACTATGCAACTTTTTAGCTAGTTTTCCAAGTTGTTTTGTTTTGATGTTTCTATTTCTGTGCCATTCTTCATATGTAATTTTGTGGACCTTTTTCTTTTGGAATACCATGTATTGTTTCAGTAGACTTTGTGTAATTGTTTGAAAATAGTCTTCTGTAAAGAAAGTATTTTCCTTATGTGAAGCTGTGCCTTTCAGCTGCAGCTGCCACTGGCTTTGTTGTAGTTTCTGGCCTGTGCAATGGATAATTTACAGCATCTACCTGTCCCTGCTGGGAGGGATCCCAGGTCAGCTGCTGTTGTTGCTGTCATGTAACAGAGCTTCATCCTGGGTGAATCAAACAGTAGGATTTCTGAGGAGCACACAGGTAGTGGACCAGGACAGTCATGTACTCATACTCTGACCCCTGTACTTGTGCTGGGTGAGAGTTCTGCAGCTGCAAGAATCAATAAAAATGTATTGATTTCTCCACACCGTCATAAAGCTTGTCTGCTCTAATCTCCAGTTTGCAAGCTGAAAAAGGAGATTGTAAAACTAAAATTATCTTACACTTTTCCTCCTTTTTCTTCCCCCTCTCCGTGCTTGCACAGGAGACCAAGATCTCTTTCTGACAGAGCCACCTGGCCAGGAAGGGGTAGCCCCCCTTGCTTTATCAGGGCAGCCTACTCTGTTATTGCTCAGGTTGTGAGAATAGCTGCTTTTGAAGCTTTTTAAGTAAGGAGAAGTGCAGGGTGGGATTTCCCAAAAGGCAGAAGTTAAATGATTTCGCTGGGCTTAACTCATCCCTCTACATGCAAGCAACATCAGTCAAGGAAATGCTTGTGACTGAAGAGCTCAGTGCACCTCTGGATATTCCAGATCCATATAAAGTTGCTTTTATGGAGTAATTTCAGCTATGCTTGATGTTTTCTGTTCTAGGCAGAAGATAGGTAGCCCCTACTCATCTGAAGAATATGGCAATGTCCTTCCTTGGTAAAATACGTCTCAGTGTTAAAAATGAAGCAGGTGAAGGGTGAAGCAGTATTTTCAATAATATTTAATTTCACAGAAACTGTCACCCAAAGCCATACCTGTCAAAAGGTGAGTGGGCAGGTCTCTATTTCTGGTACTCACAGAGATGGATGCAGCTGTTTGTCAGTTGTAGAGTCAGTCTTGGTTAAATCCCAAAGTCCTGATACAACACATGGGATGCAGTCATAGAACTATTTATTATATGTTTGGGTTTTTTTCAATGGAATCAACTCAAACTCCCTTTTGGATGTTCCTCTTTGTGGCATGAGCACAGCTGAGTACGGTAATTGGAGAAATTGTTGCACATTAGTCGTTAACCTTCTGCACACAGGTATTATTGGATAATATTTCAGTATTTAAAATACTAATAGTGTTGACTATATTAACACTGCTTTGTGAGGTATGAAAAGGTTGGGAAAAAGGGCTGATTTTCATACTGGTGGTAATGGCTTCCCATGAAAACCCGCCCTGTAACATTATTGGGGTTTGCAGGTGCAAGGCCATGGAAACAATAAACAAAGAAGTGAGAACAACAATGGGAACACGGTGCCTCTGCAGCTGGTGTGAAAGATTCCAGAGCTGTTCGATCTTACTGCTAAGGCTGAGGCACGGGGGCACCTGAGGCACAGCACAACAGGCCAAATTCAACTTTAGCATAAGCAGATGTGATGTTGTAGTGCTCAGTGTCTCATCTTGGCTTCATGGTCTTGCAATAAGGCATAAGAACATAGCCTTTTCATCAAAATATACATTTCAGCCAATCTACACTTTGGGTTTCATTCTAGAATGGTGTTTATTCAAAGAATATAATACTTCCTAAATAAACAAACAAAACCTCACATCTCTCCCCTCCCCGCCACATGGAATTCAGTATACCATAGCCCACGGATCACAAAGTGAGTCATGCTGACGTACAGAAATACCACCCAGTCAAGCTGGTAAAACAACCCAGATTTGAGAGATGGAGGTCTCTAAATTAAGAGTGCTCTGCTGCTCACCCCCAGGCTGTTAAAGCTCATGACTGTCTGCTCCAGCACCACAGTTGCTATGGCAATTCATATAGACAAAATGAGTAACCTGTCAGTAACCAGGTAAAAAGCTAGGACTTAAATTATCCTCAGAAATTAACAGAAAGCTGATATAGACACCAAAGAATCAATCCACTGTATTTTCTGTGTCCAATACCACTTCACAGGCAGGCAGCTGCATTTTGTATAAGCTGCACATTTGCAATGCCTTTGAACACTCCCACCACACAGAGCACATTTGCAGCAACTCTGACTTGGGGAAAATAATAATAAACTCTTGTAAAGAAACTAGGAAGAGACAAAAAGTCTAAGCAGACTCAGACAATGCCTACTTGGATGCTACTCTAAAAAAAAGTCAAATGGTATCTTATTAGTAGATATTTTTCAGATTCTTTGGCATAATGCTAAAACAGAACCTGAGCACCTGTAAATGACAAATTTTTAACAGCAGAGAAACAGGCACGTGGCTATGACAGGATCTGTTGTATTTTAGAAGTGGCAGGCTGGACCTTTTTTCCATTTAATTAGTGAATATATCTTGTTCATGCTCCTAGTACTACAGCACCTTAAATCACATTATAATATGCTTCTCAGTAGAAAAGAAATTGAAAAAAACAACAGAATTGTCAGCAGCTACTTTTATACAATTTCATAATCTCAGTTTTGCCATCTCCAATATGAATTCAGTGATACAAATAAGGGATTTATCAAATGGAGACCACAGATTTAGCACACTGAAACTTTCTTATGTCACTCGCAAACACTGTTATAAAGTGCAAAATATCAGCCCAAATAACAGCTAAACCATGTATCTGAATGTGCATTTCTAAGGATTTTCAGTATTCTTCTTCCTCCCCTGGAGGTGCAAATGCCCCCAAATGGGTGGCAGACAGGTACTCCCTTCCCTGCCCCACCAGGCAGAGCTTCTAGACGGGCCGAACCAGAAACACTGTGACTCCCACAAGGCTGTGGCATGAGAGATCTCACTTTATGGGGCACCACCAAGGTAGAAACAGTCACCCACAGCAAAGCTCTGAGCATGGAAATCTGCCAGCTGTCACTGACTGTCAGAACAGGAATCACAGAATCATTCAGTTTGGACAAGACCTTTAAGATCATCAAGTCCAGCTGTTCCCCCAGCACTGCCAAGCCCACCACTAAACTGTGTCTCCAACTGCCACATCTCCACGTCTTTTCAATACCTCCAGGGACTCACCTGGATGCCACCAAGAATTTGACAGAGCCAGAATTACTTTTAATGTTGCTGAGCATCATTGCAAGGAAGAAAGGACAGTGTCTCCTGTTAGGTACAGCTCTTCCTTGCAAAGCGCAGCTCAGTCCTGTAACATTTCATTCCTTGCCCTGCCTGGACATCCTCCTTCTTGGAAAGCTGCAGACATGCCAAGTAAATCAAAGGTATAAGAATTTATGAAACCCAAAGCAGCACTGGATTTTGGAATGACAGCATGATTGTATATGGGCTCTAATAAAAGGCAAAGGTTCCCTGAAGCCTCAGGCTATGAAGTGGAGTAGAGCAATGTGATTAAGAGAGAGTTAAGATGTATTAAACTTTGAAGAAAAAGGCATTCTGTTAGTGACATGTTAATAGATCCCAGGAAAGATTTGTTAATGGACTAAAAATTGAGAAACTCTTTGAAGGCAGCACTAAGTAAAAAGTAAATCACTATTTCTCTGTGGGTGAGGTTCACTTGGAACCTGGAGAAAGCAGGAGCGCTGGGTACACCCAGGGCTTCCTGGCTGGGGCTTGGAGGCTGGGACACAGGGACACAGGGACACAGGGACACAGGGACATGGGGTTGGTCCCAGCATGCTCCCAGCCCTGGTGCTGTACCACAGCTCTGCACAACCACACCTGGTCTTAGGTCTTTCTTCCCATCCCACCAAGCACATGAGTGAATAAAACTTTATGATTTGAGTCTATGAAGGTGGCTGGGGGTGTGGTGATTTCCTGAAGAGCTAAATAATGACTAATTTTCAATTAAAAGACACTGTAGTGGGGCAACAGCTAAAAATAAAATGCTATCTCATCGAAGTCTGAACCTTGTAAGGACACTGAGCCCAGTAAAAACCTTCCTCTGGCTGGTATGAGAAACTAAAATTTACACTGATAGCAACCCAAAAGCAATAATAATAAGGGGGGGAAAAGGGGCAGTAAAATGTTTATCTTGGCCTGATCTTTTTTCTGTGATCTCCTTTCCAAGTTGACATATTGAAAGCAACAAAAGTGACAATATTTTGAAGCACATGCACTTCTGAAAGGCAGAAAGCACCAGAACAAGTAATGCTGTCTCCTCTCGATCCTGAAAGCCTGATTTATTCTTGCTGCATTATTATAAAAGGTATATATTTTGTGACATGCTGAAAGCACTAGGGGACCTTGGCCCATCTTACATATTTGGCTTAACTTCATATTTTAATTGGATGCTTCTGAATTTCCACAATAATAAACAAAAAACAGCAAAGGCAGATAAATCAAGCACCTTTCACCAAATCAGTTCATAATCTCCCCTCTGGGTGGTCAGTTTTGCATTAGCTATCAAACATTTTTAAAACCAACTGTTATCCCATGGCACTGAATTCCATGAATAAAATTTCTGTAATGACGTTCATACCTAAGAAATTAAAACCTCCTGGTCGATTTTTAGCTTCCCTATTCACAATCCTAACTAGAGGCAATTTCTTTTCTTCATGGCCTTGTTCAGATGCACCACAGATTCTCAGATTTCCTCACATAAACTTTAACCTGCGTTTCATAGGCAATGGGAAAGTGGCATCAGGAACTTTGGATATGGCTTCAGAGAGGACTGGATGTTACTGGGGTAATTGCACAGCTACTATTGTACTGTCAAGCACAAGCCTTTTCTTCAAAAGAGGCGTTTGGGGAAGTTGAGCAGTGATAATGGTGACAAGAATTAGTAAAACAGGTGCCTAAACCCTGTTCTGTTTTTTTTTTCAAACTTGGGATCCAGCAGCATGCTAAGGAGCATGGCACCCAGCTGATGCTTTAGTCACCCCTCGTGTGCTCAGCTCCTGGGTCAGTCTCAGTGAGGGGGATCCTCTCCTGGCCAAGTGTTTTCCATTGGGAAGCCCCAAACCAGGCTGAGCCCAGGTGATGCAGGCTCTTGTCAGGTAACAGCAGCCAGGAGTTTTGCATTTGGGAGCTCAGCAAGGTGCTCATGAACTGTATATAAGTGTCAAGGGGGAAATGCTTTGATTTAGTCCTATGAGCATCAGTGACTGCAGCTGGGACATACCAGCACTCCCAGGAGTCTGGGTTGGAAAGAAACTTCCAGAAAGAGAGAGCAAAAGCAGAGATGTGGAGTGAGAAGGGGAGAGGTGGGCAGATGGCAGAGGCTGCAACTCTGGGGCCCTGATGTACAGCTGCAAAGCAGGTTTGGAGGGAAGGCTGAAAAGAGTGAGACACCCAGAATACCTTCAGTTGAAGAAGAGGATCCTTCCCCAGAGTGCAAGTAGGTGTTTGAGTATCTTAAAAGGGATGAGAGGGAGCACTTATATGGTTCTTTTACAGATAGTCCTGAATGGAGTGTCCTGAATAGATGTGTCTTGAGGTGGGGGTAGACCAGGGCAATTAGTAGCCAAGGAGCTGTACCTGCTCACCATGCTCTTTATACAGCAACTCAATATGACAAGTCCAAAGAAAGAATTCAATATTGAGGGGAAGGGTTTTTAATTTAAAAAAAAAAAAGTCCTACATCTCTCTGATAGAGTCCTACACAGTAGGAAAATGCCAAACTGCTGATTTCTTGCAATGCTTATGATCCTAATTACTTTATTGATTCAAGGCCTGCATTATATATATTTTTTGTTCTAACTTTTTTTCACTGCTTGTGTTTTTACTACAGTGAGCACTAAAATTTAAGCTCTGTAAGATGGAACTGTCCTAGGGCTTTTTGCTGCTATACATCATAGAGGGTTGGGGTTTTTTTAGGCAATTTCCATATTAATAACTACTTAGCTTTTCCTTTTGGCTTTTGTTTTCCACGAGGAAATAATACCCCTTTTCTCCTTGTGGAAGAGGGGGAGTGACATGTTTGTCTGGGGTTCTTTTGATTATTTTTATTTCAGTACATATTTCTTAACTGAGAACAGTCTTCCTATAATATCTACCTTCTGATGACCACAGTAAATCATGAAACTACGTATTTATTATTCCTTTTTATTTTTTTAAGACATGATAGAAAGGAAAGCCATTTAGCAAATCAGGTGCAAAACTAAGATCTATGTTTTAAGAGCTGCAGGGGAGCTGGAAGAAAATTGGCTCTTGTGATGAAGCATTATTCAGTCCATCACACATTCGAAGTACAATTTTGCCCCTGAGGTGAAGAAACTGGTCTTTTTTTCCCTTCTATATAACCTTGGAGTTTGGAGATTTTCCTTGTGTACCACTTGGTAGTGCCTCTGCATGTCATGATTTGGGCTATACTAAGAATGGTGGGGGCAAACATCTGTGTATTTGAAGAGCAAGGCAGGTGAGGGTAGAAGGAACAGAGACAGGACTGTTTCCAGTCCTGCTTTCCCTACATAGCTGCTCTTCACAATGAGAGAATTGGGAATTTTATTGTTTGGTTTTGTTCTGGACCTCTTTCAATTTTCATTGCTCTTGCTAGACAATTAATAAAAATGAATGGTGTTTAAATTAACTTGTCTGTGTGCACAGGAACAGCCTGGAGGCCCCGAGCTTTGTGCACAACCTGTTTAAAATATTAGGGAGCCATCCACACTTCCACATCACCCCAACATTGCCTGTGCTTTAGGGCTCCCTTGTGCTCCTTAGCAGTGATTCCTAAGTAGGGTAAATCAGCCATTAAACTGTAAATTGAGAGATTAAGTCAAGTCTAGTTATTCAAAGAGTGTACTGCTCTAAGTCATTAATAAATATATCCCAAGAGGCAGGAATGGGTCCATGGTGGGTCCCCTCCTGGGCAGAGCTTCAGTAAGCAGCATTTTCAGTATCCTGGAAGTAATGTGTAGCTTTGGAGGGTGTGGAGAGCAAGAGGAAAGGGGGATGTGCTGCAACAACACCTCTTCAGTATTTCCCTTCCTTCTTGTACAGCTTATTACCTTTAGTGTCACTGTGATGCATGAGAGTGACTGTGAGTGATGTTGATTGTGTGCTGTGGGGAGGATGGAGTTTGAATTCTCCTCTTTGACTTTCCAGCACTTCTTTCTGGTACAGAGTAAGATTATTTTCTTGCCTTTTCCTGTTCCTCTTCAGAGCACTCTAAGAATACTAACAGCATTCTTGTTCCACTGTGCTTTGCTGAGCACGGGGCTGTGAAATCCAGCTGGCACTTGCACAGAGATTCATATGGAAAACTGTCCTGGCTTCCTCCTCTTAACCCTCTATAAGGCCAGTCATTCTATTTTTCAAGACAAAAATTAAAATAAAAATGCAAGAATATAATGTAGAAACTGCTGTTGTGTACAGCTCCATAGGTCAGACTTGTTTGTTAAGACTGTAGCTTGAAGGTAGAGGGCAAATCATGTGAAAATGTTAGTACTGTAAAAGAGGAGCGGGGGGAAAGAAAGAATAAGGTTTGGAGAGAAGGAAAAATAATTTCAAGAACATTCTAAGCAAAAGTGCCAGAAGGAAGTCGTACATATTTCAGAGAGACAGATTGGGCAAAGAAGCCTGGCAAAGCAAATCCATGTAGCAAAGCTGTTAAAATGGCATTGTCTTAGAGCTGTGAAACAGCTCTGCATCCTGCATTTCTCTGCATGAGTTAACTTGACCCCCCAGCCATTGTTTCCTACAGGAGTGGAATAACTTGATAGGCAGCAGGAGGCAAAATTATTTCAAGTCTTTCAGCATTTCTTCCTGTAACCAAAAAAGTAAACACGGACATCAGCATGTAAACAGGATGCTCAGCTGTAAATTAGAGCAAGATGTAGCTTGTTCTACGTTCAGCTTTTCCAAAAATAATTCTGCTTTAGTAAATAAGACATTCTGTATGTGTATCCTACTTCAACACATTTCAGATTGCTGTCAACAAACTGTAGGATTTTAGTAGAAGGTGTTTGCTAAATAACAAGTAAGGCAAACTGGATTTACTAAATCAGACTTTCTCTGTTTTTGTTGCTAAACTTCTGTATGGAATATGCTTTTCTGTATTTGGATAAATGCTGCTAGGGATTTACTGTTCTATTTGTGACTGTGGCTGTTCTTTCAAAGCAGTCTTATGGCTCAGATACTGGGATAACCAGGAGGTGGGTGTTCTACTTCTAGCACTACATTACTGTGTTTTTCAGTTTTTTAAAAAACATATATTTTGGCAGGGAAGGCTGGTTTTTTTTCAACCAGATTTCTTTTTCTTTTTCATTTTGCTGCTGGCAAAAATGTGAGCTCTTTGGTTTCTAGATAAAACTGCCGCAGTTTCTCTTGGAAATTGTAATTTGGTCACATAGAGCTGCATCTCATAAAATAAACCATAGTCCCCACGGTATGCTGCGTTGACTCAGTACAAGGAAACTGTAGCTCTATGGGGGACCTGTCAGCAGCCTTCCTGTGCCTTTGAGCAGGTTACCCTGCCAGGCTCTTTACAGCAGTGATGGCAGGGAGCTGAGAGGCCAAGGACATAAACTGGAGTTACAGAGGTTTACATTGGATTTCAGGGAAAAACTCTCTCATCATTAGGCTTGTTGAGCATTTTGTTTGCCTGGAGAGGTTGTGTAGTCTCCAACTGTGGAGATATTTCAAAACCTGGTTGGGTAAAGCTCTGAGCCACTATGGCAGACAGCAGTTTTGGATCATAATATAATCTTTTTGTCAAAGCCTGGTGCACCTGTATAAACTTCCTTTTGACCTACATGAGTATAGCAGAAGGCAAAGCAAATTACAGCCCAGGAGCTTGGGGGATTTCTTCTCTTGACTTTCCAGTGAAGATGGTGTTCTTAACATTAGATATATGTCAGGAATGTAGTAGGTACAGTGCAACATGCTGACTTCCTGACTCCTTAAATATCACACCTGTTTACACAAACTACACTTGAGAGAATTTCCAAAATACTGATGTCTTTAGACTGCTGAAAGAGAAGTCAGATAACTTACTTTCAACAATTAAGATTAGTAATAGGGCAAATAAACCCCCATTTTTCCCTATCCAGATATGGCACATTTTGTAATGCTCACCACAACTGCTGTAGAGGTACAATACAGTCCAGTATCAGCAGTGAGTGATGGTGTTTGGAGGGTGAATTCAAAGTGTGCAAGGTAAGTTGTAAATAAAAAAGAAAGTGTTAATCGAAAAAGGGCAGTTGTTTCTGGCTTGAACTCCTTCTCTCTTCACACGTGGCCATACTGTGTTATACTGCAGTTATAAAACAGTTACTGTACCTGTTTGCCTCTTGACTACCTTTTATCTTCAGGTAGAGAAATGTGAGGAGGCAAAAATCAATGGGTTACAAAGACTTGATTCTTTCCTTTTCAGATGTGTGTGCATGTCATTGCTAAGGCAATGTACTCAAGAGCTTCTAAGTGATCAGTCTCCTCATGGATAGTTACAGTGAGATGAGGCAAACAGGCTCTTTGATATTGATTTACCTCAGTTGGAATCTTGGTGTAATTTGCACCTTGTCTGCACCAATAAGTACAGACACATCTGAGGAGTGGGTGACTTCCCACTTCTAGATGTGTAAGTGCTACACTTGCCCCTGTAGCAGAGATTTTGTGGATTTAAATGTCCAGATGGTGATACTTGGCAAAAGTCATATCTTACAAGGTTTAATTCACGCTGCAGTTGTTCATTTTGATGCTGGAGATGACTCTGGAGTAGGAAGTGTTTCAAAATGAAAATGTTTGTCCAAGGCCCTTTCTCCTTCAAGTCTGCGAATAAAAAGAGGAGGGGGGCCCAAAGGAGAAGCTACTGGCTGTTAATGGTGGTCTGCTGGTGTGATTATTTCAAGTGATAGACCATTGAGAACAATCATGATGCTTTCAGCACAGAATATCTCCTTTTGAGCAGTCAGGTAGTCTGTAGAATGGCTTTGGCTCCAGGCCATCTTCACCTTAAGCATCATATTCCTGGCTGCTAAAGAGTATTTTACTAGTAGTTAAAAACAGGGCACCGCAGATGTTGGGGAATATATTCAGTGCAGGTGGCTCGGGTTGAATGAAAGCTGTAGGTTGAGCTCTGTGGGGCAGGACCCAGAGCCAAAAGGCTGTGAACTGCCGACCCTTGGCAAAACAAAGGGCCTGGGGACCTGTGGGCTGGCCAGGGGACTGGATGCTGAGAGACAGAGCAGGAGCTGAGCACCCCCGGACTTTCCCATGCTTAGACTGAAGCTTTAAAAGCCCGAGGGTTCCTTTGTTCGGGGTCCCTCCTCAGAGGCATCAGCTCGAGCTGTTATTTTGTTACTTAGTTGTTGCATCAGGGTTAAAATATTTTAAGGATTTGGATGTCTGAGACTCTGCTATGGGGAAACCTGAGGTTGAGCTGGTAAGGAAACCTGGTCTGAGTTTGGGGTGTGCAGCTGCGAAGGGGCTTCACTCCCAGCTCAGGTGGTGTGAGAGTGACTGCCAGACTGGCTCCTGGATGGTTGGAGAGTGTGGCAATGGATTTGCCATATGCAGGATGGAAAAAGTCCTGTCAGAGATGGACTGGTGAGGAAAACAACTCAAACCTTATGGAGACAGAAGTTTTTACTGTGGTTTAAACATGTTTTCAAAATGGCTTTTTGCATTTTCTGCAGTGTCACTGTCTCCCTCTTCCCGACACCCCCTGTGAAGCTATTGTCTCTCATACAGAGTGTCCTGGGAAGGTGTCCTGAGGTGTTCCTCATTGGTCCCTTGTTAACTCCCTCCTATTGGCTGTTGACCCTTTACCTGATGGTTTTTTTCTGTGTGACCCTGAACTTGTGATTGGTCCCCTTTGACCCTCCTAAAAGCCTTATAAACCCCAACCCCACAATAAACTTCCTCTTTCGTCCCTCCCTCCCTGTGTGGTCTGTGTGTGCTCCTCGCGGGGTCGCCGGGCCACGTGCAGGGGTGGGGGGAAGAGCATTCACCTCGCAGGTAATGGGGCTAGCAGCCTAAGACCTGGAGGTCTCCCCCATCCCACTAATCCGCCATAGGAGAGGGAAGTTTTCTTAACAGTAGATATCAAATATTCCGGTGCTGAATTCTGTTCTCTGCATGCTACAGAAAACATTTACTTTTCTGGGTATATTTGTAATATGGTTCTGACTTTTGAAAAAATGTTAAGGAATCCCTAAGAACAAATGTATTAGACTGTCTAGTAAGAGGTAGAAAACCCTCTGTTATCTTTTCTCAATTTATAAATGTTATGCACTACTTTCTTTAAGCTTTATAGTCGAAGAACTTCGTTTTTTAGCTGGGTGGGGCTCAGCATTGCTGTTTACTGAGTGCTCCAAGTGGACTCTTCAGTATGAAAACTGGCACGTGGCTTGCCGCTTAAAAGGAAGACAGATTTTCGACATTCCAGTTCTAGGTTCGAGGTGCTCTGATCACTCAGCAGTTTTAAATTAGAGGGAGAGTCTCCAGTTAGCAGTGTAATGTCAAAGAACAGTGCTGCATTCATTTCATCAGCAACTTTTCCTTCACAGTATAGAAAAAAATCAAATGTAGCACTAAGAGGATGCCAGTGGCACTGCGTGTTCTGTTGGTTATATGGGGCAAGATGCTAAAGCCAGTAGAAAAACTCAGTGTGAGTTAATTAGTATAACTATCTGTTTGCAACACTTAACACGGCATTAGAGATATCCCTACAACCAAATTGTGATGCAAAATGTTATCTGTGTCCCCAGCTTTGCTGCATGAAAGGCAAGCAAGGTCAAACTGCATGAATCTTAATGTGTCATCTGAATTCTAGGTGCTATTTGGAAAGGAATGAAGATGACTGGAGGTAAAGAGTGTATAGCTCTAAAAGTGCAAAAGAAAATGGGCTGTACTCTGCCATCCTTAAAACATAAATTTAGGATGTATTTTTATGGGCAAGAACAGTACATTTGTTAGTCTGTTGCACAGTCAGCCTTTTGGCATACCATGAAGTCAGGTTAATTGCTGAAATCATAAACATCCATGCTTCAAGCTGGTTGCTGAAGTTATCCCACTAAATCCTTATTAAAAATTAAGAAAAATTAAAAAAAAAACCCGCCACCACACCAAAACTATAGCTGCTTCTTCCCAAATTCTCCTCTAATGACACTGTTGTTCTAACAAAGTGATTAGACTTTCTTATCCCAGCTAGGGATGCTGCTACAGGAAGTTGAAATACCCATCTTGCTGGGATTATCCTTCAGGCACAATTTAAATGACCCACCAGCAAATACATCTGCTTTAACTTGACATTTGTTGTCCTTGCTGCTTTCTCCTACTAGTTCTGTAAAGGCTCTAATTTTTCCCTTGGAGTCATGAGTAGCGTTTAAGAAAAAAAAGAAAATCTGTCTTTATTCTTAGAAATGACATTTTTGTTGATGAGCCCTCGTCTTTCTTTCACTTATGAACTTTAAATTGTATACTGCTTTGACAGCATTTTCACTCTTGGAAGTATCCAGCTATACCATCACACTTCACAAAACCCCTGACTGTTCAGAGCCAAATTGTTGTCTTGCTCCATGCACTGGTGCTTGGTATGAAAGTGAACCAGACCAGTGAAAAGCTATTTATTATATGATGGCATCTTCAGGCCTGTGTTGGTTTGAAAAGGTCTTTTATTCCTTTTAAGTTGCTACCTTAGCAGTCTGCATATTATGTTTTCTTTAAAGGGTAATTTAATCACCCTTAGTTTTAAAAGCTTTGGCCACAGGGAGTAAAACTGTTAATACCCAAGACAAAACAAGCTGAAATGAGAGTTAAGGAAAATACTAAACCATCCTTCTGCCCTCTGAGAAGAGGTACTGAAGCAGTGCTGTTTCTCACATGGTCTTCTCTGGATCCCTTCTGCTTCGCTGTACTTCAACTCTTTTTCTCATTTTATTCAGGCCAGTTTTGCCAGTTACTGTTCAGTACTTCTCCCTTTGCCCAGAACTTAACAAAACAGCAAGATTTTCTTATAAAATTGGCATGTTTTTCTCTTTACCAGTCTCAGCTATGGATTTGTTTATCCTGATTAGAATTAAAGCCCATGCGCTGCCAGAACTAGTGTGAAGAGATCAAGTGGGATTCAGTCATGTGTTTTCATTTAAATTGCAATCACAGAAGTGTGTTTGAAATTAAAAGGTTTAATAACATACTCTTTAGAGTGGTCTACATTAGGACAAGTAAATAGGGTACAAGCTGTGCTATAAAGAAAACCTAAGCCCTGGACAAACAACCCCCCCAGTTTATCCACTTAAATCTGGGTTTGGGTGTTTTATTGGCTTGACTTTGCTTTTACTATATGCAACAAATGGGCAGCACTGCTAGAAGCAGATAAGATTTTGATGAAATTCTGGTGCCCTCTTAGGTTTGCAATTATCTTTTAGTGTTTGCACTATTTGACTCCCTTTATTAGAGTTTGTTTGGGTATGTGTCTGGAAAACAGTGAAGAATTGCAGCTATTGAATTACAGAACAAACTTTACTGTATGGATTTCATACCAGCTCAGGTAAATGTTTTTCCTGTAGAGCTATAGTGTGACAGGGTATTAACACACATCCTCTGGTTCACACCAGTCACCTCTGAAATCGGGTACGCAGCTCACTGCTGCCTGCCCTTCTTGTGCCTTGTGTAGTCTCTTATGCCAATGCAAAGGAAATAAAACACATTCAAACACTGGGTTTCAACTTTATTTAAGCTAACAGAAGGTTAGGTTTAAACATGAGACTAGGTACAGATTTAAATGGAAGTTTCATGTATGCTCTCACATAGAGGACTTCTGTGTAGCAGAACCTGCTCTGCTGTCAGTGCAGCCATGCAATGGGGCAGAAAATACCATAGAAACAGCAAAGAGGCTACAGCCCTTGGGTGTTCTCTAGGCTTTTTAGATACTTAAGTCTGAATTACAGCAGGCACAGGCCTCCTGACAGCAACAGAATCGAGAATGTGCAAACTCTTGCAGGTGTAACCGGGAGCAGGTGCAAGGAGAGAATCCCAGGGCAGTGGGATGGACTATCCCAGGGCAGCAGGTAATGCTGCCCTGTGGATCTGAAAAACTACCATGTCCTGGAGCAGAAGTAGGTGTTGAGCCATTAATCTTCACTCGGATATATAGTGAAAGCAAACTCTAGTACAGCATTGCAGTGTGAACATAAGCAGGATTCCTCTCCCCGTGCTCAGGACTGTATCGACAGGTCCTGTTGCAATATAAGATACAACATGAGCTGAGTTGCTGCTTCCCAACATGCACACAAAAGCTTGAGTCTAACTGTCACTACTCCTGGAGAACAGTTTTGCTCTAAATATATTTTTTTAAAATGATATTTCATTTTTTATACATTGGTCCCCTGAAGAGTTTAAACCGAGATATCCTTGATTCTGTTGATTTATGTGAAAATTGTAACACCATTTTATCAGGTTTTGATTTAATTAGCCTGCTTCAGGGATAGGATTAACATAGTATGTATAGCCCCTATTTAAATGTACCCAATATTGTATAATAGGGGAGTTTGTGCCAAACAAACAGCTGGGCCCTGCCTGGAATAGCTTATAATCTGGTGGCACCAACAAAAATACACAATAAATACAAACACAGAACAGCATGTGGCCATTGCAGTTGGTATTATATGGAAAGAAATTAAAATCTTCTGTTTCTGTGATGGTTTTCTGCAAAGTGCCTTAGAATTATGATAACTTGTTATTGTTTATTGTATGGGCTAACTCTTGACACCTCCCCTTATAAACAGAGCTCCTGTTTCAGTATTTTGACTATTCAGCAGATGCCTTCTTTTAACTTGCACCTTCTTTCCTTGTTTTAGAGTCTCTTGTGATAATTTTGCTTCCAAGTTAGAGTATCTTTCCATCACTGATGGTTCCATATGGTCACTCAGTTCATCTCGTTAACTTAATTAGATTCCTCTATAGTGAAGCACTGCACTGGGCATAAACTCTAGTGACTCTCCTGATGGATCACTGGGCAAAGCCTTTAGTCCTTATAACTGTGATTGGAATGTGGTTTTAATTATTTAGATAGTTATGAAAAATAACCACAAAGTACCTTAAGAAAGTAAAATTAGATATTTCCCTGAAAACTTTAAAAAGCAAGTGTAAAGAGATGTCTAGAAGCTTTAATTTGATCTAAAGAAAATTTAAAAAAATCTGTTTTACTCTTGCTTATAGATAGCAAGAAATCTATTTGGACTCTTACACATTATTTTCTTACTTTTCTGACAGCAAACTTAGGATGAATCCTTCCCACTATGTGAATGCTTTTTTCTGTGCCTTGTCAGAGATAAGGTGATTGTGTAGAAAAACAATGATGATAGGGATCTGTAATTACTTGTGACTGATGAGCATATCTGACACTGTTTCCTGGTATCTACTGATAATTCTTCGAGGTAAGAGGAAAACAGACAACTTCCTCTGCTGGCACAGTAGGTATTTCATGTTCAAGATGCTGTGGTGAGGTTTTGGGCAGGATTGCTACACCTTAGCGTGAAGAAACCAGGAAAAGCAATGCACGTCTGGGGACCAGTCTCTTAAATGTTTTTGTCGTTCACGCTGGTGCAGTATGAGTAAAGAAAAAATGAGTCCCGTGAGACTGAGAGTTCTTTCAGGTGTCAGTCCTCCAATTAACTCTGTAAGGGCACATCAGAGCACCTTTGAGTAAAGGCCATTTATCTTTTTCTCTTAATATGAGTGGTGGCACCGTAATTATTCTGAGTGGTGAAAGATTCTCTCTTTTCATGAGAAATGTGTCTTGATTTGAAAGTTACTGATGTATCCAAAATCAGAACTGGACACTTATTTTAAGCTGAGCATTTAGAATATATATATTAAAGTTTCTAAGAAGTTTTTGAAATGTGAAATAATCTAACCTATGCAGAGGTTTTGGAGCTCAAATAACTACAAAGAAGCTTTCAAACCTACTGCTAACCCTCAAAACTACCTGTATCTGAATGGCTTAAGTGAAAAACGGTTGTCTGGAAGGGTATGAGGATAATATTTAGTTTAACTGCCCTTTATCTGGTGCTTCACAAAATGATCAGCTGCCGGACAATCATTAAAATCACAGGCTATAAGTTGCTGTCCTTTGAAGTAAATTATAGATTGCAAGATATGTGGGTCTTTGTCTTTTATCACACCAAGTCGAATGTGTCTAAGTCACCAGGGGTTCTTTTTAAATTGTTCCTTATTTTGCTAGGCCTGCTGCTTTTAAATGAAATGTTTTGATTTAATAAAGAATACAAGTACTTATGTTTGTGTTGGTTTAAAAATATCTGTTTTGTTTGAGTCTCTTTTCTTGCTAAGTACTGACTAACGCAGCACCTGATGAAATCAACCAGCTAAGTAATTAGGGGTTGTCTCCTTCCTATGTTCTCCACAATCTGCTTCGGCAGTTACCTCTTTTGTTCAAAAACAACTGGAGGTCAGGTTATGTGAAGAAACCCCATGATGAGTTAAACGATCAAGACCCAGAAAAGCCTGGAGCACTGTGGTCTGTAGCGTTCCTCCTCCACTTGGAACAAATTATCTATCCCAGCTTCAAGCCTCAATGGGGGAGAATATAAATTGGTTTTTATTTAGCCTTAATGTTGTGTTCACCACCCTACTTGTGCTCTGAGGATTTGCTGTAAGTTCGAGCCCTGCAGGTTGCCAAATGACCACTTGCAATGCTTTATCTTCTGTTCCTGTTCCCGTTTTGCTGTGTTAGCCATCCTAGATTAGAAGCTGAATCACGTGTCCAACATGAGGTGGAGAAACGTGGAAAGGGCAGGGAAGTCTGGCTGGAGAGTTGCAATGCATGTATCTCATGGTAAAAGGCATAAAATGTTCTGAAAGTGCCAGGCTCTGGTGGAAAAAAAATGGATAGTTTAAAAAGAGGTCATATGCTATAAGCAAGATTAAAGGAAATTAAATTGGAGGATTAAGGCTCAGGTTCTGCAATCTCATTTTCTGTTTCAATTCACAAACACCTCCTAAAACCCACCAGTGATTATTCTTTAAATAAGAAAAATAGGAGGCATTTTCATCTCCATAACCTGTGGCTATAACCTTTATCACAGGAATTGTTTCTCTTGTGAAACAACTTGGAGTGCTGTGGAGTCCTGGTTGTTAGAGATGTTGATTATATTCACTCACATCCTTTGAATGAGTCGGTCTATGATTCTATGAGTGCAGTGTTCCCAACATAAGAAGGACATGGACTTGTTGGAATGAGTCTCGAGGAGGGTCACAAAAATAGAGTCCTGGATTTCTCCTATGGAGACAGGCTGAGTTGGGGCTGTTCAGCCTGGAGAAGGCTCAGGGGAGACCTTAGAGCCCTTTCCAGTACCAAGAGAGCTGCACAGACTTTGGGGAAGTATATTTTGCAACTTAGTATACAGGTTTCTTGACTGGCAAGGAAAAGGCTGAAAAAAGCCCAGTGCAGGAATGCCTTGGTAAGGAATGGGACTTCCTTTTAATTTCAATATGATAGACTTCAAAGTTAAAAGAGAATGTGATAGTTCTACTTAATAGAGAGTCCTTTACAGAAAAATCATGCTCTAGTTTAAGCTTGGACAAAAATCAGAATTTCCTGCTTTTGCTAATTATTTTCCTTTGTAAGGCATGGATCAAGGAATAGAGGAAACTCCAGATAAACTGTAGAATCACACAACTTCTGTTGCATCACTGTAAACTACTTAAACAGTACTTCAACATGAATTAGACATCCTTCAAATTGTGTAAAGCATGTGTGCTTAAAAGCCTTTTTTAGGAGGTATTTCACTGCTTATGGAGTAATGAATAAATAATGATTTGTCTAAGCATGTCACATTGCTTCTTGTTTAGTTATCCTTTCCTAAGTACTTGGGGAAGCCACGTTTGGCTTCTAGGCCTAATTTTGTCATCTTCTCACTTTCTTCATGCTATACAACTCCACATTCCTGTCCTCAGTGGATCAGTGTACTTCACTGTATGGGGGCAGAAACCCACACTGAGCTGTTGTGGAGTTACCACAGGAGGTGCATTAAGGCAGGTATGTTCAGTGCTTAGGATGCCTGAGACAGAAACATCAGCTCCATGATCCATTTAATGCCTTCATTCCTTAGGAGATATTGCTATTAGCAGACTTTATAGGTAGATAGCACTCATTTTTGTTGCTTTGTAGTGTTATTTTTCCAAATTCATTATCTAAAAGGTCATTTTCCAAGGTTGCTAGGTCTGAAATGACCACTCTTGGCAGCAGTTCCAACTGTCTCTTAATTTCATTAATTTTCTTGCTGAATCATGGATTTGTTCTGTAAAATACATATATCCAATTAATTCTTCGGTATAAAAAGCAGAAACTGCTCGTAAAAAGGAATTTTAGACTTTCAAATTACATTTGGCAGATGGTTTTAATGGTATTTAATTTCTTGTTTCCTCAAGTGGGGCTTCTGTTATTTAAATGTGTGGTGTCTTCAGCCTATGTAAAGAGGCAGGACTTGACATTCCAGGCATGCCTACCAATCCTCTCGGTCTCAGTACCTTCCTTGATTAAATACTGCTGGAATGGACGATAAGGGGCAGGACAGTAGGTCCCTTTCAGACCTTTAAAATGACAGTTTTAATGCTCTCCTTCTCCTGCAGCAGAATAAATAGTCCTGCCAAATACAGTGATCCGTGTCCTCCAGCAAGGACTGGAGAATATCACCCTTCATAGTCAGTCCATCAGCGTGTGAACCAGGTAGGATCTTTTTTTATATGGATCACAGACTGAACTGTCGTAAAATTGGATTTTTATATTACTAACTCTAATGCGACCCGAAAAAGCAGTGTCTAAGGGAGCCACAAGATGGCACTTCTGCTGCATGGAACAGTTAAAGCTCAATCACTTTCAGGCTGGTAAAAATACAAAAGAGAAACAAACGAACTCGACTTAAGGCTATGGAAGAAAAGTAAACTTATTTTTGTGAACAGCAATTTAAAGTCAGCAGTTAAAAACCATCAAATGGATGACTTTCAACCTAGCCAGGAGCTGAACTTAGTAATCTTTTTCAGGATATTCTATGATAGAATTTCTGTAAAACAGAAACTTTTTCTGCCTTATCCAGTATCTCAAGTCTAAACCAATGTCAGTAAAGTCTCTTTAAGCATAACATTCAACTTTTCCATGTTTCCATGAACATTTCCAAAGTACCTGAGATACTTTCTGATAAGGCAAGATGCACACAAATACTGAAGTGTTTTATAGATGTATAGTTTATATGGACTATTTCCTTTCAGAAAAGTTTTACGGAAGGTTTTAAGTCTGTTTGACTATCTTGTATGTTCTTTTCTAGTCATGTCACGTTAAGTTTTTGCAAAATGTAATTGCTTGGAGGCTTTTTTCTCTTCTCAGTGCAAATCTATTTCAGTTTGCCTGAATGTTGGGGCATCACTTGCTTTTTTGTGACTGAGTTCTGGCGAGTGTGGTCCTGATTCAGTATAAAAAAAAAACCACATTATTTCCTTGCCAGTTGTCTCAAACTTTTCCCTTTGACTACACCTCTGTACTGGAAAGAGAATGCTTCTCATCCTGCCTGTAATGAGGCCAATCCTTGGCAAAAACGCTGAGGGAAGGGAGGTACTCTTAAAACAGCAGCAGGAAGATGAGAGTTTGGGCAGCAAAGCAAGCCTGGTTTTAGCAAAAGGGTAATGGAATTTTATATTTGACTGACTTTTTGCTATCGCTCAGTAATTAAGAGGCCTGTCCAGAAATTTTCAACTAAAATGTAGCAAATGCATGAGACTCCAAACAGCTTTCTGGTTACCTAATGAGTTTAGAGCTTTGTGTGAAAGCACGTGGAGTCATGGCTGGTGCACTTCACCTTTGGATATGCTTTCTCTGCTGTAGTGTTAGCTCACACTTGTGCCAAGCTCTGGACTATCTGGAAGTGATTCAGCTGAAGCAAGTAAATGCAGAACTGTCATGATGGTAAATCCGTTTTGAACTTCAGCCTCAGCTTTTCACGTAGAATGGGCATGACTGGCTTACGCTACGCAGCACAAAAACCTCAGGTCTGTACTTTGGAGTGACTAACAAAACCAGTATATAGCCATGGCTCTCACCTGGAGGTGGTCTAGAAAAGAGAAGAATGTAGGAACAAGCAGAGTTGTAATATGTTATTGCAGGAGAAAAGAAAATTGTGAATAAAAACTGATGAATCATGCTTTGAGTAAATGCATTTCTACACCTACATGCCTGATTTCTTTGGGCAAGAAAAGTATGTGTCCAGTTGCAGTTGTTTTATTTCTGCTTAATGTTGGAAAAGGGCTTTATTAATGAAGGCTGTATATTAGTTTACTTGCTCTTCAGTGACTACATCCCGTTCTTTCTGAAACTGCTTTCAGAGCTACAGCAGTCCAGCCAGACCTGCCCATTAATACTTTATTAGAAGAAGCCAATTCTGTTATAAAGGCCTGAAATTTGCTTTACTGTTTGCTAGTATGTGCACCATATGCATGGAAGACTTCTGAAATACTTTTTCTCCCTTCTCTGCAGTAGCTGTTGGGTTAAGCCTTTTGTTTTTCTTTTTTTTTTTTTTTTTGGTAGTAGTTCTTATTGAGTAGAAAAAACATTTTTATTGGTCTCTTTCTTTCATTTTTTCATAAATGTCTTTCCAGGAAATGCTGCTTAATATTACTTCGTCTTTTTAAAATTAACATTTCTATCGCTAATTCTCTCAGGGTAAACAACACTAACCCCGACTTCAGACAGTGCAACTGAACAGGCTGATGCTTCTCCTGCCTTTGCTGAAGACAGCTCAGCCCTGTTGCTTGTGTGGTAGCACCAGGATTACAGGACAAATTGTAGATTTAAGACTCAATGAACAGCAAAATGCTTCCAAGCAGAACTAAGTCATTAATCTGTACTAAAAAAATTCCTTTTTATAAGAGGACAGTATTGTAATGGAAGTGCATTCAAGATCAAAGTTTACCAATGGACATTAAGAGGCTTTGTTAAAGCAGTGTAATTGCCGCAGTTGAGACACCTGTAAAACTGTGCTGGTGTGATTTGATCCTGTTGGTATTAGTGTCAGGTGTGCCCACAGTGCTCAGATGTTCACTCCCACAGACCTGTGCTGGGATAACCTGTGGTTCCTGGGTGCACCTGACTACTCATCTTCCCTCCTAGCTGGTGGGTCTGTGGGTATAGAGTATGTCACCATGTAACTTGTAGATGCACAAAATTCTGCATCTCACAAATTATCCCCCTCCAAAAAGCTGTAAAACAAGGCTGTATCTGTCAAATGCTACTAAAGGCTGAGAGAGCTTAGGGTGTTCAGCCTGGAGAAGAAAAGGCTCTGGGGAGATCTTAGAACCTCTTCCAGTGCCTAAAGGGGCTCTAAGAGAGCTGGAAAGGGACTTTGGACAAAGCGATGTAGTGACAGGACAAGGGGGAATGGCTTCAAACTGAAAGAGGGCAAACGTTGTTTAGATATTAAGAAGAAATTCTTGACTTTGAGGGCGGTGAGACCCTGGCGCACGTTGCCCAGAGAAGCTGCCCATCCCTGGAAGCATCCGAGCCCAGGCTGGACGGGGCTTTGAACGCTCCAGGTCTAGTGCAAGGTATCCCTGCCCAGGGCAGGGGAGTCGGAACGAGAGATGCCCTTCACTCTCCCTTGCACCCCAGCCCGCCCCGCGGTTCCGCGCACACGGCCCGTCCCGCCGCAGCTCCGCCGGCCGCCCCCGCCCGCCCCGAGGGCGCTCCCCGGGGTGGCCCCTCGCGGCCGCGCCGCCGGGGCCGGGCCGGGCGCGTTCACCGCTTTACGGCTGCTGAAAACCTCCCTGGGCGGGCTCGGGGCGGCCTTGCGGCGCCGGGGCAGCGGGGCGGGCAGGTAACGGGGCCCCGGGGCGGGCGGGGGGCGGCGGGACCCGCGGAGCCCCGGCCCCATCACTGCGGGGCGGGCGCGGCGCAGCCCCGGCTGTCAGCGCGGGGAGAACTTTGCCGGCTCCGGGAGTGTGTGTGTGTTTGTTTGTTTGTTTCTAAAAGTAACTCAGAACTCGGGGAAACAGTGTCTGCGAGGGCTCCGGGGCTGCGCCCCGCTGGGATCGGGGGGGGTCCACGCTGGGGCTGTTTGGGATGGAACAGGTAGATGAGCCTTGGGGATGGTCCCGCACAGCCCCGGGGAGCCGCGTCCTCCCGCTCGCTTCCCATCCCCGGCTCCGAGATAACCGCGTTGAGTTACTCGCTGTTTTAGTGTTTCTTTTCTGTTTCGTTGAGAAACTGAACACGGGCGTCGGTGTCGGCTGGGTTTAGGACCTGAATTATGTGTTGAGTGATGCGTTAGCTCCTTGAAGCTTTTAAACACTAAAACAGAACCCCCAAACCATAGTTCTCAGGATGTCAGGTATCGCTGTCTGGAAGCCATCAGCGCGGTGAGCGGGGTGACAGCACGTCGTCCCCTCCGGCGTTCGGGATGTGCTCAGGTGTTACCCAAAACACAGCCGGTGATTTCGCAGGCTTGGGTTCAGGACAACATTGTAGCCCTTCTGTCTGAGCCGCAGCGTCTCCGTTTCTCCATCCATGCGGAGCTCCTTGCCTTCAGCAGGGATCTGTATACAAAGTCCCCCATACCTGAGATAGCCTCAGAATTGTCATTAAAACATACTCTGTAAGGACCATGGAGTTGACACTTGCAAACAGTGCTGAGAAATCTTGCTGACTTCAGCTGAAATTTGCAGCGTTGTTGCTGAGTCATCAGGACAGAAATATTCAGGGAAGAAATAAAGAATTTAGATTTTAACCCTAATATGAACAGCCTGTTTCATGTTGGTTTATTTATTACTTGGTACATATTCCTTGCATTTACAGGCTAATGCGTTTGTTCAGTGGTTAGCATATGGAAAGCATTAGATAACTGAAACTAACGATGCCAGAGTCCTGTATATCAAGTAATGCTGTATGTATTTTTAGAATTTTAATCTAAAGAGCTCTTGTATAAGTCCCAATGCATCCATAATGCAGCATTTATCTCCACTATTGTCAAAATACTAAAGTGTGTCTTCTGAATTTTGGTCATGGATCACATTCCTAGTAGGTGTCTTAACTGTAGGATAGTCTACTATAAAGTTAATCAATTGAAACAAGCCAAAGAACGATTTTTTTGTAGCTGACCTTTGTCAGGTTTTGGTTTTGTTTTTTTTTTTCCAGTTGGAATTTCTTAAATAAAAAATCTAGAGCTATCCACACAACACTTTCTTTAAAAAATAGAAGAAAATATTCCCACGGAAAAGTACTTTTCTCCAAGTTTCATCAGATTTTTCTTAGTTTTAGTGTCTATCTAAACTTTGCAGTTTTGGGGTTTTTTTTCACATCCTTAGGATTAAAATGGTTTTCCATTGCTGAAGATGTTATCCGAGACGTTATTAACAGGTCACACTGCTCCATAATGAAGCAAAACTTCTGTTTGTGATAATGGGAAGCTGTTTTGTTTGCTTTGAAGAGCTGGGTCCAGGTTTCTCTAAAACAGAAAAAAAGGATTAAGTGGGAAAAAGTCAGAATTGTCGAAGTTGATAAAAAGATGCTCGTGGTTCACATGTATGTCACAAGCTGCAGATTTTTGTGGTAGCAGCTCCCAGTAGTCATGCTCAATCATATGACTCTCAGCTCTGTTAATCTTCATAGTTAAAGTCTTAGCTTGTCACTACCGCGGTACATACCTGCATTATTTTCCCCCCCTTCTTAAATACTCTCAGGGTATGAATACAAACTAGACAAAAATAGATCTTTAAAGTTCTTTTCTTCCCCCTTAATAAACAGATTTGTTTCAGAAGTGTAGTTCTTAGTGATTCACATGTAACCCTCCAGGGAAACGTGTGCCGTAGATCTTCATTATGGTAATTTGTCAAATAGACATCTTCTAAATCCTCAGACTCTTTTAATGGCTCTGGAGCTTCTACTCTAAATGTACTTTTGTTGGCCAGGCAAGCATTTCTGCAGTATAGAATTGCTTAAATGCTATTTAGGCAGTATTTTTTTTCTTTTTTTTTTTCCTACTTTTATCTCCCCACTGTGACATTTGGTTTTGTGTTTAAGCCACATGCGTTATAAATATACATGTATTTATAAATTAGTTTATTAGAAGTATGCAATGCAATGTGAGGAAGTCATTGCATAGATGGCTGTAAATTAGTGATAAAACTTAGAACTGTGATCCTGTAAGTTGCCCTTCTGTGCAGATCACACTTTGGTTTGCTGATGTGTAAAATAAGGGTCCTAATGCTACCCTGAAGACAGCTGTAGTTAATCCAGCTCTGAAATACAGGCATTATATCCAGCTGTGAGATGCAGAACAGGATGCCCGTGGAAGTGGTGGAGTCACCATCCGTGGAAGGATTCAAATAAGTTGTGTAGATATGACACTTGGGGACATGATTTAGTGGTGGGCTTGGTAGTGCTGGTATTATGGTTGGACATGATGTTCTTACTTTTACAGCCTAGAAAATTCTGTGATTCTGTGATCAGTGGAAAACAATTTACTTCATTCTTGAAGCCTTAGCAGCATGTGCATTAAAGCACTTGGTTTCTCCTCAAATACGCATCTGCTGTTTCTGTCAGCGGTGTTTGCCTGGTTAATGCTGCTGTGCAGGTGGAAGTAGGAAGGGTAATGGTCCATCCTCCATTAACTACGTGGTTCTGAAAAAGGGGAAATCAAGTACAGCTCTGACAGCCCAGGCTGAGTGCAGAAGTGCAGTTGTTTTCTATCAGCCATCTATTGGTCATTGGATCTGTTGGTCAGCTGGAATCTAGCAGGGAAAAACTGTTAAGAGTTGTGTATCTGAAAACATAGTCAAGAAGTAATCAAATAAAGGTTCATGAATGCTGCTGGTTCTGGTTTCTTGAACAAATGTGCTTGTGAATATGTGAGAAGCACAGAATAAGTACAGGAGCCAAATAAAAGTGAGAATGTGCTATTATTTGTTAATGTTCGTTACTTGTGTCGAAAATCAATATAATGACATTATTGACGTTGGTCGTTGACCTCAGTAAGCCTCGACTTGTGATTCAGACTGGTTAAACTCTCTGTACTGGTAAGTACAGCATTCCACCTTTATACAGAGCCAAAGGATTCAGCAATTGACAGTTTTGCTGGGCTTTCTCCTTGAAAATCAGAGGGATATGTCACCCACACACGTGTGTAGTGAGGGGAATATATCTGAGTCATCTGGGAAGCTGAATTGGTAAGATCATTGGGTCTTTGTTATCACTTCATAAGTTTTTTTTTTAACTTCTCAGTTAACAATGTTCCATCTACATACAGATTGTTTTATGGGTGGTCTTGGGGAAAAGCTTCAATATGAGCCAATTTATATATGACTGAGCAGAAGATGTATAATATCTTTGTGTTTGGCATGAATGAGATTGCTCCAAGAATCCTCTGTCAAGTTTAGGTGTTCATACTTCAAGGAGGATGTTAAAGTCAAAGAGACTTCAGACAAGAACTGTAACAATGAATAAGGGTTGAAAATAGCTCCTGAGGGAGAAATTCCAAGAGCTCAGTATGTTAAATATTATCAAAGAGAAAAGCAGGGAGGGATGGGATTGCAACGTTTGTGTGCATTGTGAACAGAAATTCTATGATGAAACAGAAAATGATGGGATATCAGGATCCTTTGGTTAAAATATGAGCCAGGCACATTTGCAGTAGAAATAAGAAATGCGTCTTCAGCAATGAGGGTAATTTATTGCACATTGTGGTCGGATATTCATCAAAGGAAAATTTTAATTCAAATGCAGTATTTTTCATTTGAGATGTACCTAAATAAAACTTAATTGAGGGCATGTGTCCATACTCTGTGGAAGTCAGAGTAGATGATCAAAGTATTTTTTCTGTATCTAAATACATGCATCTACATAAAAAGACAATAATGAAATATGGTTTTTCAGCCCAGGAGACTGTTGAAATTAGAACAGAACTGATAGTTAACTCAAGACTTTTAATGTCTAAAATGCCTGGAAACAATGAATCACAGAATAGTTAGGGTTGGAAGGAACCTCTGCAGATCATCTAGTCCAACCCCCAAAACAAAGAACTCTAAAACAAGAACTTGTTTTAACTGTACTGAAGATTGAAGATTGCGAAGTTGTGTTGGTGAGTAATTCTTCAGCAATGGGAAGATGTCCTCAGACTCAATTTCTGCATTAGTAGGTCTCAGACATTTTAAATACTAAATTGGCATGTCAGTTTCTAAGATTTCTTACAAGTTTTCATCAAAGTACTGTGGAAATTAAGGTGGTTGAAGTTCAGAATCAGAAAGAAAGGTGAAATTTAAAAAAAAAATAAAATCCTGCTGTCATAGAGTAACTTTCACAGAAGAGAACACTTGGGCTGTTACAGAAAACTGCTGATTACAACAGGGTGGTTACAGAACAACCCACTGTGTGGGAATTATTGGAGGGTTTGCAAGGAGATCCTGCAGAGATTTTGGGGAAACCTGTGTTATAATGCATTACCTCTTGTGGTGAAGAGCCAGCAGGAAAGATCTGAAGTTTTTTCTTGTGCCCAGTTTTACATGCCTTTAGCAGTCAATGCTTTCAGGTCTTATGCTTAGTGGAATTGTAGGCAGCTGTGCTGGTTTTGCTGGGCATAGAGTTAATTTTCTTCCTTGTAACTGGTATGGGGCTGTGTTTTGGATTTGTCCTGGAAATGGTGTTGATAATAAAGGGATGTTTTGGTTTTTGCTGAGCAGCGCTTACACAGAGCCAAGGCCTTTCCTGCTCCTCACCTCACCCCCATTCCACAGCGAGGGGGCTGGAAGGCACAAAGAGTTGGGAGAGGACTCAGCTGGGACAGCTGATCCCAACTGACCAAAGATATATTCTAGACTATAGAATATATCAATAGAGCATCGTGCTCAACATAAAACTGGGGGAGAAGAAAGAAAGGGGAGACATTTGGCATGATGGTGCTTGTTTTCCCAAGTGGTAGAGCCTGGCTTTCCTGGGGATGGCTGAACACTTGCCTGCCCATGGGAAGTGGGAAATTAGTTCCTTGTTTGGTTTTGCTTATGTGCACAGCTTTTGGTTTACCTGTTAAGCTGGATTTATCTCAACCTGCGAGTTTTCTAATTTTTACTCTTCTGATTCTCTCTCGCTTCTCACTGGGAGTGAGCGAGCGGCTGTGTGGGGCTGAGTTGCCGGCTTTAACCTTCTTGTGGGGGTTAAACCACAACAGCAGCATAAGGAGAAATAAAAGAATTGTACATCAGAATAGGAAAACCTCCTTTTAAAACAGTTTGACAGGATGAGCAGAAATCAAGCTGAGGAGCAAGTCAAGAGATGCCTGTCTTGTACAAACGCTTCAGCTTTTTGGAGAATGTGTCAGGAATCAGCCTTCAGTATGATGGGAGATCATCAAAATAAATAAGAAGGACCCAAGCAAGCACAAATCACTCAGTGAAACCAGTCTTTTTGCCTAAATCCCTAAAGATACTGAAGCAATGACCAGATGTTTGATTAAGGAGCGTGGTTTGGTGAACCAAATCATGTCTATGATGAGGACCAGCTGGTTATAATACTGCAGCAAATTAGAGCAGGAAGAGTCTGCAGCTGGAAGGATTTTTGAGAGTCTGAAGGTGATTGTGCTTCTTGTCTCAAGGGATAATGTGCAACTATCCAGAAAGTTTCATGATACATGCTGAAGAGAAAGCTAAATATTTATTGAGTATTTACCAAGGTAAGGGTTGGAGATACCTGAAAAAGTGGAGGTTTTACAGCTCAATCAACAAACTCTAAGCCACTTAATTTGATTGCACAGTTTCTTACTAGTATTTAATGGCTTAGAAACAGGTGGATGATAGATGATTCCAAATGCTGTAATTACAGGTAAACCTGCATGAATATCTTTGCAAGGTAGAGGTGTTTGACTAGAGGTGCATGTTTTTCTCTTTACTAACAGCAGAAAGTAATTCACTGGTGTGTACATATTTTCCTTCAGGACTGGTGTTGGGGTTTTTTTGTTGTTGTTATTATTTCTTGTCCTAAGTTTATATTTAGGCATTTTGTTTAATGTTCTAAGTAGTTCTGTATAGGTTCTACCTTTTCTACTTTATATTTACATTCATGTTAGAGATTACCTAAATCTGTTTCAAGCTTTGTCTTTGTAATGGTTGTAATAATTCTACTTTCATAAAAGAGATGACTTAGTTATGCACTGACATAGACTGTTACTATGTGGGATATAAGGTGGTATAAGCCAAGTTTGTGGTTTGAAAAGATTAACTGTGGTAAAACTGTAATGAGAAGTATCTGTGCAGAGTGATGGGTGAGAAATTCTTAAAGAAACTAATTATTTGCAGAAAACCATGTACATACTGGCAATTTTCAAGTAGACTTGGGTGTATTTATCTACCCATTATAGTTCTTATTTTACGGATGAATATGCTAAGTGCTATTCAGAATTATTTGGCCATATGTTCCTGTTTTTATGGAACTTCATTTTGTGGGCTCTTTATATAAATAAAGTTTTCTCTTCGTGATGGCATGTACTAAGAGAAGGAGAAAAGAACGTTATTTCAAATCTTATACCTTTTGCAAAAGCGCAGATGGTGTTTGTATGTGGGGCTTCAAGTAAGTTTTACACTTTAAAACTGCTGGTTTATTCCAGATTGTCAAAGAGAAATTAGTGTTTCTAGCTCTTCTGAAGCATAACAGGTTATATTGTACCTGATGTGTGTTTTACAGTCAGCAAAGGTGTGAAGTTACATTGAACTGCTCTCACTTTGTTTCACTGTATTCATATAATATGGATTGTTCCCCAAGTGCAGGCAAGAGTTACTTCCTTAAAGTTTCTTGTCATTGGCAAGACAGGACTGGGGTGAGGCTGACTGATCTCAAGTTTCTGCATCTTCATTCTTGCCTTTATACAGATAAGTGTAAGACTTGATTCTTCTGGTCTTTATGACTTACTTCAGTCGCCACAGCTTTGTGAAGCTGATAGAGAACAGTTTCGTGGTGACACCGGTCAGCTCCTTCAACACCTTGGGACACATCCCATCTACTTCACAGTTGGTTCTTTACAGTCAATCTGACACACTTCATGGGCACTAAATTTGATACAACACCCCCCCCCAGGAGAAATAGTTGGCAGATGATTAATTTTCCTATTTGTCTTTTAATGTGAAATTCGAAATCCATTGGTCATGCCAATTGTGGGGAAAAATGAATTTGTCGGTAAAGTCTCGGAGGCATTTGTAGGTGGGAGCTGCAGGCTGCATTGAAACATTAAATTATTAAACATGGCTTTTTACAAATGTGTTCCAAGGCATTTACATCTATGAATCACAAACACCATGCTGGGTGAGACTGAGGGCAGGAATTTACACTGTATTGCTGTCCACAGTAGTTAATTGTCTTTCCCTTGTTTAGTCTGTTGCTGTTTTTTTTTTTTAATGACAATATTTGGGCATGTTAAAAATACATATTTTCCTTGTGGTGATTTGCTTCAATAACTTTATTTTAGTACTGTTTTAGCAGGAACAAATTAATGTGAACTCTGGCACAGAATAATTTCTTGCATGAATATTTGAAAATGTAACTAGAGGGTAGCAAGAAATATTGAACTGCTGTAGATACACACCTTGTATCCACAACAAATAAAGCATTATGCTGGGGACTTACAGAATTTCATAAGCTTCCTGTTGATACTGGCAGTTGGTGTGGGAACCATTGCAGAGCATCTGCTGGGTGAAGGAACTACCTCTGAGAAGGAAACTGGAACCCTGGGGGAGTTACCTGTATGTAAAAGTGAAATGTTCTGTGCCTCTGGCTCTAGACTGTGTCTGAGGCTGAGATATGGAAGCTTATTAAAATATTCGCGGGTTTACTCATTTAGAGGTCTCTAAGAATACCTGTGGAAGAAAGTAATGGATAGATCAGGCTGCTGCTTCCCTTAACTTTTAAAGGAGAGAGTTGGGACAGTCTGTGCCCTTTTCTGCATCCTGTAAATGGGCTGTAGCAACCATTTGGATCATCAAGGGGGGGAAAAGGTAAAAAGTTCTGATCAAATAGGGGAGAGAGTTACATGGGGTCAGAACAGTGCCTCTGAAATTGTTATTTCAGAATAGCGAGTGCTGCCTTGCTGCATATTTTTACTGTATCAATTGAGAATAAAGCCTGTACATTGTTGTTTATATAAGTGCTTCCACAAGACAGGCATATGCTGAAGTATTTTGAGAAGCCTGGTCATGTTTTGAGACCAAAGTATTGGCCTGGAGCTGGTATGTGAGCATATGCTCAACATGCTGAACCAGTGGTTATTCAGTATTTCTTAGTTGCAGACAAGCGTGCAGACGTATTCTGTTTTCTCCCAGGATGGAATGAGAACAAATGCAAGGATATTTTTAAGTCAAATTGAATTCTTGTTTTCCTACCAGCTAATCACATGTATTAGATGCTTGCTGAGTGTCTGCTGTTTGAAAAACAGATACAACATGGGCAAGTGTGTCTGGCACAAGCCAGATGGTTTGATTTGTCTTCATGAAATAGTGAAAAAAATATACATAGTGAGCAAAGAGGCCATGGAGAACATGGTGAAAAATAAAATTTGCTTCTCTAGTTCTGATCAATTATTAGACTTTACAATTTTAATACAGAGCTTTCCTTGATTACAGAGTTGTGGCTTCTTTTCAAGTGCTTTATCCACTTACTTGTAACGCTTTGAAAATTATTATTTTGGGTGTGCTTTCTTACTTTCATCCTTGGTAAAGAAGAGGTTTTTTTCTTCTTTTTTTCTAACAGCTGTTTTTCATAAGTGTGTGCGGATAAATACTTATTTCCCTGTGGTCTAGCTGGCTTCTCTGCACTGTTAATAACTCCACCATAACAAAAAGTGATTCTGCATGCACACTTCATTCTTGGTCTATTTTGTATGCCAGCACTTGGGTCTAGATTTTGAAGTTGAGTAGATAATTAGCTTTGAAACTCTGAAAGTGTAAATTCATGAAATTTGCATGTGTGTCTTCCATAGGTTTCAGTTTTCAAACCAACTTTAAAGAACACTTCAGTTTTCTGGAGAAAAACATGTCTGATCTGCAGGAAAAAGTGATTTTTTTTTTTTCTTTCTAAATAATATGAGTGTTCGAAGATCCAGCACTTCAGAACCAGAAATTGCCAGGAACAAAAAATTTTCCTGGGATGTGTGTTCAAACATAGGATACTTCTAATGTGAGTTTTGTTTTGTTTAGGGTTTGTCTTTTTTTTTTGGTAAAGTTATTGTTCTTCCTTTTTGTTTGTGAAAAGGAGCAGACTGCTGTTTTGTTTTGTTGAGTAATGTACAGATGGTTCTTGCATGAAAAACTTATCAATGTACTTCTGAGTACAGGGAACTGAAATGAAATACACATTTTCATATATGCAGTGGTTATATACTAGTGTATGTAAACATAGAAGAATTTATTTATGTGTGTACAGTCTTGATCAGATAGGCTTGTGGCTTCTGAATTTGTAAGTAGTTCCAGAAAGTTTGTAGAGAATATTTATAGGAGTTTTTCTGAGTGCCAGTCCTAGGAGGGATGTGAGATGAAATGCGCATTTCTTAGGAAACATAAAGTTTGAACAGTTATGGAGTTGTTATTTGAAGTTATGTGAAAGTAACCTGAGATGGTCTCCCTTTTGAAATGGGTATTAGTTTTCTCTTGTATACTCTGTGAATGAAACCTGTTTGTTGTCTAGTTGCTGATAGATCAGGGCTCCATAAAGTTGACTTTATGTGTTCTATGTCAGAGCAGACCTATTGAAGGTTTTGGAAGGGTGGGGTGAGGTTTTGAGGGACCTGTTATCAAGTGTTCCTTCCACTAAAAGATTTGTGTTCCAGTACTTGAAAGGAAGGGACAAAGTGTTAGTGAATATCAATTTATAGATATTTTAAGTAAAATACTTGCTCTTGGTGCTGCTCTTTAATGGAGAATTGTTTCTTGTTTGCTAATTTGTGCAAGCATAAATGAGAGACTTGAAAAAACTTACTCTTCTGTCTTTTTCAAGATTAACTATATTTTTGGA
This sequence comes from Lepidothrix coronata, assembly GCF_001604755.1. Lineage (NCBI taxonomy): Eukaryota > Metazoa > Chordata > Aves > Passeriformes > Pipridae > Lepidothrix > Lepidothrix coronata. The sequence continues at coordinate 721,388 of NW_016690322.1, read as the reverse complement.
AAGTAATACTGATGTATGGAGGCTGCTTTCTGCTCTTTGTTTCTCTTGTTTTTCCTTTATGGAATAAAGTACCTTTCTAGATGTATAATATGTTCTAAGTGGCAAAGCCTAAGTAATTTTTTCCTTTTTCTAGCAGATACTTTGTGTGATTCAGTTTTGAAGTCAAATTCTTTCTACGTTTAATAGATACTTTTTTTTTTTTTTTTGCTTGAAAGGAGTTAATTAATGATACTTCCTAGAAAGATGAGATAGAAGTGTTACCAAAAAAAGGGGAAAATTTGCTTGACCTTTAATGCGTAATTTTTTTAGTACCAGTTCAAAAGTCTGAGAATCACTGATGTCCTGAGAAGGCATAAAAGTGCCAGTGTAAAAGATATATCAAAGTAATTCAGTTTTTTGGAATTGAAATAAATGTGATTTAAAGAGGAACTATCAAGATACTTAGATCTTAAAACTACTTTAGTGGAAATTTGATTTTTATTCAGTTAGAGGCTTGCATTTACACTGTTGGTTCTAGAATAAATTAACTGAAAGCTGTAGAAAAACTCAGAGATTATTATTATTACAGTGCTCCCTGGCGAATATTAATCCATTTATTGTTTATCTCTTGCCTTGGAGGAATTCCATCTAGAAACTTTTATTCAATTAGCTCGTGCAATGTGAAGTATTCTAACCTGCTATGTGAATGTACTGCTATTTAAATGATTGACTGCTGATTGACACAAAGTTATACTGGTTTGTGAAGAAAAGTGGAAAAGGAACAGAATTTTCTTTGAAACTATATAGAGGAAATTGCCTTACAGTGATATGAGATGTGCCTCACAAACTGCCTTAAAATGCAGACTGACCATTGTCCTGATATGAAGTGGAAACTTGGGTAGATATTTCGTCAAACAAAAAGCAATCTGGAAATAAATAAAAATGGAATAATTATTCACTGGTGGAATTGTAGACACAGGAGTCTGCTAGGGACATTTCTTTATGCACCAAGAAGTTCCTGAATGTACAGAATCTAATGTAAATATCACACTAGTCTTTCCTGGTAATCTTTTCTCAATCAGGGCTTTTCTTAAGACTTAATTTCTGTCAGTCCTGTAGGCACTGACTGAACCGTAACATGCAGTACTGGGGGTGTGATTTCTGTTTCAGAGCACTTTTTTAATCCTCACTGTTGTGTTACACTAATCAGGTCCTGCAGAGATCTGTGCTGGGTTTTGTTAGTTGTTGCAGCAGGTTAAAAATTAAAAGGAAGTGCTGGTGAAAACTAATTTAATCAGGAGTACTTTCTGCAGACTCAGTACTGAGTTTGGTTTATCAAGACTCGATAGTAAGAACAGGATTACCAAGTAAAGAGGGATTCAGTGGTTATCTAAGATATTGTTAAGATGAGAGATTTCTAGATCCTTTCGAGGGTACATTTTTGAAGACTGTTAACATTTTTGTAGTATTTAAGTCTTTTTATGTGCTCTCTTGGCTGTGTCATGTAGAGTGAACAGCAGGTCAGACTTGAACAAAATAAATATACTCAGCCTAAAAATTGCAGGATTTTGCAATCAATGTCATGAAGTTAAACTGCTAGAAAATTTGTGGGGTTTGTTTGTTTGTTTTTGTCTTCCTTTAATGAATTATAGACTAATATTGCAAATATTTTTTTTAAATAGCCTGCTACTAAAATATATGCCCTAGTTTTTAAACTTGTAAATTATTTTCATTAGCAGCCTATTGTCTTTCTAAGCAAGATTTATTCCTCCCCCTCACAGCCACTAACTTTATTTCTGTTGTTTATCTTAAGGCTGCTTCTGACATTGTTTTAAGCACCATTTTGCAAGGTGGGGATGTGTGAGTGTATTAAGCAAGTTAAGAGCATGTACTGATGCAGAATGACCCTGAGGTGTGTGAGGTGCTCAGGTTTTGTAGTGACTGCTTTAGTCAAACCAACTGGGGGACAATGAAACTGAGATCTCTGGATTTGCAGGTTGACCGTACAGTGCTTAAGTCAGGGCTCTTGCTCACCAAAGCATTCATATTTAACATTATATGCTTTCCTCTGCTAATTCAACAAATTAATGAAGAGTGTTTGCTGAAGTCTCACGGACTTCACTTCCTTGTGAGGAGATAATTACTCTCTTTTCGTGAATAAAGATCTGTGGTCACTGACAAACTCAGGTGCTGCACAAATGGCTGAAATAAAATATGGACTAGGCAGGGTTGCCCATTTGGTGTGCTCTGAGTGCTTTAACAGTCTGGTCTGACCTTTCCTGGTTGAAGGTCAAGGGCTGATGTGAAGAGCCCCAGTTCTCACACGTGCTGAGCCCCTTCCATGTGGTCCTTATGCCTCTTAGTCCTTGTGGCCTAAGAGCAGTACTTGGAATCTTGAAGTGAGGCTACCACAGTAATGTGAGAGTACAGAAATTGTGTTGTCTTGCATCAGCAGCATCAAAGAAATTGTTTTAGTTGATAGTAAAAGATGCTCTGAGGAGGAGAGGGTGGGGTCTTTGTCTTCTTGTTCCACTGCTAGAATATCATGTGCAGAATAGACTGTTGGAAAGTTGGGCTGCAGTAACAAGTACTTAGAAAAGTCTGAGTTCTTGAAACACATAAATACATTGCCATAGTGGAATGGTAAGGTGGGATTTGGTTAAAAAAAAAAATCCAGCAAAGGAAGCTGGAATGCATTTTTATTGCATTCTTCATGTCAAGAGTGGCTTTCTGAATTTGATTCTCAGTGAGAATTTTTTAAAATTTCATGTATAAGTAACAAAGACTCATAAATAGTTTATTTCAGTTTGTTTTTTCCTGATTTATGCGTGATTTTATTAGCTTTAGGCAAGTGCATAAGGATTCAAACAGGCTTTTTTTTTCTAAAATTCAACTTGTAGTATGATATAATTTTTTTTTTCCTTTTAACAAGCAGAGATCTTACTTGGTAGAGATGGCTAGAGAGCTTCAGCTGCACACATCTGTACCTCATGCCTGTTCCCATCCAAATATGTCAATTTTTATACTTCACTGAACTTGAGGTCAGACCTGCTGCAATCTTGGTGGTTATAAGAGAATTAATTTGGTGGAAAGAAATGCATGGAAAGACTTGAGTGTTTTGTGCTGTTGTTTTGAGTAATGCAGACTTGATTAATACAACTTAGTTGTGTCCTTTTTTGTTTTGTGGTGTCCCCCCATCACATGATATCCTTTGACTGGCACAAATGGTCACCAACAGAGCTAAGTTAGTGTTAATCAGCTTATGGAATGAGTCCAGTTTGAAAGGTGAATGAGAAAATGTAAAACCCAAACCTCAAATAACCCTGTTTATAATGTAGCTTATAATAGCATATTTATATATTACTGAGATATAGATTCTCCAAATTAATTCCAAGTTAATTGAAAAATGCACTAGAATCAGAATATGAAGAACAGAGCTAATACTTTATTTGAACAGAAGTTATATAGTTCTGCAAACTCTGTATGGTTAAGCCTGCATTACATCTACATAAAGTTAAGCAGGATTGATGCTGTGCAGCCACATTCCTTACCTGCTGAAGCTACCCAGGAGGCTGGAATTCCCTGTGCTTACTGTGTGCTGATTTCATGGTGGTGCTCAATGTGTTAATGGGCCAGCAGATGTTAAAAGCAACTTTCCATGGGTTGTAAGCCAGGAAACACAAAACTGGGAGTTCTGTCAAAGCTGGGAATAGGCTCTATGGGAGTTCTTCAGCATTATCTGTTGTTCTCTAGACCGTGTGGCTGTTGGAAATGTAGTCATGAACCTTTAAGGAAATTGTCTCAATTTTTTTAGGCATGGAAGTTGTTGTTTTGTTTCTTTGGGTGTTGGGGGTTTTGTTTGTTTTCTTTAAATGTTTACTCTTAATAAAGAAAATGTCTAGAATATGAATATCTAACTAAACAAAAGAGGGAATGAACTTGGATTTGGAAGACTTGCTAAATTTTCAAATGTAGCCATACTGTTCCCCTGTATGGCCTTGGCCAAGGCTACTTTTCTTTCCTGGGCTTTCAATTCCCTGCATATAAAATGAGTGATGTTATGCTGTCTTTCTTAAGAAATTTTAGAAAATACAATAAAAAGCAGCGAATGAGATTTGAGACTTACAGTTTTGTATAGTCATATGGCTTTAGAAACCTTACTGATGTCACTCTAGTTATCAGCTGAAGTTCTAATCTCATTGAGTGAATCATGAAGCTTATTCTCAATGGCAGTCGATGTCTTGCCAGATATTTCATTCTTGATACAGTTGCTAGGATAATAAATATTTCAAAGTATAGTTAAAAAAGACAAAGCAAAGGCAATGTAAGTAAATGTGAGCTTGTTTCTCTGAGCGCTCAAGTGAGTGATCTCACAGGCATGTGCTTTCTACTGAATATTCATGGTTTGAAAAGGAAGGCTTAAAATGGGTAATTATGAAGGTAAGGGCATGTTTTGTCAGGCTGTTTTAATATCCTTTGGGCTGTATTTAGTAGTAACAACATCATAGTGTCTCCAGCTTCGTGTGAACTGTAGTTTCTGATCAATGAAAATGCCTTCCACTGTGACTTATTCTTCTGGTGTACCAACCTTAAATGTGTTCTTCAGCTTCCCCTTGCAAAGTACCTCCTTGCCTAAGCTCTAACTAGAAGAACAGTAATAGAAAAATCTTCTTTGGTAATGAGGAAAGCTCTGCAAACATTTACATGCATGTCACATACAATTCCTACATCAGGATTGCTTGGGGGACAGTATTTTTTAGTCAGGACTGCCACAAAATGGATTTTTTGGCAGAAGGGTGCTTTGGTTCACCACCAAAGACAGAAAAACTTAATTAAAAGCACATTTTTTGGTCTGTTTGTGTTTAGTTACATACTTGTATTTTAGACATTTTCCTTGTGACCAGAGGATATTTGAAAAGAAAAAGAAAGTGTTGGTGGGTTGTGGGTTTTTTTAAGAAATAGGAACTGCTGTTCCAGAATGATCACTGGGAGGAGCTGTTTATTACAGCTTTTATTCATTAATCAGTGGCAAAGAAATGATGAGAGAGAGTAGGAAGGTGATGTGGAGGCAAACATACTATTGGGGAATACTCTCCTTTAGTAAAAAGTGATCAATTGCTTTTATTAAAAAAAATGTTAATCTCAAGGGAAAGTACTAATGCACTAAAATTTCAACTTCTATTGTATATGAACTGTAAAACAGAAGTGCAGTTGGGCCATCTCATGCCTGATGGGAATGGACTGAACAGGTAGTAGTTGTCCAGCTGTCCATTAACACATTGGAGAGTTCATGAGTTCCAAAGAAGACAAGATAACTGTTCCTGCCATTGGAGTACTGAAAGGATCTTTGACATTTATACCTAGAAAGTAACCCACCTCACAGAGGTGATTTGTGTTTGTATCTTGATGTGATCGAGTCGAAAGGGGGAAAATCTCTTTGTAAAAATTCTCCACCACTATCTCCATAATCTCTACTTGAGTGAGCGTCAGCCAAGTGAGAAAATGAAAAATTATAACCTGCCAAGCATCAGTGGCAGACTGAAATGAAAAAATTGCAAGTTAATAACAGTGATGCCTCCAAAAAATTTGCTGGCCAATTTAACATTGCTTTGTCCAAGGTCACATCTTGCAGCTGATTATTATTAGTAATTTGTAGATGAGGACTTCCTACCTTCTTTATGGCAAATGAAGATCAGGGAAACACCAGGTGCTGTTTAAAACTCAAGGTTTTCAATCCCTTCAGATGTTCCCTGCTTATTTGCTCAAGATTGGGCACAGAAATTATTTCCACTGTAGTGAAGTGGGACATCTATGCTGTCTTTTATGGCAGTGATAAAGTCAATGCAATGTGAAAACTCCCAGTGGAGTGAGGTTAGTGAAGGGATTAAAACCAGGAAAAACTAAACCTTGCCCGAGGTTGTTCTGGAACAGACTCTTGATAACGTTCATGTGATGATTTTTACATAATAGTGTTAAAAGATGATGTTGCCTGTTTTTGAGGTTTCTTAATGAGTGTGGACCTATTGCAAACGAGTACACAAGACTTCATGTAAGCTGTGTCCTGTGAAATAATGAAAGCATGTTACTGGAATCCAAGGTGTGAAAACCATTAGTGAACTGTAGCAGTACTTAATTTCCTCCAGCACAATCTGCTCAATCAATTTAATATTAGAGGGTAAACCTTGCTACAACATTTGCAAAGTGTTGGCACACTGTCACTTATTTAAAATAGACCATCATTCAACAATTGGAATGTATCATTAGTGTGTGGAAGCTCCTGCCCTGGGCCTGCAGTGCAAGAGGAAACCCTCTGTGCAGTTGTTTTCATGTGGTTCTGTGGTTCTTTTAATGAAGGATATGCAACATCCTGATATGCTGAGTGTACACAGTGGTTCTAGGGAGATTTTGTGGTCTGGTGATTCAAAAATCTGATCTGTGGGTAATTGTTTTTCAGCCACTGAGTTGTTGCTGTGCAGAAAAGACTGTCCTACTTCTGTGTGGTATGGAAAGTGAAGGGCACTTCTTCCTGGAAGACTGATGGAGTACCGTCTTTGTAACTGCCCTGTTTTCTAACCAAATAGGTTTTATCTGTCATTAAAATAATAAAAGTACTTGAGCAGCTCCATTCAAGGACTCTGCAAAAGCATTCATTTTTACTCCTGTCTGTGAGCTTTGTAAACTGGAGTTATTCTGTGCTGAGATGGCTGAAAGTGTCACTGGAGTGCTTTTCATGAGCAAGAGGATTAGCCTGCAAAAGGTGTCGCTGGTATTTGTTAATGATCACTGTGGTTAGAAGCCTGGGTTAAGTCTCAGCCTCTGGAACCAAGTTTTCTGGGCATATACTCGGTAGGAATGGGAGCTGAATTCCCAGCTGTACTTCCCAGCTCTCTGTGGAAGTTCCCTATTAGATCATTCGTATCCTGTCTGGCTTCTGAGATCTGACAAGATCACAGCTTGAACTGTTTAATTTTTCTCGCTGTCATGCAATGCATCATAGTGAGTTAGTTCAATAGTCCTAATCTAATGCTTGCTGCAATGAAACTGTGAATGTATGAATCAATACTGGTTTGAGTAAACAAAGCAAAATGAAATATTCTTTTGACAACTTCTGTCCATTTCATTATCTCCTTTTTAATCACAAAACAGTCTCTTAAAGTTTCCATACATTCTTAAACTTTGTAGTCTGTCTGCTTTCATATACATCAGGCTGATGCCAGCAGCTCTCTTCTCTCCCAAACGAGGTTCCATCTAATGCATTAAGTTAATCTGTTGCATTCCTGCAGCAGAAAGAAGCTGATTCTTTCCTGACATGTCCAGGCAGCTCTGGCAGGCAGACCTCTGGACCTAGGAGCAAAAATTTCAGGAATATGAGATTTCAAACTTGATGTTTTATTGCCTTGTTGTTTTTCTGCCTTTGGGATACTTGCAATGCAGGCAAAGCAGAGAAGCTTTAGTGTTGCCAGTCTGTAGCATCACTCAGTCTTACCATCTAGGGTTATGTGATGTCTAATATCCAGAGTCTGACAGGGTGTGCTCTGTCCTAGGCCAGACAGAGCTGCAGTTGTTGGATTCTGTTCATGTTCAAAGTGGAGTTTTCTCACTGAACTATGTGAAGTTTTTCCCATTTATACTAAGGCTGCTTTCCATATATGCAGGAAAAGGTTTCATCAATGTGTAACATTTCTAAGTGTGTGTGCTGTCATATACACTCACCCTTTCCAGCATTTTTTTTGGCAATGTAGTGAAGATTAAATTCTTCCTCTTTTTCTGTAAAACATTCCTTTAGTAAATTCCCTAGTCAATAGTTTTCCTTTAATGTTGAAAACATTAGGAGATAAACATACAGGTGAAAGAAGAAACAAAGCATAGAGAAGATAAATACCTGTACACAGCTAGGCATGAGTTTTTCTCCACACCTTCTGGGACAGAACTGGACTAGTTGTCCCTTTCTTCTATTTTCAGCAGCAGTGCTGGTTTAGATGCTTTGTTCTGCATCCTCTCCACAGAAATGAAATGACAGGGCACAACTCCCCTGTGCTTTGTTATATATGGCCAGCTATATGGGTGTGTAGTCTGAATGGAGGAGAGAGCATCCAAAGCTTATGATGTACAGTTGTAAAATTGCAGTTCTTTGCCAGCTAAGAGGTGGGTGCAGCAAGCTGTTCTGGAAATCAGGCCATTTTTCCTTGCTGTTGTGAAAAGCTTAGAGCATTGACTCTCATTTTTGCTTTCAGGAGGCTTAATGCTTTTGGGCTGTCTCAAGCCAAATGCTGATAATGGGCTCTATAAGGGAACTTTTGTGCAGTGATTCATTTAGCAATGAAATTGGGTGTAGCAGCAGTGGAACTGACCAAGAGAAAGGTAAGGTTAAAGCAAGTGTTTAGACTTTATTTTATTTTTTTTTTAGAGCTTATCAGAGCAGATTAAGGCCACTTGAACACACATTAACACTTTAAAAAAAGAATCACAAAGCTGCACTTTTTTCCCTGCAAAAATCCTCTAGAATATTTCACATCTATTATGATTGCTTCTTTTTAAAGTTTCTAGTGGCAGGTATTTATGTATGAGGCTTAACTTGTAATTGTGGAAGACATCCAAATTGTTCATTTTAGTTGACCCTTTTGACCTTAAAAGAAACGTAAATATTTGCAGACTATTGCTTTTTCTTTTGTTTTTGTTTTAAAATATTTTAAGATAATTCACCCTGTTATCATAAGTATTTTCCTGGTAGGCCTGTTGCTTTCAGAGGCTGAGAGAGAAATAGATTTCCTTTTTGAAGCTTGCATGCTGATTATTAAAGTGTGTGGGAAGGAGTTCCCTGACCCATTACAAAATAATTCTTTTGCCAACAGAAACCATAATGTGTCTGATGACATTCATAATTGCAGTACTTCTGGAGCAATTGCCCTGGCAGTTCATTTTCATATTGTTGGAAATCATATTTGCATGTTATGTTTAATGGAAAATTGCATGCTTTGATCCATGCACGTGTGGAAATACTCACTGGGTTTAACTTGAGAGCAGAGGTCTATTTACTTTGCAGGTAAGTAAACATTTAGGTATCTCAATCAGGCAAATGCATTTTAATATCCCTTGTATGTGATGGTACATCCCTGTACAGCTGCATTTTTCCAAATCACAGCCAGCCCAAGTAGTGATGGATACTGGATGCTCAGTGTTTATCCAGTGTATCAGATTCCAGTGATTACAGAGTTTTGAACAGTGCCAGAAACCAGTTTGTGGTCAGACTTTGGCCTCCGTGTCCTCAGATTCATTTGCTGATGTTGCCTCTCTTTACTTAACATGATACGTGTTTCTCTTCAGAGAAAAAGGAAATGAGTGTCACAGCTTTGCATGGCTGCCCTTTTCTTAGCTTTTGCTTTCCTTTGGCAAAGAGATGATTGACTTTTTCATATGTAACTGAAGACAGCTGGTTTATCAAGTGCTGAAACCTGAAGTAGGAAGGACATCTCTGCACAGGATGAAGAGTAAAAATGTGATAGTGCATTGGCAGAGAATGAGAAGGCAGGTCCCTGAGTAAAAGTAAATAAATAAATAAACCAACAAAGAAGTTCAAACACCAATGTCTGTGTGGGTGTTTCGCCTGTATTAAAGTCAGGCTTGGAAGTTAAAACTAAAATAAACACAGCTTTTCCTGTGATAGACTTGGGTATTCTATTAAATCTTTTTAGTAGATTTTACCTTGTATGTCGAGGTTAAATTACCCCAATAAAAATAATTCCTTTGTGTGCTTTCTGGATATGAAGTTTAATCAGACTGTCTTGGAAAGTAGCCTGGGACTAATATGAGCATTTTCTTGATGTGATGTCTACACATTTTGTTTCACGAGAGGGGAGGAAAGGACTGTGGTCATTCCCTTATTGCATGGGAAAGAGTTACCTAAAGTATGTTGTCAACACTAGATTTTTCTTCATTTTCTTTACAGTGTTTTTTTAAAATTCAAATTCACAGCTAAAAATACTATGCAGTGTGTAGAACAATTGCTAAATTAGCAGATATTAATATGCAGTGACTGTAAATAGAAATGAAGCTGGGTGTGGAAGAATTCTTAGTGTGTGTAAATCAGTATTATCATCTGACCTCAGTTTCCCCCCATTTTCTTATTTTCTAAAAACCTTCTGCTTAACAGCCCAGTGTAATGATTTATCTTTCAGATAGGTCCAGGCACTTGCTCCGTACAGTTCTTGATCCTTCTGCTGTGTTTTGTCATCAGCCAAAATGCTGCCCTGTCCTTGCACTGCATGAGGCTGCCCCAGTATAACTTGTGATCAGACTGGAACTGGCAACTGGAGTGAAGGTTTGGTTGTATGAGCAGAATTGGGGGCTGGAGTGAAACTCCAGTTTGTACATCCAGTGGGTGGGAGCTCATTTTGGTTGTTATCAAGCAGGGTAATCATTCAACACATAGAAGACTGAACTAGTCAGTCATCCTAAAGATGTCTCTCTTTCTAGGGTGTAAATTTTTTAAAAGCAGCGTCTTTTGCAACAATGCATTCTGGTTTTTATTTCGTGTTCAGGATAAAAATGTGTGTGACCTTGGTAGAATAAAAAAAAAAAGTATAAGAACAAATTCCATTGCATAAAAGTACATCTGAAAAGTTAAATAAAAAATCCTTTCCTGGAGATTAAGTTTGCTGCCTTTCTCCTCCCTTTTAAACATACTCTTTACATGATGCTTAAGCTTTCAAGTCAAAGTTACGAGGTGCTTTAGCCAGGCTTGAGCCTGAGAACAAGACCCAAACCAGGACAATAACAAAATGACACAAAGATTGACTTCACCGTGCTTGCTGGATGAAGTGAAAACTGCTGAAATATAAATCCTATATCCTGGGATTTCACTGCCTGCTGGAACTAATCTCATTAACTTAAAACCACCTGAGGCTTAAGAGACATATACACTGCTGTGAGAAATTATATTTATCTCATCCTAGGGGGAAATCCTTTCCCTCCCCCAGCTTACCTTACTTTTGACTTTGTCATTCTTGAATTACCAGGTCATTTCTCCCCCATGGGAAAGTCGTCATAGCTCACAGCAATGCAATTACTGTATCTGAAGTTCACTGCTGTATGAATGCTGAGATCACTGTTTGAGGTTTTTCTTAAATAATTTCCTAAAGAAAACAAAGACTGGAAAAATAATAGGTTAGCAGTTTACTTAAATAAAGTTCCTCCAGAGCTACAGGAAAGGATTCCAGAATTAAAAATACACCGTAAGGAAAACAGTTTACTGCAAACATTTAGGTGTTTATTGCCTTTGTAAACCAAACACTGAGTTTTCTTTAACCATTAAAGTTTAAGAGATTGGTGGCCTCTGGTAACTGATAATTGGATGCAGAAATTTCAGAGGTAAGGTTGCAGTTTGAAATCCCCTAAGTGCTAGTGAGAGCTCTGTAGTTGTGTTGTTGATTGCTGCACTCCCATTTGGATTGAGACTAGATCCCAAATCTGCATTCCATATGAAACCCAGCCAGTAGAAATATTCTGTTTGACATGGGAGGATTTTGGATGAGGCCTTATTTGATAATCTTGTTGGACTTTGCAGCAAGGCAAAATGACCCTGGTTCAAGTGTCTTTCAGTGTGTGTCTAATTCTGAAAAAATAAATCAGTTTTGAGTTATCCATTAACCAGCTCAAATATAAAAGGATATTAAGTTTAAAAGTAATGTTAAAGCAGAGTGAGTGTTGAAAACCAAACTCTAAAAGCCTGATTTCTGGAATGCAGAAAGCATTATGCAGTGAAAGCTTTTCATGGTGAGCCTGGCCCTTGGTGTGCTGCCACCAGAAGGGAGCCTGGAGTATGTTAGTGTTGTGAAGGTGGAAGTTACTGGGAGTGAAATGGAGGTGCCAGTTTCTGTGACTAAGAGAAGTGACCACTGAGCAAAACTACACATCTTTTCTGGAAATTCCTGTTCAGCTCAAAGGATCATTTTTGCATTTGAATGATAAGTCTGTCAAAGTTCACAGTTTGTGAAGTTATGAATGGCTCATTGGCTCTGAGTCAGCATTTCAACAACCAGCCATTTAAAATGTCCTGTGTTGATAGCTTATAGGCACAACAATAAATACAGTTGCAATTCAGTCCAATTAAATTAATAAAAATGAGAATACAGAGCTTTGTTTCATTCTCATAGGATGAGTGGAGAGCGGGGATAGAAAGTTTCTTTGCAACACACTTGTCTCTGTTCTCCAACCAGCCCAGATGCAGCACCTTGAACTTGGTTTTGTTGCAGCTCATGAGGTTCCCGTGGGTCCACTTCTCAATTTCCTTGTCCAGGTGCAGCAGTTAATGAGTGAACTCTCTGCAAGGCAATTTTGAACTTAAAGTTGAAAAACTAAGAACAAATTATAGTAGGCACTCCAGTGTTTTAATAGATTTTGTTGTTCTGTGATATTTAACTGTCTTAGGGCATTCAAGTGATCCAGTCTGTTGATGTAAATGCCCCATTAAAGATATTTAAGGGCCTACAATGAAGTGTGTAAGAACAAATAGCTAAGTGCATTAATGTCTCTGGCTGAGAACTCCGTGTAACTATAGTGCTAATTATGTGTTGTTGAGATCTTGTCTAGATGAAAGTGAATTTGGTCCAGTGTTTCTGTTTAATTTTATTGAGTAATGAATAAATGGTTATGGCTATTGTGTTGCTAAGAATAGAGTCTATAGTGGTGAATGGTTGCTGAACTCTAGTGTACATTCCTTTTCAGCCCTGCATAAATGAGTACAGCATATTCTAGTTTATTTAGTGATGGACAGGCTGTTAGTTCTTAAAATAGCTAAGGAGTGGGAACCCAACACCTTGAATGATTTATGTGTTTTCTTTGTAAGCTTGTTTCTGTTTTGTAACCTTTAAAATGTGGGGTTTATGAGTGGTATCATTAAAATTTATACTCCCTCTAGTATGTGATGTTAGTCATTATTGCTCCGCTGTGCCTCCAGATCACCTGTCTGAATTATAAAACAACCTTCCTTGGAGCTAAATAGTAATTTTTTTCCAAATGTGTGTTTGACTTCATTATTTTTCATTGGTGCTCCCTTACTGGAGCACAGGCCAAAACTGGCCTTTTCTGCTTTCCATCCAAATGTGAGAGGTTGCTAGGAGTAACTGTATATTTCTAGGAATGAAATATGAGGGGTCTTTTAACTTAGGAGATTTGATTTCAATCAGAAGAAACTACCAGAGAATTTGTTTTTAAGTGTACTCTGGTTTTTTTTGTTAACTGAGATTGATATGCTCAGTAAGTGATTTAATGTTGTGCTGGGCTTCGTGACGCTAATTTAAAAGTGTTTCAGTGAAGAGTGAACCTTCAGTGAGAGAAAAAAGAAAAGCTAATACAGAAAGTGGATTACAGTCCTTGTTTCTATCAATTGAGGCTCTTTGAAAGATTATACACACCAGGAAGGATATTGCAAACGATTTCAAAGTTACACCTTTAATCTGCATCCTTAACTTGAAGGTGCCAAAAAGATTTCTTCTAGGAAACTCCACAATACTCTAAAGAACTGTGTTTTTTAAATAAATTAATCAAATGGAAAATGGAAGTTTTGCTCGAGCTGTGGATTACTGCACTGGTTCTCTGAAGGCTGTCAGGCAAACTGCTCTTAACTCATGAAGATGATCCATCTCTCTCTCCTTTTTTTCAAGCAATGAATGATCTTTATTCATGGTTTATGTAGACAGATTGTCGAGCAGATTGTGGCATAGATTAATTCATTGCAGACTCCTCAAACATGACTTACTAGCCAGCTTTCATACAGAGGTGAGATGGAGTTGTTTTCTAACCAGTATTAGTGCAGATGTTTTAGTTTTTTCAAACCAAGCTTGTTTATCTAGAAATCAGATCGAGTCCAACCATTAAACCTCCACTGCCCCATGTCCCCAAGTGCCACATCTACATGTCTTTTAAATACCTCTTGGCAGGGTGAGTCAGCCTGGGCAGCCTGTGCCAGGGCTTGACAGACCTCTTGGTGAATTTTTTTGCCCTAATATCCAATCTAAACCTCCCATGGCACAACTTGGGGCAGTTTCCTCTTGTCCTTTTGCTTGTTACTAGGGAGAAGAGACTTGATCCCCACTTGGCTACAGCCTCCTTTCAGGTAGTTGCAGAGAGTGATAAGATCTCCCCTGAACCTCCTTTTCTCCAGACTAAACCAACCCCAGCTCCCTCAGCTGCTCCTTATAGGACTTCTTCTCTCGTCCCTTCACCAGCTTTATTGCTCAGAAGAGGGAGAATTGCATGCAAAAGAGATGGCATTCAGGCTTCTCTTAGCAATGGCAGTATGAGAGGTTTGGAGATATTTTTTTCTGTGTCTATGTGTTTGGTTTTTTTTTTTACAAAAAACTTCCTGTTGTAATACAAATGTTTTACTGATGTTAACAGAGGATAAAATACTAATTTCAGTGCAGCCTGAGGCTACCATGATATATGCAGTGCTGTCATCTAGTTCCATTGAAAGATATGTGATATAGTACTAGAAAACAAGTTTGAACAACAAAAAAATGTGTTATTGTTGGAAAATGTGAGAATGAAATATCTCAGATTAGAGTAAGTGTACTAAAGCATTAGATCCTCAAGCCAGTGGCCTTTTCCTGAAATATTTGGTATCATGCTGCACATCATTAGTTATTAAAATTCCTTGTCTGCTTCTGTTCCCAGAATGATCATTCTCTCAATATTTGCAAGGCAAGTTTCCTGTCCTGTTAAAAATTTCCCTATTTACTTTTGTAATAAAGAAAATGTGAGCATCCGAGGTTCCTGCATTGAACATTTTAAGCAGCATAATTCCTAGAGCTGGAAGGGAAGCTTTCTGGGCTTGAGCTCCTAATATCAGCTAAGGTGTATTTTAAGTCTTGTCCTCTCACCACACACACTGCAACTAGACTTTGATTAAAGTAATACTATCAGGTTGAAGTTTAATTTTCTCTGTGGTACTTATACGTATTTAAAATCGTGAGCAGACTCCATACATAAATGTCAGTGAGATGGTGATGGAGGTGTAGGAAGAAGAGCTGTGATGCTGATTAGAGGAGGCTGACTTGAGTTTTTCATAGGGTTAATGCTTTCCAAATTGGAGGAGGCAAGATTGAAAGTGAAGGGCACACTCCTTGTTGAGGGAAAGTGGTGGAGTGATCCTGATGCAGAATCTCATTAAAGCGACTGTCAGGATTCCTCTCTTTTACCATCACCTCCCCTATTCTATAAGAGTCAGCTGTCGTTTGGAGTGAGCACACTGCCAAAGATGCATTTACAAATAAATGAAAAATGTCACAATTGATTTTGCTCCTTTCAGGGGACTCTGTGTCAGCTTTGTCACAAACCCTTTGTTATTCTCTCTTTCAGATCTCTTGTCTGGACTTTGGAAATAACTTTGGATGGTTCTGGGATTCTTTCTGTTGACCCAGGGTAAGCTCCCTGGATTATGATTTTTTATTAACATTTGTGCAACAGTTAAATAACATTGACTTTTCAGTGCTTATGAAGGATGAAATGCTGGAAAGTCCTACCAATTACCTGATGAGCATGTATGGGAGCTGTATAGTACAATCCATGCTTAAGAATGCCACTAACAAAATGGATTTATTTCCTAGTTTCTTCTACAGAAATATTTGTGCATTATGGTAATTACTTTGCAAAATTTTTCATGCAGCAGTACTAGCCACATAAAATATGAATAGCTGTGTGGTTTTATTTGTTTCTAAAGAATAGTTCTAAGTTTGATAGTTTTCCTCGATATAATTTCTCACTCTTTCACTGTATGTTATATGGTTATTATAGTGGATATTGCTGCTTGTAAGCAAATCAAAAGTTAAGTTATTTTTCTTATGTATTTGCTGGCTGGGCAAGTGAACCTAATGCACAATATCAGTCTACTCCTTTTAATGCAAAAGTATTAACACAAGAATGGGTATCCGTTGAAATGTCATTTTAAGTAATGCTTGAGATGGTTTAGATACAACAAAGCATCTAAACTACAGTCACATCTAATAAAAATGTCTTATTTCTTCCTTGAACTTCAGGTTTTGAGATTGCAATCAAAAATACAGAGTGTTTTACTAAAGCTTCTGTGGAAGAAACTTCATTAACTTCTCTAGAAATACTTGTGATCCTTCAAATATGAGCTGAAGTTGAAGACAGACCTAGTGCTATATCTAATTTTTGTCTGTTTTGCGTTTGATGTCTGAGAAGTGTAACCTGCAAATAGCAGTAGAATGGGAGTTTACCACTTTCCCCTAAAAGAAATGAGTTCACACCATACAGAAAGAATTGCTTTGTGCTGTTTTGTGTATTTCTGAAGGGATTCTTCAATAACGATTCCCATACATTTTGCAATCTGGCAAACAACACAAAGTTTCTATTTCAGTGCACGTTATGTTTTGTCACAGCATATCCTAAAACCTCGCTGTGTTTTATCACTGTTGCTAACAACAGATTTTTAAAAACAGAAGAACTGAAGAAAATCACTTTGTTGTCCCTTTTGTACTCTGGAAACTGCTAGGAAATTGGGGAAGGAATTGGACTCTTCAAGGGAAAACAAGAACAATTTACAGTGTCACCTGCCCTATACGGAGGTTTTGTTTCTGTTCATCTTTTATCTGGGATTGTAATGTAGCCTGATTAGCTCTACTAATTTCTTTGCATTGGTGTATGAATGTTTGTTACCTGTTTAAGCATTTTTAATGCATCACATTTCATAGCTGGTTTTTACAGTCATGGTATACCTTTGACTTAATTAAAATTAAATGTGTTGAGTTTGTATTAAAACAAATTCTAAAATTAATATTTAAAATAACCGTTAAATTTCCTGAAATTTTAGAATTTTAATTTTTGTTCTTTTAACTAGAAATCAAAATTTTGTTAACTAGAACTTCCAAAGAACACCTTTAATTTGTACTTTGGATGCTGTTTTGTTTACATTAATATGTGGCAACTTTGGGACAAAGCTCTTCAAGACAATCTCTAATACTGTGTTATCACCAGTGGGCTGCCCAATCTTGCTTTTCTGCTGTTTACATTAGAAGAAAATCTGAGGTCTGAATCTACAAAGTCAGAAAATGAATTCTGGCAGTGTGAAAAGTGATGACAATTTCAAGAAAGGAACCAGACAGTCCAAGGCTGTTATTTGTGTAATTAATTAATAATACTGTAAACAGAGATGGAAGGGAGGAAAACTAGGATGAAATAAAAGTAGAATTCTATGCTATTAGGCCTATGCAGTCCCCAAACTTCACCCTCCCATTCCACTTTTACTTACATATAGTAAATTGTTTTGAGGTAAATCTAAATAGAAATCTGTAGCATTTCACATCTAAATGGGACATGAACTTAGGAGTAAAGCAGTGCTGCAAAGGCCAATCTAGAACACTTCTGAAATGCCTGGAGACAAAAATATGTTTAAATATGACTTGGCAGATTTGCAGAAGCTTAGACTTTCGCTCACCAAATTTCCCAACCGAGTTTGATAATGTTACTGATGTTGATTTGTCCCAGCTTCTTCTACAGAGATGGGCATACTCTGATCCATAGTGATGCGTATTTAAATCTCTGTGTGCCAGCTGACTGCATATACAGGAATTAATTCCATATATTGGTCTGAATCATGAGATTTCTCTGAAGTGCTGGATGTCCCTACAAGCGATGGATGAAATGTGCTGACTGGCAAAATCACCACGAGTTAGAATACAACTTTAGTGGGAGATTGTTTAAGATTTCCATCCAGCAAATAGCAAACACAGATTAATTAAGAAAGGAGAAACATGTGAACACCACCACTGCTTATTTAGTTGACTAAGGAACTTGCAAATAGGGAATGAGCCTAGGAAGAACCGAAGGGATTTGCTCCGATGAGAACCTGTCCTGGAAGTGGGCCAGAGACAGTGCTGTGCCACTAATACAGGTTTCCAGTAAACTTTTTTTCAACCAGGAGCAAAGGAATAGGGAGGTGAACTAAGAGCTGTATCTTTCTGCATCAGTTTCTGTTCTTAAACTGTAAGTGAAAATGTTTCATTTTAACTGATTGTGGTCCATCCTGTTCCGTTCCTCCCCCAGGTAATTAGACTTTGCTACTCATTATGACAGTTGTTTAGCTTTTGAACCCAGAATATTCCTGCAACCTGTTTCCATACACAAATGTGTCTCTTCCCTTTCAGATTAATAAAGGTGCTGTATTTTTAAGTCGTGGGGACATGCTGGTCTCATATTTTAGCAGGATGAATCACAGACCTTTCCCAGTGCCCAAATATATGACTCTTCCTGGAGCAAGATGGCTTTTCTGTATATGAAAAAAATGTAAATGAGGTAGGGGGAGGAGGGCAGGGGAAGTAAGGGAAGATAACCTGGTAAAGTAGGGAAAGATAAGATTTGGAGGAGTTCACATTCATGAGTGTGTCAGTTAAGTTATTACAATTATTTAGGTTATTACAATTTATTATAATTTATTACTTTTAGAAGATGCATTTAAAATCCTGAAGATCATTCCTCCTTAAAATCATGCTCAGCACCTCTTCTGACTTGCATCATATTATTCCTTAAGTGTCTATGTTTTTCTATTGACTTCAGGAAGGTCACTCATGCAAAAAAGAAATTGTTACTCCTCTCTTTGTATCCGAGACTCTACTCTGTGCTGCTGCCACTTTTCAGCTGTTAAACCATTATCCAACTGGATTCCTGTGAAGTATTTTGTGTTGTTGCTTTATAAATAGCAAGTGCTGCAATAGAACTCTTAGCAGAAAGGACACATAAAGAAGACAACGCTAACAAACAATTTGCAGCTCCTCATTGCCATGGCTGAAACAAGTTGGTTTTAGGTAATTTGCTATTCAGACAGGAATAATGAGGTAAAATGCTATTTGCTTGTTTTCGTTGTGGCACCTGGTCAAGCCTGAACCACTTAATTTTAGGGGGTGGGACAGGGCAAAGAAAATTGCTAATCACTTGGTTAATTGATCATTCTCTCACGATTGCCTCTGACTGTAATGTGTTAATGATGGTCTGAGAGATTACCCGCCAGAAAATCACTGAAACTGTAGAGGAACATACCGTGAAGTAGCTTAATGGTGAAATGGTTCAATTGCTACCAACTCAGCAGAGCAAAGGCAGGGCAGGAAGCTTCAGGTGTTGAACCCCAGAAAACTGAGTCTTTAGTCAAAACAGTGACTCGAAATGCATGTTTTGTGATCATCTGTGCGTGGCCTATTTGAGGGTGCAGGGAAGTGTCTTTGACTACATTTCCTCGAGTCATTATTTTAGCAAAAGCATCTTGGGAATATTTTCAGCACTGAAAAGCATTAGCAGGACCTAATGCATTTTAATTTTTCTCTATGAAATGGTAATATTTGTTTAAGCAACAAATAATGATAATTGCAAGTGGGGTTGCTTTTTATATTTTTGCATTTCCTAGAACAAAATTGTTTGACATTCCATTCAGAATCGGTTCCCAAGTTCATATGGCCTCATATAGAGTGGAATTATGTAAGAAAATCAATGAATGGCCACTGAATTACTATATTGGCTATATTTGATAGGCATGTCCCTAGGCTTCTTTCAAAATTTTAGCTATAATTTGAGTGCTGAATACAACTCCTGTGAGCCTTCTGTAGCTCTCGAAACAGGTTATGCAAACTTGTCACTGATTCCAGTGGTCTCCAGTAGAGCAAAGATTTCACACAGAGTCTTCATATAAAGGAAACAAATACAGCCTTCCATCCCCCATCTGTTGTTAGGGGTATTCCCTTATTTTCCACTGTTTTGGGGAAGAATTTGGCTCAATGTTCTTGAATTAAGTATAGAGACATAATTAAGATTTTAACATTAGTAAAAGCTTGACTTGCATGCAGGAGGTAGATTGTGACAGCCTGCTATGCCACACTAAAATGACACATAAGTAGAGCAATGTTTTCATCAACAGAAGTATGGTGTTGTTTGAAGTCGATTCTCTCTATAGGGTGCCATAAAATAATTAGGAGACCATAACATAATCCTTCAGTACTGCATTAATTCCTTAGAGGAATAAATTCATCTTTTCTGACTGCAGTAGTGCACAACTGACCATAGAAAAACTAAACTGTAAAATCATCTGTAAAAAAATAACAGTTTTTCTAGACTAGCATATTTATTTTACAAAACTCCTAAAAGGCTCATACTTCTAGTGATTTTTGCTTGTGGCAAACTGGAAGTGAAAGTATTTATCTTAAAATTAAAAATCGACACAGAATTCTGTGTTCTTTGCCTTGAAGGAAACTGCATGTAAAATATTTGTCTCCTGTGAGGACTGAAGACTATTAGAAGGGCTGTGCCAAGACAACAAGAATCTCTTTTGTTACAGATGGTGTAAACTAATACAGCGATGGCCCCATACTGTAAATTTTAAGGATGACAATTTTGAGCAGTTTTTTTTTCCCAGCAGTGAATGGAGAACTGGGATTATATAGTGAGACAGTGTTACAAATTAACCTTGGTTGAGTTTTTCTTGGATTTTTTTTTTTTTTTTTGGTTAACTGACCCATGCTCTAAGTGTGGGTTTGTAATAGAGGATTGTGTTGGCTGGAAGGGGAGGGACATTGCCCGTGGCTGCTCTGATGGAAGACTAGAAATACTATTCAATGAGTTTGATCAGAAAAGCTTCTGTGTCCAGGCTCCTCTGAGCTGACATGTTCCCCTGCTCATAGCAGGAATTCCAAAACCCAGGAGGACATTATTTTACCATCTTTTTATTGTTCCCCTGTAGAACATCTTCTCGTTGTGCTGCAAAGTGTGTTGCACTTGAGAGGTTCTTTACAGCCCACCAGACTTGTGTGTTTCTGCTGTTTCAGTTTGCACTTCCTTAAATTATACTTTCAGCAGTGGTGGAAGTGGTCCCTGCTGTCATATCCCAAAGTAAGGCTCTTTTCCTGAAGAAACAAGACACTGAGGTCTAGTTTACTGTGGCAGAGGCTTTAGGAACGTGCAGTAAAATTTCAGAAGTCTAATTAAGGAAACATTGAATTTAAGCCCCGCCTTGATTGACTGCTTCCCTCAGGTGAATAATTCCATAAACTTGGAGGAATTACATGCCTCGGCACAAAGAAAGGCATGAGTGGTTCCATTTGTGCAAATTAGAACTGATGATTCTTTTGTATGACGTGACAATGAGCCTTTGGTTTCAAGCATAATTGCAATTTGTTACTTGATAAATATCTAGAGTAGTGTGCAAAAGAAATTATCAAAACATGGAAGGTATATGGTCTTTATTTCTCACATGAATATTGAAAAATTCAAGAAAACATGGAAGCTGAAATAGATGCTTCAGACCTTGCTGTAGCTCAGGGCAGAGGTGTAATATTTAGCATCCTCCCGGCATTCTCAGTATACTTAATAATTCTTTAAGACTATGCTGCTCTAAATATAGCAAATCTGAGTTTAAAATGAGTGTTTCCTATACCCTAAAGACCTATGAAGGAGATAATCTTCTTGGGAGAGTTTTGACATTTGTTTTGTTGGAAGCAGGATTAAGCATAAGTGCTGGGTTAGAGTGACATTTTAAAAGTGATCAGCAATAGTGATCAGTAAATCGAGCTGTTCAAGCTGTTTAGTTAAGAGACTCCTTTAGGTAACATTGTCAATTATAAGGATATTTTTTATATTTTCTTAGAAAAAATATGGATATACCTCTATAAATAAACCATCCTCATCCCGTTGATGTCAGTGACAAAACTCTGATGGATTTCAACAACATAATGAGTCTTACCTGCTGGAGATTCAGTTTATATGCATAGATAGAGGAGCAAAATATTTCACCATCCTAGTGTGAGCACTTTCGGTGCTCTAAGGTGTCTCAGTGCATTATGGAAAAGAGCTCGTCTCCACAGAGATAAATGTTTTGCAATGGTTTTGTTTTCATAAAAGCCGAAGCCATAACCGATTTTTGATTTTAAAAAAATCATCCTAGCTTCCCTTCCCCAACAAAACACCTGCACGGCAAATAAATAATACTGTAATTAAAGTAACACAGGTTTCAGCTTCAACAAGGAGGCTGCCCAATATGTGACGCTTGCAGGAAGTGGAACTGAAAAGCCTCAGGTTTCAATGCATTGTTTAGAGACAGGATTGAGGGACCTGAAGGCAGCCAAGCAGCTTCCCAGTTTTTGGGAAGCTTCTCTTCCAGGGCTAAAGTATTGCTGTTGTTTTCACGTTGACTCCTCCAAGTCCACCTGTACCCTCTGTCAAAATCAGCTAAGCCCCTGATGTCTTAAAACACACTGCACTGGGAGTTTGTCACTGCAGACCTTTTGGTTTTGTTGTGAGTTTAGCAAGTAGCATTTATTGCAAGCTGTGTATTAGCAGTTATTTTTACAAAGTGTGACTTTGTCAGATAAATATCCGTTATCCTAGATAGTACTATCACCGTTGTAGTCAACAGCTATATGGTGAATATCATTCAGAAAATGATAGATTGGATTTTGGAAATATAATTTCACGAGCTCAGTTTACCTCAGGTGAAAGACAATTATGTTGGTGAATCGCTTTAGAACTTTTCCTTTACTACATAAGATGATACTTCTCCACATTCCCACATTTTATTTTTTTTTTGCTTTTCTATGTCTATGCTCACGTCTTCATTTCTCCATTAGTTGTCATAACACACAGAAAAATCTGCCTCATAGGTACATGTTGAAACGTGTGGAAATAAAGCAAAGGCTGGGAGCAGAACTGAAGCCTCTGGAAGAGACACGGCAGCCGACAGGGGATGTGACCCTTTGCATTTTAGTTTTGAATAGTCTGGTGGTTCTGCAATGTTTGTGGGAATACATTTGCAATAAGAAGTGAGAGTGCCCTGTTTTTTAGCTTTTGTAGCATTGTCAGTTCCTTCATCCCAATGGAAGAAGTCGGCTTCCTTTCTTTATCCTGTTGTTTTTCGTTTGTGTTTTTCCTATACTGAATATATATATTCAGAATCAGCTGAAGCTTGACAAATGCAGCTGTGAAGATTTGTCTTCAAGCTATACTGCAGATTTTTCTCTCATTTCCCTTTGCAATAAGAAATATCTGTTCAACTGTTTTTATGGTATCTTTATGACAGGCATTTCAGATACCTACTGCTGGATAAATAAAACTGCCTTCCTATCTTAAGGAGCTGGGGATGCTTTTTCATTTGTTTCTCAAAATCTGTTGCAGTGCAGAATGTAGTTGGGATGTTGTAGTAAAGAAGATGGCCTGGCATGGAAATGAGAGCATAATTAAAACTATTTTTACTTTTCTCAGGAGTTGGAACAAACTGTTACTTAAACCTCTTCTTAGAGGTATTACACCTAACAAGCTCTCTTGAGAGAGATGGTGGCAGAGCAGCAAAGCTATCAACAAAAATACCGAACGGCTGCATTCCCTGGGGTTTGCTTAAATTTGAAAGCAGATAGGAACTGTAAAGAAATATAATGCAATCTGGTAAAGAAGCTGCAGTATAACTCCAGTGGCCTCAGACACAGTAATATACCAGTATAAAGATCTCATATTAACCTGGAATACGGGTAACATCATAAAACACTCTAAAGCTGCTTAGCTTACATTTGTCCTTGATGCATCATCTTCAGTGTTCTGTGATGTGGAGGTCAGTTTATGCTGTAAACTCTATGGAACTGATGGACATCAGGTCTTTCTACTCGCTGTGGAAAAGGCCCTATGAACCTTTTCTGGGCTGTGTTAGATTATGACCCGCTAAGTTCAAAATGACCACTGAGCTGAAACAGCAGTCAAATGGTGTTATGTTCTTGGTCTTAATTTTATGGCAGGTTAAGGTTCACTAAGCCACTGAAACCACCTGTGGTCTGAGATTTTCTTTCCTTGCCCACAAAAGTGTCTGTGATGCAGACATAAGGCTAGTGATCTAGGATTTGAAGGAAGTGAAGAGGGAAGCATTAATTCTTGGGTGTTTCAATTTTTTTTGTCGTTTTTCTTCTTAAAATAATCTGTTATGCTTTTTAATCTGTGCAGTATTTGTTTTATTATACTCCGCTCTCAGGGCTTGTGAATTCTGTCAATACGAAGTCAGCAGTAATAGTTTTGCAGAGGCACAGACCTTCTGTTTTTCTTCTGAAACTCAGATTGAGAAGTAGCAGTTCTTTTGTTTGTTGTTTTGAGGGGGAGCTCAATACAGGGTTCATAGTGAAAAGCGTGCTTGCATTTGAGCAAATCGATGTTTTCCAAAAGGCAGTGTTTTACCTGATTACTTTTGCTGGCTTTCAGTGGATTCTGGAAGATGATACTCTAAGCAGATCCTCTTAAGAAAGAATGCAGCTTTTCATTGAATTATCCAGAGACTTCAATCTGTATTATTACGTTCCATTCTGAAAAAGGAGCACAATGGTGTGGTGGTGTGTAGATTTGGATAACAGCTTTGAAGCAGCAGGGGACAAATCTGTTGATTATTGCTGTGTGCAGCTGTACATCTTTCTTAGCAGTACACACCAAGTGCTCTGACAGGATGGCAGAGCACTTACAGGATGGAGAGTTTACTCAGCGATGCTCTGATAAACCTGTTTCTGCTTCAGGTTGGTGGCAGACAGCAAATTTGGTTTGGAAGTCATGCTGACATGGATTTGTGGTCCTCTGCCCTAGCAGGGTGCTGGGGCAGTGGCATGGGAATAACATGAGCTAATGTGACTCACTGGCTTCTGAGCAGGGGGGTCTTGCCAGTACAGAGCTTGTGCAGGAGTTACCATTTGACTTTCAGTAGGAGTCAAACTTCCAAAGATCTTATTGCAATGTTACCTAGGTGTGCCTGGTAGCATTGTTCAAAATATTTCAGATTCAAACCATTTTTCAGAATGATAACATGCTTGAATATGGAAATTCTTTGAATAACCTGATCCTTTTAAACCTTTGAATATTGGTAGCAGACTGATGTAGATGTTTTGGGGAAATCTCGGTGAGAAATCTCTATTATTATGCATTTACACACTTGAAAATTTGGAATCAGGTTATTGTCATCTGGCATATTGGACAGTTATGAGAACTGTAACTTGCAAGAATAACTATGTAACTTTGCATGTTACATAGAGCCCCTGAAGCTTTGAAGCCTACAGTTCAAACCTAAAAATTCCTTCAGAAAACTGGTTGGGGTTTTTACAAGTTTGGGTTTTTTCTAAGTGTTAAGAGACATTTTATTGTACCTTCTAGACTTGATGATGTTTTCATTGGAGCAGAGATGGTCTGTTGTGATTGGGGTTACAAAACATCCCCCACTGACGTGCTGCTCACATTGTTTCATGTGCACATACATGCAGCAGGGATCCTACTACAAACAATTCTGGCTTGTCAGAAAAGGCGTATATTCAACTTGGCTTGAAATGCCTCTGGGGTTCAGGGCTCCTCCCTAATTAGGTATCTGTGTTAGTCTGCACGTGTTTGTGCATGAATGAGATGCTGCCAGATGGTTTTGCTCTGTTAAATTATCAGATATGCCTTTTTAAAATACTGGGTTGTTAGGGTTGGCTCAAGGAATTAAAAGCAAAGGGTTACAAAGCTGTCTTAATAGGTTCTGTTACCTCCTTCAGAATAGGATTTCATAATCATTTAATGTGCATGTGTGTGCCCGTGACCAATTACTTATCGGGTAATAATGTTTGTTTAAAAAAACCCCAAACACACACACAATCAGCCTTAATGAAACAGTCTTAACATCTGAGTAAAATGCAGTGAATGATGAGTATCAGTGTAAAAGGTGGGGTTGCATGCAGGCTCCAGTCAGCTTAAATTGCCTGGCTTTTGTAACTATTCAAAACTTCAGTAATTTTGAAGTCAGTAAGGTGTCTAATGTTTAGCTAAAAATATGAAAAAAACAATAGTGAGTGAAACAAGGGATTGAGCAAAGTTTAAAAATGTTACCTCTTCTGGCCATGGAGGTGTGTACTTTTATCAGGAGCTCTGGAGAGACTCTGAAAAGGCATAGAATCATAGAGGCCTGGGTTCAATTTATTGCTGGACAGAGTAACAATGATGTGCCAGTTTACAGGGATAATTTTACTTAAGGCTGTTGGTTCTCCTTGTGCACTGTCTCCTGTTCAGAAGGAAGTAAACCAAGGTCAGCAGCATCACTAGTGGGGACGGAGTGCTGGAAGAGCCCTCTGTTGTTCAGCAGTCCAGGTAGGCAGCCTAAATCTGCAGCTTCTGTATTGCACCACCCAAAATGTAGATTTAACCCTCATATAAAAGATGGGAAACGTGGATCAGATTTCATATGGTGCCTTTTCATTCCTCTTCCAGTAGAAAACTAGTGAAATCAAATTACTGTTTAGTTAATTTGTAAGGAAGAATGGTGCCTGAGTGAAGAAGAAACCATTAACAACTCCTAGAAATATGGATGACTTTGAGGAGTGTATATACAGGTGTATTTTTCATGTTCCTGAAGGCAAAAAAGCCTTCTTTTTGTTTCTGTAAATATGAGTCTGGGATGGTTAATTTACAAAAGAAATTATCCAATTTCAGTATTACAATCAAGCTTTATAATCCATTGGTTTTGCATGTAAGACACATGTTGTTATCATGGCTATATTAAAATGCCATTAATGTCATCAGTGTGTTCAGTAATTACTTTTCTATGATCCATTAATTATAAGAAATGAAATTAGATGTCTTTGGAACTTATATTCTAAATTCTGTTTATAACTGCAAGTGTGTAAACCTCAGGTTCTGGTCTTAAACTATCTTATGTGGTTATGTAACAAAATCGATGATTGCCATGTCTTAAAAAATTAGTAAAATCCAACGTGGTGTTTGATTGTAAAGATTTTGTTTCAGAATCCTCTTTTTTGGTGCTATATCGCATTAGTGTGCTGTGTCAAACAAGTCAATCTGAACTTCCCTCTTGCCAGGAGCTCCACATGAGGACACAACAGAAATTTCTGATGTGCGTCACTTTTTCCATTGCATTTCATTAATATTAGTGGGATTAAATTGATGTTATAATTTGTGATAGTTTGCATTAGGATCATGTTCATTTACAATTTATTTCTAAGTTACGTTTGGTTTGATTTTTTTTATTTGTTTTATGGTTCGAGTGAAGCTTGAAAAAGGCATCGCAATAGAAGGTGCATGGAAGATTTTAGCAAAAAAAGTGAAATTTTGTGTTGAAGCTCTTGTGGCTTGAAGTTCAATAGAAGTGAACAGTAGAGGTAAACTGTTACTTAATAGTATCTGTTGCATGTTAAACATTTCAAATTAAGATGTTGGTTTGCGTATTTCCCCAAAATCCAGATAGCTAATCCTGCTTATGCTGTTATTACATATGTGAATGTTAACTAACCTATAGTTCTAATTTAATGGGAGTTGCATAATTTACCTGCAAAAAGCTCATTTTTGTATTTGGTATCACTTTCCAATGACAAAACCCTTAAGGATTTCTACGGGAGATGCAGTTGGCCTGTGATAAACCTGCTGAGTCTGTAGGTCCTCTGTTGCAGAAGAATGGACTGAGGTCCAGAGCACTGCACTAAATAGGGTTTCCTGTAGGCACTGTAGATGTACCCAATTTATTTTGCCAACTGCATGTTTCTGTTTTTATTGGAAGTGTTATTCTGGATGCTTTGTTCTAAAAAGTTTCTCTTTTTCACAGAATCAGCACATTCATTTTTTTCCACTATGCTCTCATATCCCTTGTGTTTCTAATTAACACCTCAAAATCACTGCCTGTATTTCGTTCTGCATAATCTGTACTTGTTTGCATTCCAGCAGCACACCTGTACTGCGAATGCAACACCAATTAATACTCTTTTCAGTAGTTTAAAATAAATAGTGTCCATGTATGTGTGTATTCTCAAACCATAATATATACACTATTTTTTTTCTGACAGGCCTTGAGTCTTAAGAACTGGATTTAGCAAAAGTTTTAAACTCTATTTAGGCTGAGTAAGTAGGTATCTTTGTCTAATCAGTTAAACACACAATGCTTCTTTATAGCTCTCTACAGGAGTAAAGAATTTAAAAAGTCAAGCAGTTAGTAAATATCTCAAAAGATATCTAGTTTTCAATGAAATGTGCCCATAAAAATATTCCTAATCTGCAGATTTCCTGTTTGCACTTAGGTTACCAAATCATATGTGAATATGAATTTCCAAAGCAGAATTTAACCACTGAAAATATTTTGCTGCCTTTTGCTTTGTTTTACTGTACTGCTTTTTTTCTCTTAAACTTGATCATCTAAAGTAATTGCAGTTATGAAATAAGGTAAAGGCAAATTAAGCTAAATGCTTTAAAAAAATAAAAGCTTTGTGGCTTAAAATTTACTTCTGAAGTTTTCAGAGCCATGTAATTTTCTCAAGAAAATGTCTCTTCAGTGTACACTCATCCGTATTTTAAAAAAACCAAAACTCTTTATCTTTTTTGAGGAAGATTAAAGCATGAGTTAACTCAAGAATGCATGCAGTGTGAGTATATGTAAACATGTTTTTGCCTATAACATAATGAAAAAAAAGAGTCTATTTTGTGGCAGAATCCATCAGGATAACAGCAGCAAAATAAAGGACATATTTTCAGGTGAATTCTTTTGCCCACTTGTTAAAGACTTCCTTTGAATCTTAATTTAGGTGTTTATGGTCCAAGAAAGACTTCTGGTAATATGATTTAAGTATTATCTTGGCTTCTTGCTCTCAGGCTTGCTTATATCATCTCTGGCCATGAGCAAGACTGGAACATACAGAGATATGTGTCAGCCTGTCTGAGGACATGGAGTTAGTTGATGGCTCAGCAAACACCCAAAATGAGAGTGATGGCAGGGTGATCCTCTTCAGGAGAGCCCTGAACAGGTAATTGTCCAAAACTACTGTACTTGAAAGTTAATGAACAGAACTATGTCAGTAATTCTCACTATATGAGGTCAGTGTCACCTTGGTCCCTGTTGCCAAGAGCTCATAGGTCTTTATGCATAATATCTTGCGTCCCAGCTGTGTGGTTTTGTGACATAAGTGCGGTGTCTGTAGTTTTAGTTCAGAACATGCAACTGATTTTGTGACTTCAAATAAGCCCAAATCCCCGAACTTGGAATTTTACAAATGTATCTTTTTCTTTTTCCTTTTTTAGAAAAAAAAAAGTGTCTCAGTATATACTGTACTTGACCCCTGAAAAGACTACTTCATAGCCCCCCATTCATGAAAACTCTTCATGAGCCTCTTGAAACTGCACCTTCTTTGTTATTGGTGTAAAGAAGTTTGATGCATGAGATGTAATGTTATGACTTGACAAGCTTAAGCACAGAATTACTGATCTCTGAGCTGCAGCAATACTCCTAAGGAAGGACTTCCCAGCATAGCTTTGGCAGTGAATAGTTTTCAATACTTCCTTCTTTTGCTGCACATTATTTGTGGATAAATAAGCCTGTTTACAGAACTGGTTTCGTAGCTGTGTCTTGCTGTGTTTCCTTTTGCATCTAAGAAAATTTGGGTCCATTATCAGGCCTCAGAACTGATGGGAAATAATCACTGTCTTTTGAAGTGGAGAGGATTTATCAAATGCTTGAACCTTAGGAATAAGCTGGAAATTGAAACCTGTGTACTAAAATGTAAGGAAGAAATGGATCCACTAGTTTTGTGAATATGAAGGTCACAGTTATAGGCAGAGAAATCTAAAACAGTAATTAACCAATTTATAGTTTGCTGGTGGTTTGACTATTTAAAACAAGGTTGTATATCACTATAAAATATGTGACCTAGCTCAGCCAGCTGCATGTGGGCTCAATGCAGAAATTGCTGAGTTAAATTCTTTAGCCTGTGCAGTGTAGAAGGTCAATCTGGGTGATCACAGTTGCCCTCTAAAAATGCTGGTTGTCAAAAATGAGCATTCAGCTGAATGCATTTCAAGAAGCACAAAACAGGATTTGTTGGAAATGAAATGGCAATAGATAACATGGAATAAGCAAATAATTGTCAATTTGTTAAATTAGACTGGATAGATAAAATGAATGTGTTTAGAAAAACTGATGGAAAAAATTACTGGTTTCATGTAAGCATGAAAGTAACATTGGCTTATCTTACTGAAGCAAAAAAAAAAAATAAATCTGTAATGCATACATAGCCTTCATTGTTGTGATTCTGACCATGAGGTTTGCAGAATTCTGGTGGACTGAATCTTTCCTTCCATATATATTTAGGGTACAAAACAGGACTCCATGTATACAGTTTTTGTTTGAGCTCCAGTGTGCTTAAAGAATCTGGTTGCCTGGGGAGGCAGAAAATGGAAGGGATAGAAAAGGGAAAGTTAAGGAATCTGAAAACAGGCTCCCAAACCCACTACAAAGCCTGAATGTGCCCATGCCACCTGCACTTGGCTTGTTTTATGCAGTTGCACCTGAGTGGAGTCAAGTGGCAATAAAAATAACTTTTTTATTGGCTGTTTGTTTTCTGAAGAGTTTCAAATACATGTGAATTCAAAACCTATGTGGTAATCAGGGTGAGCTAAGAAAAACTTAATTAAATCCTTAGCAATATTAGTGTTACACAAAAAGTGCTGAAGTCAAGCAAATTGGCAGTGTCTCAGTTGTCTTGATCAAATAAAAATAATTTCAACTAAGTACAAATGCAAATGCCTTCAAGTCAAATAGGCATTCTTTAACATGCAGCAGATTTACCTTATTTTCTGGATACTTTTCCTATTCACCTTGTTGATACCTACAGGAAAAAAGTGCTGCTTGTCTGATACTACATTGCTTCCTCTCTTCTCCCTCAAAATATCCATACACAGAACACTGAATGGCTTAGGAAAATGTAATTTTGTGCATTGGCTAGTGACTCTGAATAACACATTTTAACCTTAGATAACCTGGGAATTTAGATTAAGTTCTAAGCCTATTTTAACTTTTTAATTAGTGACATAATTCTACTGTTTGACTTACAAACTGATGTTCCTTTCCATGGAGCTCCATGTAGAAAGCAGCTATCTACCCAAACAAAGTGAAGCTTACAGAAGTAGTGCCTTGATTTGTATAGGAAATATACAATATAGGAAGTACTGAGTTGCCTGTCATGAACCATCATCACCTTAAAATATCTCAGAATTTAGTAGTGACTTTTTCCTTACCTGGAAGTATTTAAACAGATGCCCATGGGAAAATTGAACAGAGTAAAGCAAATTGGATTGGGCTTAAGAATTCATCTCCTTTTTGTCCTATATATCAAATTCATTTTTCTCAAATGCTGTTCGTATTGTGCTGCATATTAATTGCATATTGTGTGTTCTTTATTCATAATATACCACTGATAATAGCAGAAAATTAAATTTTTAATTCCCAATGATACCTTAATTTAATGTTTCAGTTACTTCTCTTCTTTAACTAATCTTCTGTTCTCTGAACAAATTTGATTAAAATCATTGCATTTATTAGAAATGGGCTAAAATGTATCAGTTTGGTCCCACAAGGAACCAGTATTAAAAGTTTCTTTCTGGGTTAAGCCTTTTGTTGGATGGCAGATGTTAGGTGAGGAGATGGCTTATTAAAGCTCAGAAAATCACTGGAATATTGAAAAGTGGAGGAAATTATCTGCTGTAGTTACTGCTTTCTCATTTTCCAGGTAAGCCATTCCTGCTTTCTCATGTCTCTTGATGCTCTAGTAATTATGAATTTGTGAGGTTTAGGGTGGGATGTGGGACACTGACAGGTGGTTTCAGATAATCCATTCAGCTTTCATCTTTTCTGGTGCTGTTTGCCAGGGGACCATCCTGCAGGCAAGTGCTGAGGAGAACTCGATCTGGGCTTACTTCTCTTTTGTGTGTCAGGCTGAGTAGAGTCAGTGACAGGATCTTTAGGATGGGATAATGCAGCCATGTGAATGGCCCTGCTGCTGCAATTTGATATTATCTCCTGGTCAAGAGAGGCTTTCTCATTTGTGACTTCAGCACAACCAGCTTGTATATCTGTTCTGGCATGGAGTGAGGGTTCTGAAGGTTGAATGTTCTCCTTTCACTGTATAAACGGAGTTGTGCAGCTATTTCACCATCACATAGCAAAAGGTTTTAATTTAATACCTTGTTTCTTTACCCACTGAAGAATCTGTTGCAGTGCTATCTGGAGGAAGCCTTGTTGTTTCCATGATGTGGTCACTGGGTCGTGCTTTGCTTGTGCCAACATAAGTAGTTCTTCAAATCTTACAGGGCAAGCTCACCAAGTGGTTCAGAATACATGCCTCAAAATCCTCACTTTGAAGCTTTTAGGGAAAATGGATGGACCAGAAAGTTCATAAATGTGCATTGATTCTTCGCTGACAGTGTGTGTCTTATTTTGGACTTTTGTGTTTGTACAAGACAAAAATCCAAAGTTTGTGTTTACATTTAGAAGTCAAATCAATGTCTTGTAATTTGTAACTTTATGTTTATTTTGTTACTTTGGTTTTTATTAAATTGTTAGTGCTTTAACCTTCTTAATTTTCCCTTGAATTATGTCATTATCTTTACCCATTTGATGTTATTCATTTCTCTGTAATTCGGATGTTTTAATCTTCTCTCTTGGTCTGTGATACTGAGTTAACGATATCTCCTTAGGAAGTATGATATAACATTGTTAACTGGCTGGCTAAATTGGTAGGGAGGAGTTCACTTATCAATGAATAAAATTTAAGCAGAGGTCCTTTCCCAAAGCAGCATGAGAAAGAAATGCTTTTGAAATGCTTGCACTTATTTTTATGGTTGTCCCTCTCAGGTCTCATTGTATGGCTGATTAACCACTTTCAAAACACGATTTGCTGCTCATATAGTGACATAACTTTGTGTGTGAGTTAATGGAATTTAATGCTGTCTGTGCTGTCTTTTTTAGGTCCTTTGAGCACCCATTAGGTAGGTGAGATGCTCACATGTAAAGCTCTTTCAACAGTGTGAGTTAGCAAGCATGTGCCTTTAGTGTATGCACATCTTATATTCATTCTAATTTTCTTTTCTGTTGAATTTTATCTCCTTCTGCTCCCCAAGCCTCGATTCTGCAAATTCAGAATGTTAGTTTTGTGGTGCCACAACTTAGTACAGCGTTCCCACAGCACTAAGCTTTACATCATCAGTACAGCTCTTTCTTGGTCACGAATCACAGAATCATTTAGGTTGGAAAAGACCTGTAAGATCAGCAAGTCCAACTATTAACCCAGCGCTGCTGAGGCCACCACTAAAACATGTCCCCAGGTGCCACATCTACATGACTTTTAAATATCTTCTGGGATGGTGGCTCAATCACCAACTTGTCTGCTGAAGCCCAGTGCACCCCTGTCAGCCCTTCAGTGAGGAAGGGGCTGGTGATGTCAGAGCTGTGATGTTTGATGGCACAGCCAGGAGGCAAAATTAACTCTATTCAGGGTCCATGTATGTGTGTGGGGCCATTTCTT
The DNA here is from genome assembly GCF_001604755.1 of Lepidothrix coronata. Taxonomy (NCBI): domain Eukaryota; kingdom Metazoa; phylum Chordata; class Aves; order Passeriformes; family Pipridae; genus Lepidothrix; species Lepidothrix coronata. Next base: position 688,071 of record NW_016690322.1, on the reverse strand, counting down.
GATGAATTGGATGGAATTTAAACTGTGTACCAACCTTCTGTTCATGAATGAATTTCAGTCATGGGAAAGGGCTCTCAGATCCAGTGCTGAGGCTTTCTTTTTGGTATCTTTGTTTTTCGGAGAGGTATTTTTTTTTTCCCCCAACGAGTTTCTTGGCCTGTTTCTTGTAGGTGTACATAAATTTGTATGTAAAGTATGTTTATTTGTAAATGAGTAATGTGTAGTAGTAATCTTTTTGTTAGGCCTCATCTTTGGAACGTGTTCCTTCCTGTAGAGAAAGGGAAAATTTTTTTACTCTCCTACAGTGGGCAGGAAATAATATTGAAATATTCACTGGTTGTTTGGAAGCAGGGAAAGTCCTTGTGAGATGAGGTGATGTGCTGAAGTTTTTTGTGTTTCTTTTGTTTTGGTTTGGTTTTTTTTCAATTTTATTTGAAACAATCATAAACTCCTAAATTTAATAAATGTCAAATCAAAGACTAGATAATGACGCTTTTAACCGAATTTTATTCATTTGTGCTTTTCCCTTTCTTGCTAACATTTCAATAATTGTACCTTCTAGTGCTTTTGTGAAAAAGAATGTTGCAAGAAACGTGTATGTTTGTCCTTGAAAACTAGCATGAGAAAGAATTGCCTTGGGGATCCTGGGACCATTTCATTAACTAGGAAATAATGTGGCGATGTCTGTTTATCACATCCAGTGGTGATCTCATTGCGTTTTTCAGGTTGCAGGACTGCACCTAAGAAGTGACACTGTTTCATGCCTTTAGACAGTTCAGCTGTGGGCCCAGGATATAAGGCAAGAGGTGGCAGGAGCAAGTGAGCAAAACTGGCATTGGTACAACATTTGTAGCCTTACCTCTTTCTGCTTCTTTTCTGTCACACAGTTCCCTTCTCATCCTTGTCTGACAAGCCATTATGACTTGACTCAGTCTGTTTTATTACTTTCATTTCTTGCTCCTACTTCATTCTTTTCTTAAAACTTCGAGGAAGAAATCTGTCTGAAGGGAAAGGATGTGTTTTATATTGACTAAAAGAAGGAGATTTGCACTTCAGACTTAGCCTGTCATGTTTCTTTTACAGAGCTCTTCTGTCAAATGGTTGGTTTGCAGTGGCACAGATCTGCAGTTTGCATATCTTCATGTAATAATGGTTGCCAGTTAATAAGTTGAGAATGGGTTGAGTGAGTTGCTATAAAATACATTCCTTATAGATGCGTATTTTCAGACTAGGCATCAACCCTTTTGTGAATGACAGATTGATTACTTATTAATGCCACATGCAGAAAAGCATGCATATATCAGTTTGACCATATCTGGTCTTAAATAAATTTACAAAACCTTCGTAAAGAATTATGGTGTGATACTATGAGCATAAAGCCTTGATAGTGCTACTGCCTTAGGCTGCAAAGGGAGAATGGTGTGATACTCATTCCACACCCCCTTCAGTTTTGAGGATTATCACGGACAATCTGTGAGGATTAAAACTAGAGGTACAATAATGAACTTTGTATCACTAAGCAGTTGTCCTGTGGGTGCACCAACTTAACTGTTGGCCCTGGATGAATTCTTTTGGCAGATACAAAGTACTGTCTTGCAGGCATTTTTCTTATGTGGTTACTGATTTTGGTGATTAGAACTCATAAATAACGTTCACTGTATTAGTTTTGACAACACATTTACATACATTTGAAATTTTATTTTGAGTTTTAAGTGATACCAAGTAAAACTGTATTCTCAAACTAATTATAGATTTATAGCTTACTTACACATATTCTGAAAAACAGTATATGCTTTCATAATAAAGGCTTAAATATTTGTAGGTATTGGGAAAATTAGAGTATTTGGCTTAGTCCAGTGTAGGCCCCTATTTTTACAAGGTGTTATATAAACAGAAGAGAAATTCCGTCATCCATGGAGCTTATTTTATAAGTACACCAGGCGGGCAAAGGCTATGAACAGGAGCACAGAGAATATAGACCCACCTACATTTGTCTGGCAGGCCATTGAAAAACCCCAGATGTCTGGATGTGAATTCATTGGGCAGTGATGTTGGATGTGAATTAGTAATGCTGTTATTGCATTATGTTAACATCAGGAGGCCTTTATTGAAAACCTGATCTCTACTGTGCTTTATTGCCAAGAATCATTCCATAAAGAGATATTTGTTCAAAATAACTCATATATTAGATTTGATGAGCTGCAGCAGGCTGATAGAACAGAAAATGATGTTATGAAGTCTATGGTCGTGCAATACAGGAGTAGAGTTACAAAAGAAATAAATTGATTTTAGGTTGTATAATAGATATTAGGACTAGATCAACACCTGTGCATCAGATAAAACTGCCTGGCTTCTGTTTGTTTTGTAGTCCTTGACTGATTATTTTAAAAAAATTTATTTGAGCTTCAGGTAATTGATGAGTTCTGTAGGAGACTGTGCATCTTTGTGGTTACAGTTGTTCAGTGTTAAGATCAATGTGGTTTTGCAGAGTAAATGCTGATAAATTAAAAACATCCACTTCTCTTCACTCATGAGTTACAAGAGAATTTTAAGGTCGTGTTTCTTGGTGTAGGAGGATGATATATATCCTTAAGAAGAAGACTGTGTATTTCCAGTGCTCTGGATAATGAGAGCTTTGTGTGTAAACACCAGCGGGGGAAGAATTAGCCTTTTGGAAGTCTTTGTAATGAGTACACTGCTGAAAGATAATAAATGATTGTCTTCTTGATAGGATTAGGAGAAGTATCCAGATGAAAGCTTTTATATTGTAGAACACATGCGTCAGGTTAGTTCTTTAGCTGGTTAATTTGACATATTGATGACATGAATTATGCTGGAGACTTTTCAGGGGCTTGCATTCAGTTTTTGGTTTTTTTTTCAAAAATATGGAGAGGAAATCTGAGGCTACTTAATTAAAAGAAGGATAATGTAGTTAATATATAAGAAAAATACTTTAACCATACTGCCTTGTAGAAGGATTACGTTATACTGCCAGTGCATTGGAGGGAACCACATGCCTGCTGTCTGGGACCGAGCATGGAGATGTATGGGAATCTCACCATACACCACTCTACTGGCCTCTTATCTATTCTAGTGTGACAAATAATTCTGCTCAGCTTGTCAGCAGTGACAGCTGAGACTTTTTGCTTAGATGCCTTGACAGTGCTCATATTAAGCACCCAGGGCCATACACTCCATTAAGTTTTTGTAAAATGAACTGTCTGCTACTTGCTGTCTGGCTGATCCTGGCAGCGTTTGTGAGCTGTAATCCTCCCCATCTGCAGGCTGCCTGAGACAGCCCCTTCAGCCACCTGACAGGTGGGGTTGGGATGGTTTCAGTGGAGTCTTCAGGGCACAGTATTTCCTTAGACAGATGAGATGGGATTCCACTGGCAGCGGATGTTTTTTGAGCGATGGTCAAAGTATATTGTGGAAGACAGCTGAGTTCTCTGAAATGAAAACAGACAAAAAAGTATTGGTTTTTGATGCACAAGCAATGACAACATGCAAGTAACTGGGAGGAGGTGCTGTGTGGAGATCTGCATTGTGGTTTGTGTATCCCTTACATCTCCTGACTCTCTTGCTCCATGCACTACCTACATCACATTAGATAAGTTTGAAATTACAGCAACTTTTAGAGTTGGATTTTCATTTTTATGGAGGAGAAATACTGGTAGAGCCAAGTTACAGATAGAACTGTAAATGTAACCATTTATAGCCTGATGATAAGTAGAATTGGAGGTCAATTATTGAACTCCTTCTTAAATATATGGAAGAAATTGCAGATTGAGGTTCCCTTCCTTAGTATCTCTACTGTATCAAGGTGCTGAGTGCTGTTATGGTTGAGTTTCTGCCTGTAGCAGATGGTACAGCATTAGAGATTCTGCAGTGATGCAGTTGCAATACCTTGGCCTCTGGATGTATGGGTTAGTTCAGCAAGGTCTCAGTGCCACTGTTGGAGAATTTTTCATTTCTGTTCACTTCCCAAAGGTGAAACGTGAATAGCATCTACTTCATGGAATAGTGGAATATCAGGTTTTTTGTGATTTTTAGGGAAGTGTATTTCAAGTTTGGATTTACAGGCATTTTCTGCATCTAGATATGCCCTCGTGCACACTCAGGCAAGCACACCAGTTATATATAGTAGAGAGTTTACTGAGTATTATGCTAAAATCGATATACTTAACTTCTGAAATGTGGTTTTGGTTTTAAAACAATTTCCCCGTAAAATGTAAGTAAAAAAAAACAGAAATAAGGATTTGAAAAATTTAAAAACTTTATTTGATATGTTTGAGTTGTACATGACTTAAATCAGTATTTCTTACTCATTGCATCATGTCTGTTCCTTTCTACTTGGACATTGCAAGAATTTGAAATTAGAGCATGCTGCGTGTTAGCAGAAGAGCGGGAATACAGAGGTGAAATGAAAAAGTTGGAGTTCAAATGGAAATTGAGTTATTCAATTGCCTTATAAATCTGTCTCTTTGATTTTGCTATGTTCATTCTTACATAACTATGTAGCTTATGTTGATACGATATGTAGTAATATAGGAGATTGTATTACTTTGTATGGTGGTTCACACAAGGCAGCTATGAGGATTTCAAGGCAGTCAGTGTTTCCCTATCTTAATCGGGGAAAAAAGTTATTTTCACAGCTTTCTTAACATAACTGTGAAAGTTTGTGCATCCTGTGTTACATTTTGGCATGAAACTTCTCACCATAGGAGAATATACAATTTTTTTTACATCTGATTTAACACTTTTCCCCCTACGCTTCAGAGACTGAAAAGTGGGACTTGGCAGACTTTCAGTGTAGTATGTGGGTTAGAACATCCATCTTAGGCCACGTGTGTGTTTGTGTCTTTAAAATGTAAAGAGTGATGGGAACAATTTATTTTATGTGTGGAAAAAGCACTTACTGAATATTAAGAGAGCTAGTCTTGGGAAAGTCTGAAAGAATAGGGAGCCACAGGCAAATAACTGGCTTAGCACAAGGAAATGTGCACTGAAAAGGACAGATTTAGGAATTGAAGATGGGATTATCATATGATGAGTTGCAGCTGTTTCAAGAGAAGGACTGACACTGAAGCTAAGCCTGATTCTTCAAAGACTGCCAGAGGTTAGAGGAATGGAAGCAAAACTTCTTGGCTGAAGTTACTGATGAATTTAGTTGCAGCCCAAGTGTGTAATCTGGATGCCCTGTGTTTGGGGGCAGGTTGTGTTTCTGTTGCAGAACGGATTTATTTATGAGTATGGCTTCTGACATGAACAGTGCTATGGTGACGTGAGAGTTGCTACAAGTACGTCCACGTGCTACCAAAGGGCTGTGCTGCTCCAGCAGGACTGGTGTAATAAAAGTGTTAATGCCCGAGACAGCTCTGGGTAATGGTAAATCAAGTGTAAGTTAGAGCCATAATTCAGAACAGATGCAGGTCCTAGTTCTGCACTGAAATCTGAGCGGGAGGAAACTTCCTCCACCTACGGCCATTTAGCTTGGGACACGAATGGTGGAGATGGAGACTGAACAAAGAGGGCTGTGTGTGCATCCCTGTGTCCTCTGCATCCCTCTAATTATCAATTTGTAGTCAATTATCCTTTACATGCTTAGTGCCTTTCTTTTTCACTGACATTAAAGCTATCTATTTGGATGAGTGGGGGTGTGCAAATGAGTTTTTGATCTCTTTCACTTTCTGCAGAAGTAACTTTTGATGCCAGATTTTGTAAACTTTGGGTTTTTTTCATGCATGCCAATATCATTCTTGAAAGAATATTTTCCTAAAAAGCCCTGATAGTGGAAAATACCTGTACAAGGTACAAGCCTACAACAGTGTAAATAAAACTGGGATTAGGGAAAAGGAAAAAAAAAGCTTTCAAACTTAGATGTGAAGATATGAAATGAAAAGACTTGGATTTCTTACTTTTGGCAGGGATTGAATTTCAACAGTAGTATAATATTCTGATCTTGACAACAGAGATGTTTAAAAAGAGCTTCATTGTGAATTGGAACCAGTGCTTCCCTATTCAGTGTATAATTGGACTGTTTCAAAATAATTTTTTTTTGCTATATTCTTAAATTGTGCTTTTCAGGCTCCATTTCTTATTCTTTATAGAATTACATTTATTTTTATTTTTGAAAGCAAGATTCATATTAGCTTTTTATACAGACTCGTGGATTTTGATTATAATTCTCACCTGAAAATAGATGCTGGCTATCAATAGTCTGTTAATGAATTAAAATTAGTTTGTACTTCTAAACCCATCGTCGAGTTGCCATGTGGTTTGTGATTTTTGGTAGTGAAGGCTGGGTGTCACTATATGATCAGGGCACGGTGATCAAAACAAGGAAACCAGTGCAGGGAACTACTAAGTGCTGCCTGCCTCACATACTCAGAAGTTATGTACCATATCCCAGAGAAATCCAGAGATTGCTTCAAGTTCTGGTATTTAAAGGAGCTCATGTGTATATTAAATGAGAAGCAATTTTCTTTGCTTCTCTTATTTATTTTTTTTTAACCATCCAAGTTCATATTTTAAACTTTGCAAGCATGAATCTGAGATATGAAAGTACTGTAGAAAATCAGATGACTGTGAATTGGAGTCCAAAGAAGAATGACCTGTTGTTGTGACAAAGATACTGGAATATTGCAGAGTTGATGGCTCTTTCCCCTTGGCATAAGTTGCATTTAAATAATTTAAAAAAAAGATAATTTGTTTAACTGGAATGCTCAACAGACAAGGTTTAAACTAGAAAGAAGTGTGATTCTTTTAATTGTCAGTCTCTCTGTAACCTTGTAGTCTCATAAATTAACTGTTTTTAAGTACTAATGACCTGGGAAAGGCAGATGTTGTATCCAGCTGTTAAATGTTTTTTTAATGCTTCCTTTTTTATAGAGACAGTTAATTCCAGGGTAAAAGCCTAAAACCATTTCATGAAAAAAATTCCTGATGTAGTCTTCAGATGACTAACAAAAGCAACGATAGTATGTAAAAGCAGCATGAAAATCTAATATTAACTGCTAATTTTATAGCTCTTTCTAATACATTTTGAGGTGGAGGGAGACAGCCTCAGTCTTCATCCCTTGCACCTTGGCAATCTGCAGTCTGGCTCTGGGAATTGTGATGCTCCGTTCCCCGCTGAGCCAGGCCCTTATCCAGAGGTGACAGGACTCATGTATGTTTGGGTGCAGATGGAGGAAAGGGAAGTTAGGACTGGGGAAACCCACAGCTTTTCTCCCTCAGGTCCTCCAGCAGAAGAACTGAGTGTTGTGCGGTCTGTTCTGGAAACTCGAGTTCACCTCGAGGCCCGTGTGTAGTTTTAGTGCCACAAAATAAGGAAGATATAAAGCTGTTAAAGAGCGTCCAAAGGAGGCTACAAAGGTGGCGAAGGGTCTGGAGGAGAAGCTGTACCATGAGTGGCTGAGGTCACTTGGCTTGTTGAGCCTGGAGGAGATGGAGGAGAGACCTTATCACAGTCTACAACTTCCTCGTGAGAGGAGGAGGAGGAGGAACAGGAACTGATCTCTGGTGATCATGACAGGACCTGAGGGAAAAGCTGGAGCTGTGTCAGGGGAGGTTTAGGCTGGCTATCAGGAAAAGGTTCTGTACCCAGAGGGTGGTTGAGCACTGGACAGGCTCCCCAGGGCAGTGGTCACAGCACCAAGGCTGACATTTAAGGAGCCTTTGGACAACACTCTCAGGCACGTGATGTGAGTCTTGGGGTGTCCTGTGCAGGGTCAAGAGTTGGACTGATGATCCTTGTGGACCCCTTCCAACTCAGGATACCATATTTTTTCTACAATTAACTAAGTTAAACAGCTTGCAGGGTGACAGAATGCTCTTTCACTGTCTCATGGGTGTGTCATCCTCACTATGGTCACAAGGTCCAAGCTTTTCCTTGTGCTCCAGAGCTATAGATGAGAGCCAGATTCCTCATCAACCAGGTGTGCTGCTACTCAGTGTGCAGCCTGGAAGTGTCTCTCAGGGTCTGACCTGAGGCTCCTGCCCTGGCTGCTGTGATTGCTGGAGCTCCTGCCGGGGCTGTGCTTCCCCTCACAGCACACACTGGGGCACAGTCTGCCCTGGTGAATTGGGTCATTGTTCTTAACCCAAATATTGAGAATTAAAGCACTTGTCTGCCTTCCAGATCACTGAGGGGGTTTTTGCCACTCAGTTATGCAGCTTTCTTCTTCCATGTGAAAAGAGACTTCTTTTGCTATAATAAAAAAATTCTCATTTATAAAGTTAGGCCTGTGAGATGATAGAATAATTTCGTTGTCAACCCTGGGTTAGTGATGTACTTGGCAGTCCAAATTTTTCTCTTGCTTCTAGATACATGGTTCAAAACCACAGTCTGCTTCTTGGAGGTCTTGGGAAGGTATGTAGCCAGATGAGTTCTAAGTTGTCTCCCTTCTAAATGCAAGGGAATTTGGAGGTGGAAGGGAATATATTTTTACCAGATTTTGCTGATCAAAAAGAACTTCATTGCACATGTCTGCTTTCAAATGAGGAAGAACAGAATCAGTGCAAAAAAAGAAAAAAGTGAAATGACTTGTCAAAAGCTTAGAGATAGCACATGTAATACTACCCCTTGTTGTCCTTACGATACAGAGTTCAGTCTTTAAAATGAGGTATTTGTTAGTATTGGAGCCAAGTTCTCACACAAACCATTGAGAGTGGAACAGATTATGGCCAGTTACAAATTGTAAAAATATTTGTATTTATTTGTGAATCTCATGGTAAGATTAGTGAAGTAGTTGATGTTAAAGCAGTTGCCAAGCCCTTGGAGGAACAGTGTTTTGTCAGCTCTGTGTGTTGGTAACAGGTGTCACCTGGGGGTGTGCTGTGGGCACAGGTACCTGAACAGGTACATATCTAGTGTGGACATGTGTGGGGTGTGTTTCCTGTGTCTCTTTAATGATTCCATTGCAAGATGAAATGCGATGTTAAACTGAATATGCTCATTTCCTTCTATAGATTGAAAGTGGTTGGAGGGGGTTTTGTGCAACGTGGTCTAGTGGAAGGTGTCCCTGCCCATGGCAGGGGGTTGACCTGAGATGAACTCTAAAGTCCCTTCCAACCCAAAGCATTCTGTGATTCTGTCATTGAAATGGTAATGCATTATACTGAGTGACAATAGAATTATTTCCCTAAAAAATGCTTTTTTTTTCGGTTAGACATTTTTATTCTTTGGTAGATCGCTAATGGACTGACAAAGAAAAAACACTATAAATCTTTGGTTTAAAGTTTAGCCTGTGACAGATTGCAGGCACAGCAGATTTTAAATCTTTATTTCAGTACAATTTATTTTTCTAACTAGCTTTAAGTACACTGTACAAACTTTGTTACTGATAAACCAAAGGTCTGTTTTTACACTGCTTTCATCCCTTACTGGCTTCTTCCTGTCCTAGTGTCACATCATACATTTGACATATTTTCATAATTCTCATGTTTTTTTTTAGTCTGTGTCGGCTTTTATAGTCTTCCTAACTGTGTCAGAAAGCAATCATAGAAATGATTTATTTTTACTCCATATGGAAGTTCTTGGGTACTCAGAAAGATTATATGAGGGTTTTAGTGCTGACTTCATTAGCTGTGATCCTGTTCTTATTCAAATCCTAGCTGGCAAAACAGGCAAAATAACGTCAGAGGATTTTTATCTGTGTGAAATTACGTAATTTGTTTTGTAATTACAATGAATACAGAAGCAAGAAAAAAAACCCCTATGTCGTTAATTATTACACAGGAAAACAAAACATTTAATCTTTTAAAAACTTTTATACTGTGGGGAGCATTGGGAATGATGCCATGTCAAATATTTATCCATCTCTTCCAGACAAATTGTTGTGTGAGGTAAGAAAGAAAATGCAGTTAGAACAGTAGAAAACAGTTCTTGCCACATTATACATCAATCATTCTTACAGGGAGGAAAAAAATGTGCTCTGCATTACTGGAAGGTGCTGGGAAGTAGGATGGAACCTGGTTCTGTTACGGGAACAAATCATTTTGCCCTTCCTGTAACAGATCAGTGTTTTTGCAGCTGCTTTTTTGTCCCTGAATATACTGTGCGTACGTGTCTGTCACTGAAATGGTTACCAATAATACAGTTCTGTATTTGTCTCTCCTGAGAAAATGTGGAGCAGGGCTGAGCAGACAGGTTTCCTTTGCTGAGAAGGGACCTCTGAAGGATCCTCATGGGATGGAAGTGTCCCTCTTCAGCTTTGACTGGAGGAGAAGTGTGTTTGTCCTGCTGAATGGAACAAATGGAATTGTTCAGTGTTTGAAAATAGAAAACAGCTGAGTTTGGATAATCGGGGCTTGGTCATTAGGCCCTGAGATTAGTACTTGTCTGTGTACTTACTAGCAGCATGATTGAATCACGAGGAAGGAGATTTCTGTCATCAAATTCTACATTTCTGCCTATATCACATGTTCCCTGTAGTCTGAATGTTTACTGTATACTGATCGACTTAACTTGAGCTCTGCAAGTGATTTTTTCAGCTTATGCACAGGTACTTGCACAGCTGGCATAAAGCCTGACTGTGGTCTCAGGTCAGAGCCCCCAGAGACAGGTTTCATGGTCCTCCCATAGGTCAATTGAAGTGTCTTGACCTCTTCCTGACCTGGAATTTTAGCCTGCAACTTGCTTCAAGAAGTAAGTGAATGAATACAAATGCAACTGTGTGAAAACAAGAATGCAGCGTGGTTCTCACAAATACGTTGGGCTGATTAATTCACTTGACAGTTTCTGTATGCTACTGACCAAAATAACATTGCTGTTATGTGTGTTGGTTCGTTCATAAAGCTTATCTTGTATCAGGCAGTTCAACTCCTTGCATAAATGAAATATTGTTGATGCTTTTGGTTGCATTCAGAATTACTTTTGCAAATCAGCTAGAAACAATGACCTGTTTACTGAGGAATAAGGTGACATTCTCCTGTACATTTTTACATTAAAAAAAGAAAAAGTTGGATAAAATGGAGAGTGCATTAACAAGTGACTGATACCAAAAGCTGTCAGCTTCATACAGACTTCTGAGCTATGTCTGCCCCTATTATCTACTACAGAAAAGATTTGTGGATCTGCTCAAAAAAGGGTGTTTTATTCACCAAGTCAGTCAGATTCATTGGGAGACCAACTAAAATGTCTCCATGTAAACACATGTAGCAGTGGGAATAAACAAGAGGAGTTGGAGATGGGCACACACCTGCAGGTCTGTGGTCTTATGGGCATCACAGAGATGTGGTGGGATGACTCCTGTGACTAGGTTTTGGAATGGGAGGATACCGGTTCTTTGGGGAGGACAGGCAAGGGAAGTCCAAGGAAGTGTTGGTCGCCAGTGATCAGCCAGAGGGCTTTGAGCTGTGCCTGGGGATGGATGAGGAAGCACCAGAGAACTTATGGGTCAGGATTAAAGGGAGGGCAGGGACAGAGGATGTTATAGTGGGGGTCTGCTCCAGGCCACCCAACCAGGAAGACCGAATGGATGAGGCCCTCAACAGACAGAGAGGAGCAGCCTCACGTTCCCAAGCCCTGCTCCTTGTGGAACCCTGCTCTAGTGGAAGGTGTCCCCTGCCCATGGCAGGGTGTTGGAACTAGATGAGCTTTAAGGACTCTTCCAAACCAGCCAGCTATGAAGTTATTTGTTTGTGCAGTGGTACACTTTGTTAGAGGAACAGGCTTCTAAAGTGGTGTTATACTAAACATTTACTTATTCATAGGTCCGTGCGAAATATTTTCTTTGTCAATTTTCTCCCCAGTGACATTAATCCCATTTTCAGCATTTGAAATTTCTATGAAATTGCAGCAATTTAATTTATTGAAAAAAAGTCTCATATCAGGAGGGAAGCAGGAGGCTGTGGATGATTATTGGTCATGATATTAACTTGTATTTAGCTTCAATGAGAGAAGTTCTTAAGCAGTGCTTAATTTGGAGCACAATAATCCTTGTGGCTGCCAGTGAAACTGTTGACTTGCCTAATGTCCAGTACACCTTGAGTGGAGTTTGTAAAGCGTTGTGTAATACCCAGGTCCATACAGTTTTATGTGCTTCTTTGTCATGTCATCTGTAATTGGATATTAAAAATAGAATTTCTGATATGTAGCAGGCTGGAAAAATTGGGCTAAGTAGCTGCTGTCTGAGGAAACTACTGTGAAAGTTCTTGTTAAAAGTTGTAATATTGGAAAGGTTTTCTCTTGGCTTCCTAAAATCCTCGCTAATTTGCTAAATCATGGATATCTATCTATAGGCAGGATCTGTTCTATACCCAGTGGACATCCATGCAAGAAGCTCTAGCTCTGCTTTACTTAATGTGTGGCAATCCAGTCCTGGTCTTGCTTCAGTGAAGTCTTGTTTAACCTGGGGGGGACCGTGGCTGTGCTGCTTGGACTGTCTGTTTCTCTGTTAGTGCTGTTTTTAATAGTGCTTCTTTTTAAATTGAACAATGATTGTGTTTGTGAGACTTATGCTGCTTTTTGGTATCAAAACCATGACCATCACCATGACAACCCTTCCCACAGCAGTTGCTTTCCTGTCAGCTGAAGTTCTAACAGGAAGAGCGAGTTGTGTCATGTTCAAGAAACAGACCCAGTAAAATGGTTATGGAACATGGTTTGAGCCATTACTTAAAGCTCATTACTATCAAGTAGTTGGCAGTACATGGTGAAGCCAAGTGGTTGAAATAAAGCAAGTGAAGAGAAAAAAAAAAAAGATTTCTGGTAATGTGGAATGCACACCATCTTCTCAGAGTTTGGATCTTATCCGGTTGAGTGCTGCAAATGTATTGGTACGTCCAAAATGTGCTCTGCTATTGAATGATGAAGGACTTTCTGCAGAATGAGTTAAAACATTTTAAATTGCCCTGTGTCAAAGGGAATTCAGAGAACTGACCTATATCAAAGTAATTTGTAAAAAAGCCATCAGTGTGATAGAAATCTCTCTAAATATCCTCGAGGTAAACAAGTGTTTTCTGATATGACTTGTTTCCATAAGAACACTGCTGAATATTCATTGTGAAACTATAGGAAAAAGATTGACTTTACTTGTTCCTGAGGGTCTCAATTTTAGACTTTAGTAATAATAAAAGTCCCCCTCAACCAAAGCCCCAAAACAAACACACAAAAAACCCCATCTTAGTCTTTGATTTGAATGGAATATTTCAGACAACCAGGATTCTACTTGGCCTTTCCTAGTTATTGTGTTACCCATCATAGAGGTTTTTGCCAACATTACGGTTTCATGAAGCTTACAGAAATAAATTTGTCTGCAAAGGAAAATATTTGTAAGAAAAAACCATGTAAATCCAAAAAATTCTGAGAAGGCTCAAAGAGTAGAACTGAATGTTCCTCAAGCAGTGACCATAAGCTTTGGTCTCTTAGTGTAACGTTTCTTCCAAATAAAAGCAGTTCGCTTTGACTGTGTCTGGTTAAGTCTGTTTACACCATCAAGGAAGTTTTAATTCTGTTGTGTTGATGGTATTGAAGTGACTGTGCTCCGCTCTGCTGCTCTGCAGTTCTTTGGAGGAGAACCATTTAAATTAAACTCATTTTACTGAAGAATTGCATCAAAAACACTGGAATGAAAGAGTTATCATGCCAATGAAGGGCTATGTTGAAAAGCATCAAATAAAATTTATATTGGAGCAACTGTCAGTGAATATGGTAATTAATCAAGATCCTTGCACACCCCGTTTTTTATTTTTGTCTCTATTAGAATCCTATGAATATGACAATAGTTGTGTTCTTCTGATTAATGACCAGCCTGAACCAAAATGTTGTGCAATTGATCCGTCAGACTCAGTTACTGTTTATGATTGGCTTTCTGTCTAATGTAATGAAATACTGCTATTCATTTTCTATTCCAGGACCTAACTTTTTCAGAACTTCTGTGATTTTAAGGGCTGTGGAGAGGTAAATTATTTTGTATGTCTTAATGAACAAAGAACAATTTAAAAAAGAAATGAGGACCTCAAGACTTTCAAATAAAGCATATCACATGCATATGTATATTTATCTCACATAAATACATAATATATGCATGTTGATAAATATACTACTAACACATAAAAAATGCACAGAGTCTCTTCACAGCAGTTGACCACTATTATGTGCATCACAATATAGAAAGGTTATCTCTGGCTCTATTTAATTTATTATTGATGTGAATTTGAAACTTAAGCATCGTAAAACACACTTTTGAGAATGCGGGATGCAGTGTGTAGTTTTCCTTGCCGTCTTCCTTTCTCTTACTTCAGAGCCTGTAATATCAGTTTCCCAAGGTTTTTGTTAAAATTTCTGGCTTGATCAGTATTGGTCAATAAATGACATAGGTTGTGTGTCAAAAGAAAAGATTCTCACTGAGAACCTGGAGTGTTTGGGCTGATGGGACTCTGGCAGTGATGGTAATTGCAGTGGGAATGACAGGCACCATGCTCTGCTGACCCCCACCGTGGTTTCTATAAAAGACTGGACACGCTATACAAGATTTTGTTTTCCATAAATTTACTTTTTAACATTTATGAATCTGTGCAGTCTTCTTATTTTTGAACAATTGCGGGTATCAGTCTACTGCTATGCTGTCATTCAAAAATACAAATCAACAAAAAATCAGTTATTAAAACTGTTATGGTGCAGATCCACAGCCAGATGAACGGTGCAGGTGCACTTGATTCTTCCTGCTTTCTGGAGCTCCTTATCCAGCAGCCTGGGTGTTGTGCTGTGAGCTGGGCTCCAGCAAGCTCATGGAAACTGTGCTGCTGATTCCAGCAGAATAAAATTAGTGATTATAGCCTAGTGTAGAAAACTTTTTTCTTTTAGTGCTGCTCATGTTTGAGTGAGCTTCTAACACTCCTGATTTTCAGCAGAGCATTAGACCAAAAGGTTGATTACTACTCCCATAAACCACTCAATGTATATAGTTTTTTCTTTAATTTGAGGTCTCCTCATCTCATTTCATAGGAAACAAATGGAATGTAATTCATTGCCACCTACAACTTTTTTTTTTTGCCAGTTTTCTGTTTAAATTACTTTTTCTGTATTAATTTTCACATTAGCTGTTTCTTTGATGTAATAATTGACTCTGCTTCAGAGTGAAAGGAAAAAAAATCATTGAGGAACATGTTTCAGAGATTTAAAAAGAGGTCATTTGTAAAATTGCTTGATTTAATAAAACTCTGGAAGATTTATGGCGCTGGTTTTGGCTCTTTTATGTACTACTATACATAAAGATAGCTATCTGAGAGGTGACAGTATCTCGAAGATTTTATAGTGTAAAGGGTCAGAAGTATGGCATGTCCTTACAGAAGGACAGATGTGTTCTAGCTGCGGTACTGATCATACTGGAGTTCAATAACTCATCTCCTGTTGGCTTGAATGCAATTCATGTTAGTTAATGACCTGCAATCAGCCTGAACATAACTCTTAAGTGCCTGATTAGTAGAACAGTTAAACATAAGAGAACAGGGCATTAAGCATCTTCTGCGGTGGGGCACAGGTGGTCCATAGATTTTTTGGATGAGGTTTTCTGTGAAAATCTCAAAGCAGATAAGGGGGTGCTCTTGGTGAACATCATCATCTGTGCTTGTGCAAAATGTGATCAGTCTGGGGAGGCGGCACCTGTTCATACCTCAGGTAATTAGAAAATGATTTATTTGACTTAGATTTTGAAATCCATTGCAAGTCATCAGCTGGTGACATCAGAGTGCCAAAAGCCAACAGTGATGGGTTCATGTTATTTTCTAATTCTAATTTTCTATTGCAGAATAACTCAATTTCAGACTTTCATATGTTGATGTGCTTATGCTCCTTGGATTGTATGTGTGTCAGTGATTATAGCAACCCCCTGCAAGTGCCTTGGCAGGGCAGTTTGACTAGATGATCTCCAGAGATCCCTTCCAAACCTAATGATTCTCTGATTTGTACCTATAAAACAAAAACTGCACACAAGAAAGCAGAACTAGTTTGGGTGGTTTGTTTGTTTGTTTAATAATTAGATTAATAGTAAAAGATTACTTTTTTTTCTTTCTCTAGACACAGCTGCCTATACATTAACATTGTGGGTTAAATAAAGTGTAATTGGGCTATGGATCCAGAGATAGTAGCAATCATTGGAACTGTTAGCCTAAAGAAGATGCATTTAGCCTTATGAGTGTGTTATTAATAGGACAATGTTATTTAGGGTTGTTGGGAAAATCAATATTGAAATATGGTTGCCCTGGACATTAATATCATTAAAACAAAGTAATACTTTCTGACTGGCAGTGTAAGGAGATCCATAACAAAGAAAAACTCCTGGGAGAAGAGAGTGCTGTGGAGTACAGTACAAGTGGTTACCTTTATTCTGCTTACAGTACTTTCTCCTGAAAGGCTGGGCAGTGGGAAATGAAAAAACACTTGGAATAATTGACTGTGGTATCTGAGGATACAGGAGTGTAGGGAAAGGAGCAATGAAAAAGATATTTTGCTGTGACACTATGACATTGATTTTCATGAATCTCCGGTTGTAGGTTAATGAAATGTTTTATTTTGTGCACTGGGAGTGCTGCTCTGTGTGCCCTGGCTGCTCATTAGGTGTTTATTGTGGCTGGTGGTAGGGGGAGTGCTAAAAGTTCGGGATTTAGCAAGGAAAGTGTTTGGTACTTCCAAGATACAATGTTGATTCTGGTACTCTCTTCAAAGTTTTAGAGTAGCATCAATTTACTGTCTCGCTGGACTGAATCTGGCCTGGCGTTAGACGTGCTAACTAATGCAAATTGTAACTCTCTGATGGATAGCTGGAACCAGAAATATCTCCCAAGTCTCCATTCTGCCACTTGAAAGCTTAAGGTGTAAAAATTTACAGGTGACTTGTCCAACTTGTGCCATCATGGGGCATTCAATTATGGATCTATGAGGCTAGCTCAGTATTTTTCATTTGCTAAACTTCCATGCAGTTCTTCATTCCAGGATAGAGGAAAAGTGTAGTGTTCTGGAAATTGTGTGTCCCTTCTCTTTTAAACACTGTTGAACTGCTGCTGAGAAGTCTCAAGGGGTATAAAGAAATAACCAGGGTGAATAGATAACCCAAACTGTGTCACACACTGCCACCTGTTCATGGGCATGATGAGGGCTTTAGGTAATGCCTGCTTATTTAATGATGATTAATTTTTGGTTAGAGTACTTCTGTGGCTTTTGTATATGTTGAAGTTACTTGTGATGATTTGTTGGAAATGTCAACAAAGTATTCTTGGTTTTCTAGCCTGTAAGGGGGTTCAAAGGCTGCTTAAGTTTACTCTGCTTCTTGCTCAGGGTTGTCAGATCAGGTCAAAAGATGTCCTTGATTGGGCAGTGGGGGACAGGAGTAGCATTGAAAGGAAATTTAGCCCATAGTATTGTTGGACTGTAGCCATTGAGATCAGCAGGACTGTGTGACTGTACATTGCTTTTCAAGTCTAAAGAGTTTAAAATGTTGGTAGGTAGAACATTATGGCCTAGTTGAACCCCAGATGTTATTTGTAAAGGTCTTTCTTAGGACTGTCTTTGTATGTAATAGAGTGTAAACACCCTCCTTTTCTTTCTGCTTGTACTGCTGAAACTGTAACTGGTTCTGCTACTATAGATAATCATTAACTTTGTTCACTTTTGGTGCTATTTTTACACAGAGGAGGAAACAGCTGAAGTTCTGCCAGGTTTGCTTTGACTCCCCAGGAAAACCAAGCAAAATCTTTGGGAGTTAAAATCAAGCTTTGCTGTGCGGGGACAATTTGTCACCTACAGGAGCTGCTGTCTGAATTTAAAACAAAGCCACTACTGCTGTATTGAGGAGACTTGCTCCAGGCAGAGGGTGTGAGGAAACAGTGTCAGATCCCTTGCTGAACATCTGGCAGGCAGATGTGTGACCCAAGTGGGAGAAGCTGTAGCTGCTCTCTCAGGTGCCTAGAGGAGAGACTTTCCCATTCACTGAGTGAAAATGAGTGTTACTGGGTTTGTATTTTAATAGATGCAGTGTCCTCTGATGTATTTAGAAAGTTGTTGAGGCTCTAAACCCAGGACATATGTACATTGCATAGTGTTGCTGGTCAGTCTGCAGGTGTGATGTTTGCAAAGGTTTACCTGAAGTCTCCTTTGTTCAGTGTCTCAGCTATACATGCTTCTCCATATTTTAAAGAGAGGGCATGAACCTAGAAAGCCTGCTGTAGGCTGGGAATTCCCAAAGATTGGACCTAGTTGTCACTCCCAGGGGATAAGGCTTGTGCTCTACAGTGGCAGGGAGAGCAGCTCAGGGCTCTGGGCTGCCTCTGGCAATTGTGTCAGTCCCCAGCACAGCTTCCTCCTCATGCCTGGGGTGGTTCATGGGGCTGCTGTGCTGTGCTTGGCCAAGTGCAGGTCCTGGAGAGCTGTTCCAGATTCCTATTTTCCCCACATATTGCTTAATGGTAATTTGTGTGTTGCTAGCTGTAGATACATGAGCAACCTCACAGGGGTTGGTGGTGAGGGTTGTGAGCCTCTCTAGGTACCCTAATAGAGGCATATTATTTTCTAGCTAAAACTTGATGTTTATTTTTTTCCTTAAATATCTGTGGCATTAAGTAATACTAGTGTAAGGTAGCATAGCTGGATGTAGCCTGTATCTCTCTAAATCTGTCTCTAATCTGATCTAAAACCATATGCTTGGCAGCTTAAGAGTCATAAGTACAGGTTGCAAATGTGAAACATCAGGGATGTTTGCATGGAGTGCTAAGGTATGATTCATACTGAAATAATTTTATGTTGTGAATTCATAGCTAAATATTAGCAGAATTCATATGCCTACCAGAACTTGATAATGTGTGAAAACTGTGACAAAACCACTTGTGATGCACTTCAGTTACATCTCAGGAAAAAAGTTTGAGACGACTCATGTATCACTGTAAGAAATAAAATACATAAATATTTCAGTAATCGTGTTTGAAGTTTGCATAAAGAATGTGCAAAAGCAAATAAACAAAACCAGTTAAAAATAGTTGAAAAAATATTTTGTAGATTATTGTTGCATAAATGTTCTCTGGTTTAAAATTATCTGTTAATTAGTTCATTTTGCCCCTCAGCTTTCTTCTTCTGGAATAAAGTCTAGAAGGTTTTCTTCTAAGGCTTTTCTTTTTCCTTGAAAGCCACACACTTGCCATTCTTCCCCTTAAGTAGATTTTTTTTTTCAGTTGTAATGTAACTTACAGCATTGTCAGAACATAGTTAATGGCAGGGGAAACAAGTACAAAGCAGTTACTGGGGAAGCCATCTATGGCAGCCTGTTCTCCTTTCCTACAAAATTAAGGGGCTTAATTTCAGTCATGGCTTAATTATTATGTAGATTATTTTCACTACTACTAAAGCTAATGGGCATTATGGAGTCAGTCATCTGTTGTTCAGGTTTCCTCTTTTTTTTTTTTTGATCAGATTTCATTTTCCTACTTTTAATCCATGATGCCTTTCATTCCTTTAAAGTACAGTAGATATATTATACGTTTATGTATAAATAAATGTAAATACTTATTCATTAACAGTAGCCAAATTTGTTAATTTACCTTGCTTAGAGTGTCACTTTGCTTTATAGTAAGTTTAAAAAGAAAATAGAATTTTTGCTATTTATCCCAAGTCCTAAAATTGGAAGCTGATAAGAAGCTTTTCTTACTTTGTAAAAGAAAGACTGACTTACATCCACTGTCTCTATCTCCTGTGTTATGTTTCCAAGTGTTGTCATTCCTGCTAATCTTTCCTGTCAATGCTTTCCCAGCTCTCTTAAATCTCATATTCTTTTCCAGGCTTGCTTGAAACGAGAGGTAGCCTAATATCCTTCTCCCAGAGGAATGCTTCTGACTGTTTGCTTCTGCTGGAGGATAGAGGTTAGGGATGGAGCCTGCTTTAATGTATTTGTAGTTTTTCTTTGAAATGATTAGTGCTTGAGTTTACTGAAAGTATGAATCCCAAACTTCTTTAAAATATAAGCCAGAAACCAGGGATAAGTGGTAGTTGACTACTTAAGGCTATTTTTGTTCTATAGCTGGTGGAAACCTGAAAGACTTGATGATTATGACATGAATTTCCACTTGCTTTTACGGGTAAGCTTTCTATACGAGCAGCAGATTATGGAAACATGCATTTCAGAAAGTGGTGAAATGGTTTTAAATGGTCTTAAAGTGTTTCTTTTTTAGAGACGAACTATGTTTATGTGTTTATCAAGTCTTTTGCAGGTTGAGACAGATTTTTGATTCTTTGGGCTCTTTCTCTGAAAAATAGCTAAGCACACTTTTATTCACATGAAAAGATTGCTATTGAAATCTATTTAAAGATAAATTGCAGAAGTAACTGACATTCTAGCTAAATTTTCTAGGACTGTTTGCCACTCTTAAAAGTGTACTCCAGAGAGACACACGGAGGAATAGGAGAAGGAAGTGGTAAAGGAAATGGGAGTATAAACCTGCATGCCTTTCATGCTAAAGCAGAAAAATAAAAGTCCCAATTTTTATCCTTTTTCTTCAAAATTTTATTTTCCTCCTTAAAAGCAGAGTTTTGGCACAAGAATCCCCACTGAGCTATGACAGAGACAGCAGGTTGGGAAGTTAGCACTGAAGCAAACAAATCCTTTCCCATATCATAGTCTTCTGTGATCACTATTCTTAAAAAAAAAAAAAAATTACAAATTTCTCATTCTTTGAACAGTCATGTGAAAATCTGTAGTGTAATAAATGCACAGGTTCAGCTGGTTTCTGTTTTGTGGGGTTTTTTTCTGAGTGTCCAGTACTTACCAGTTTATGTATTCAGCACAAGTTTCTGAAAGCACTGTTAAGTAGAAACAGAACTTTAAGGGGCTTTACAAGTGCACACATAGATTTGCTTCACAGGTGGACAAAGAAGAATTTGGTACATTGATGAATGAACCTTGAATTTCCTGAATTAGCTGTAAAGATGTGTATGGCGTGACTTGGACTAAAGATGTTCTAACAAGTTGGACTGACTGGTGTGAATGTTTTCTGTGATGGCTCCACTACCTTCAGCATCTTTGCATTATTTATAGCCATCTGCTTGATGTGTTGAAGGCTCTGGCTCAATTAGATTACCTTTTAGCAGTAACAGCTCTCAGGAACAGTGCAAACAGGCATGTGTCTGGCTGCTGCAGAATAAATAAGAAAGTAAATAAAGTCAGTGGTGTCTTCTTGGAAGGCTCTTTAATTACTTTACTTATGGAATAAAATAGACACGTGGTGAAAATATTGCAAGCCAAAATCTGTGATGACCTTTTGCCCTACACTGTGAAAAGGGAGTATTAAGGAATGGAATTATCCTATACTTACAATGGATTAAAAAAACCCCACAAAACAAAGCAATTCACAACTCATTGAGTTACAAATGCCTCTGAGCTGCTGAATTTCCAAAAAATCTCCATTTCAGTTTTGTAGAATGGAGCTATTTATA
This sequence comes from Lepidothrix coronata, assembly GCF_001604755.1. Taxonomy (NCBI): domain Eukaryota; kingdom Metazoa; phylum Chordata; class Aves; order Passeriformes; family Pipridae; genus Lepidothrix; species Lepidothrix coronata. The sequence continues at coordinate 666,650 of NW_016690322.1, read as the reverse complement.
AACTTAACTGGGGGGAGCTGTGGAAGTGACATTTTAAAGAAGATATTTAGGAAGACCAGCCAAGAATGATGGAAACCACAACATACTGTAGTGACCACAGGCAAGTCCTTCAGTCCTGTTTCAATCTCTGTTTCTAAAGCAGCACTGGGAGAACAGCATTCCTCTTCTGCATAGTCTGGTTTGGAGAAAAATTATGCTCATAAATGAGTCATTTCACTGTGGAAATATGGGATGAATGAGGTAAATCAGTGACTCCCTCTTGATTGTGGGTGGAGAAAGGAAAAGAACATCTCTAATATTTTTAGAGAACTTTAAGCAGTAAACAAGAGTGTGTGGCCACAAAATTTTCCTGGGTGCTGAATGATCAGGGTGAGATTGAGAGGCAAAGCAGTCCCTGAGCTTTGGTGCTTTTCATAACAAGGGTGAAGGTGAAAAGATGGCCAAGATTTTGTCCTCTTGATTTCAGCAGTGGTGTAAGGTCAAGGAGAGCTCAAGCATTCATTCATTTGTCTGTGCTTAATAAACCCATATCAGCAGATGCAAAATAAGGAATTTTAATCAACTAAGAGATGTGAGTGGATGGCAGAAGTGTTCGTTTGGAAGAAAAATGCTAAGGAGTAGACTTGTAAGCCTCTTATTGTGTTCCCACCAAAAACCTGCACCTGGGTGTAGTAGTTCCTGTGTCAACAGCCATTCCTGAGAGCCAGAGCTTCAAAGGGGATGCAAAAACTGTAAGTTGCACAGTCAAGTCAGGAAAATTTCTCTGGGAAAACTGTAAAAAATTAGTGGAAATTCACGTGTCAGTATAGAGCTAATTTTTTATTTAATATTTTTTTCTGTTGAACTTAACTTTTCTTAACTGCTCAAGAAAATCTGTTGTATACTAAGACTCAGCACTATTAACATTGACACAATAGAGTAGTTTCTGTAGTTGGGAGTTTTGTTGCATGTTGATTAGAGTTTGGTTATGGGGAAAATATTAGAAGGATATGGAATTCTGCCTCCACAGAGATGAAGAGAAGCTGTCCACTCTAAAGGACCATGTCTGACTGGAGCACACACAACATCAGTCATGCTCTTACTTGTAATTATCTAATTTGGGTTTTAGCATCTGCCTCTTTCTTAATTGGACAAATTACAACTCATACAAATTATTATGACAATGACAGTAATTACAGATTGATAAATTAGAGGAACAAAGATGCTGCAACTGATTTGTTCGTCCTCCTAAATCATCTCGAACTGCAGTTGTACAGAAACGCTGCCGTTTCTTCATCCTGTGGAATTTGTTTCTTCACTTTCAAGCTCTTCTCGATATTCTGAAATCAGCCTGTTATTATCTTAGCATGACATTTGGCCTGCAGTTCCCAGCTAGGGATGGAAAAGGCTATCATTGGGCCTCTCTGCACAAAATAGCTGGGCAGAACATTTCTGTGTACAGGAACTGTTATTCTCACCTTTTGAAGAGCAATTTCTTTGATGACTCGAAGAATATTTGACCTTCAAAGTAAAAGCTGCAAGCAGTACAATTTGCCTTTGTAGCAGTTGTGTAGAGGGTTGGATTTTCTTTTTTTTTTCGTGTGTTGTGTATGTATCTTCCTTGTTGGTTTTGAGAATAAACTCTTCACTTTTCTGTAAATTGTAGTGATCCTTGTTGAACTGGTTAGTCCCATTCAGACTTAGAACTGAGTTACCAATAGTGAAGAACAGGTGATATTTAAGAAAATATTGTTTTTTGAAAAGCTTATGGAATTCTTAAAAGCCTTTTCAGAGATTTATACGAGAAAAACAGGTTTCTTTTATTTTGTGTGTAAGATGTACAGTGATTTTTTTTTTTGTCTTTTCTGGAAAAAACCCTCTCTTGTGGCCTCTCAACTTCAGGCTAAAGAAAAAACACATGATGTGTGGATGGAAAACCTGTCCCCAAGGTAGATGTACCCCAGACAACTGCAAGCCTTGCTTTTACTTCTGCTTAAGCACATTTGCCAAATAGCTAAAACATGTAACCTTTCATTAATTTGAGGATGACTTGTGAGGCTGCTCAGTAGAGAGGTTAGAGCAGATCCTGAGCTCTTTTAGAATTGCTAGGATGCTTCTTATTTATTTTATCTCCTAGCAGAGAAACTTCAAGAACGACTTCAAGAGAATTTGGATATATTGTTCTTGGCAAGCTTAATCTGGAACTTGTGCTTCTAAATTCTTGAACACATTTAAAAACTTTCTGCGCTAATTTTTAAAAACTTGGATTTACTCTGGAATACTGTAGTGCAAGTAAACATTGACAGCAATTAAAGATTCCACAGTTAACAAAAAAAGAATAGTTTTCCTATTGAAAAGATTTTTGCACTAACGTTCCTGGATTTTGCTGAAAGAAAAAATATTTAAACTTTGCTCTGTCCACTGTTCTGTCAACTGTTGAGATTATTGATGTGTTCTCTAATTTTGACCCAGAAAATTCAATACACGGAACTGACAGAATTGAAGTGTCACAGATGCATACCAAGGGGAGGGATCTGATACTGTATCAAGGTAATAACTGTGTTCTTACTTGGGATCATAGGATTTTCTAAAAAGAGTTATTTCTGTTGAAGCATGAGAGTATTGATTAAAAAGAGTTAGGGCCAAAAGCCCATACTGAATAGTGATTGATTACTGTACAACACATGGGGGTGTTAATATCTTCAATTTAATATAAGGTTTCAATTTCAAATTTAATCAAAATAACAAAATTCAGTTTAGGATCGCCTTTTCCATTTGAATATTTTGTACTAACAAACAGTATATTTTTGGTTAGCGATTTTGCCAAAATTAGTGAGTTTTGCTAGATCTGTATCAGAATAAGTAAACAGATTTTCCCCTCCTTTCTATTATGTTGGCTTCATTCTTCATAATGTCATTTTTGCCTTTCCCTTTGTGTTTTCCCAACTTCATGTGTCTGTAAGAGACCTGGGCAAGAGGCTAAAAGCTGCATTTTATGGAATGTGTGTCCAGCTTTTTGTGACACTTGGATACATCTTTGGACAAGGAACTGAATTAGTTCTGTGTATTGGTTTCTGGTACACTGCTGCACTCTGTGGACAAACAAAGTGGATAATCTGGCATCTGTTAATGGAGTGTGGGTTTTGATATGCTGTTCTTCTACTTGATGCAGAAAAACCTTCAACTAACTCTGCTTTTCATTATGGGAATCAATGTATCAAACTAATCAACAGGCTAGAAGAGGTGACCTTTGTAGCAGCTGGGCAGCAAATTCCTGAAAAGCATTGCTGGTTGTACTCAGTCCCTCCTGAATTATTCTCATGAATCTCTTTTATTTCCAGTAAATTATATATAACCAGAGGACCACAAGCACTTGTTAAAAGAGTGCTGGGATCGTTCCCCTCTGCTCACTTATGGTATTGATGAGAGCCTGATGCTCTAAAGTACTATATGTGCTCCTCTTCTTGGGTGGGGAGAGGATGTCTATTAGCCCTCTATAAGATTAAGGACTGTAAGAGCAAGTAACCATGCGCAGTTGTTTAGTGCTAAATAAAAACACATGTAAGCTCTTCCCTAGTACAGAAAAATCCATTTTCATATAGAGTTGTCTTTGGAAATAGCACTTTACAGAACATTAGGAAGAGATTGTGCAGGGGAGACTCTCCATGCAGTAAACTCAGCTTAAAACTATGAGAAATACTGTCTTTCACAGGCACTAAGTTAGCAGGTGAATTTATGACTGCCAGAGTGGAGAAGAAAGAAGATGGGCTTCTGAGATAAGAGAACTATTTATTTATTAGGGCTATTTGATTTATAGAATCATAGAATATCCTGAGTTGGAAGGGGCCCACGAGGATCATCAGTCCAATTCCTGACCCTGCACAGGACACCCCAAGACTCACATCACGTGCCTGAGAGTGTTGTCCAAAGGCTCCTTGAGCTCTGTCAGGCTTGGTGCTGTGCCCACTGCCCTGGGGAGCCTGTTCAGTGCCCAACCACCCTCTGGGTGCAAAACCTTTTCCTAACATCCAACCTAAACCTCCCCTGACACAGCTCCAGCTGTTCCCTCAGGTCCTGTCACTGGTCACTACGGAGAAGATATCAGAGCCTGTCCCTCCACTTCCCCTTTTGAGGAAGCTGCAGAGGTTCAGTTGTTCACAAATAAGACAACAGGGAAATTTCTTGGAGATTAGTTTGGAGAATAGTTTTTAAGGCTGTTGTTCTGCCTTGTCTTTTTTTTTTTCTGTCAAGACCTTACTTAATATGTAAAATACTAGGATGGTATTTATAAAACAAAGTCTCTTAACCTGAAGTCTGGTGATGTATTGGTATTTAGAGCAATGATAATGCTGTTAGTGATAAGCTTTAATTGCATAATTATAGACCAACAAAATTAGGCTCACCAACGTGCAGTCATGATGACTGGAGATATGCTAAATTCTGAATTTAAAGATAAGACTTCGCCTCCTTGCATCCCTATATTGTCAATATTACAGAAATATTCCTAAAAGCATATACTTGAGGGGATTTGGTGCTTGCTCCTGCACACTGCTTTGCCACCCAGTTTGGTGACAGGCTGTATGAATTTCAAAATGTGGATAAGGTTCAGTGTCTCAAAGATGGTTATTCACCTGGCATCCTTGGAAAAATCCTTCTTTTGCAAGTTTCTTGCCTTCAAAATGTTTATCTTGAAGGATGCTGCGTGAAATTCATCAGGAGACCAAAGTACCCAAGAGTTATTTTACTGGATCCCAGTAAAAGTTGGCTTCGCTCACAAGCCACAGTGGGAACTCTCTACCATCTGTTTTGTTACCTGTTTTGAAGAAACACCATAGCAAAGGACTCAGTGTGCCTGTTAATGAAAGACTGAAGTTTATGGTGACAGATCAGCTTGTAAACACGGATTTACTGTTCTATTTTATTTTGTGTCTATGCTAATCCATAATTACATGCTAGAAACTGAGACCACCTATGAAACTGTACAGGAAATCAGACACTGTTCTATATTATTTTGATAGGGGTTTGTTTGGGATGTGATCCTTGGGAAGCATGAATTACCAAGAGGTGTATGTGACAGGCATAGTACTCATTATAACTATCCTTTCTCTTCTGCAGAGTGTTGCATAGTCCATGGCATGGTCTACTCTAGAGCAACGTGCTGCTTTTTTGCATGGAAGAGGCAAAATGTGTCTTATTACTGAGAGTGTGCTCAGCAGCACAGTTGGGAATGATTAAATGCAGCTCACAGCAACATCTTTGCTCATGACACAGTGATTCAGCACTTCTTCATGTTTCTGATCAAGGAATAGTAGTGCAGCCATCCCCTAATTGCTGTCAGCCTCGTGTACAACCAGTGTTTTCTTCTTGGGTCTTGTGCTTTGTCCATCCCCTGCACTCTTAGTTAAACTACAGCAAGTTAACTTACATAGGTGTTACACCCTGGAGATAGCAGCTGAATAGCATCATTCATTAAAACAAAACAAAACAACCTACATGGTCTCTGCTGCTTTTCATTTTGAAATAGGAAAATGATCTTGGCACAGGGCATTTCCTAGGGATTAATGACTGGCTGGGGTTAATGGCCCTTGGCTGCGCTGTGGGCCATCAACTCCTCCCTGCTGGTCATTAATCTGCAGGAAATGCCCTGTGCCAAGATCATTATTGTTGTATTTGGGTTCTTTGAGAGCTGAATTCGGGAACCCACACTGCTCTAATGTGTGAGACCCTGCTGGGTTTTCTTACATTTAGGCCCTACACATTTTATTTTTTTCTTTTTTTTTTTTTTTGCCTGAGCTTATCTGAAGTTTCCGAATGTTTCGCTTAATGGAAAGTGTCTGTAATGCTTGAGGTCCTTTAAAAATATTTCACTGAGCAGCAACCAAGGTAATGCTAAACTTTATAGTGAAAATAAAAGTTCTGTGTAGCAAACAGTTTTAAAAAGAGTATATACTTGGGAGCAGTGCCTGTTAGCCTAGCCTAGAGCAACAGGCATTGGACTTGGTATGGGACAAGACAGTCAGTTGTCTGGGCTTTCTACTGTAGGGTGGGATTGCAGGACTCAGAGTCTGCACAAGCTGTAAACCAATTCTTTGAGCGAAGATGATTCACATTTTTAAGAGACTTTTGTTTTCTTTGAAAACTAAGAATAAGAAGGAATACACTAATTTTCTCCTCTACCGCCAACGGTGTAAACAAAGTGGGGCTTCTGTTCATTCTCCCATGATTTCAAGTTCAGAATGCACAACTTCCTATAGATTTTACTTAGTAAGAGCTTACTTCATAGTAAGCTTCCAGCTTACTCTGTACTGGAATTGTTTTAGGGTTGAATACAAAATTCCAGAATTAATTAAAAAATCCTTCATGTAGGTCAGTTCAATACTGTGGCCTGGTAGTAGCAATTCGTGACTATTGGCATATTTCTTTATTAAGAAAAACCCAACAAACCACACAGAAGCAAACACCACCTCTATCCCAACTACTAGTCTTCTATTGATTAAACTATTTGATCATATTAGACCATATTACAAGTAAGGTTACAAGGAAATGAAGCTCACATAGCAAGTAGTAAGTGCAGTGTTGAAGAACTCAAATGGTGAATAGAATTGGTACTGTGCAAACATGTAACATTCCTAGATGGCTGTTTTTATGTCAGTGAATTAATGAATTCACTGAAACAGCAAAAATCAGTGTTGTGCCCTTATGTTTTTTTTCCCCTTCTTAAATGGTTTTTTTGTCCTCCTTCTTTTCTCTCTTTGACTCAGACAGGGCTGTGAAGTCTCCTGCTCTTTCCTTCAGAAGCTTTGCAAACAGGCAGCCTGCTGCTGTCCTCTTCCCCATTCTCAGATGAACCACGCTGTGAAGCTGCCTTGGGTCAACAGGAAACCTTCATAACACGCATTTCAGATCTTGAAAATGCCACAGTGTGCATGAGATTTGAAGACAGTAGCAAGCTTAGTAGAGACTGTCATGTCTGTATAGACCTTTTTGATGGATTTAGTAGCATTTTAGCAAAGAGAGGGAGAGATGTTTCATCAGGAGAAAAGGTCCTGGATCAGGTCTACATACAAACTTTCACAGATCTCCAGATTAAGCTTGGATTTTTTTGTGATGAAAGTATATTCACTACCCAGTCCTTGTGTCTACAAGTCAAGGATTGTTCCTATAATAGAAGGAAGAAACACTCTGGAGTTGTTCCCTGTAGTGATTTCAAACTGTCAGTCTGAAAGTTTTAACTAGAAAATGTGATATGACAAGAAATAAGGATTTACTAATATTTTATAAGTAAACAATACTATTATAGTAACTTGGGTTGCATTTTTTTCCAGAGGAATGGTAATTCCTGCTCTGACAATAAGCCTGTAACAAGGAGAAGACAGCCTGCCATGTTACTAGCTTGCCATGTGCTTTTTAAAAATAGATTTTCATGTTCTGTCACTTACCTAGTGAACATCACTGAATATCAGAGATGATGTGGGTAAGTCAGGAAGTTGATATTGTTGTTGATGCACTCGAGAGACTCCATTAGCAAAAGCAAAGAAAAATACAGTGAAGAAATGACAGGGCTGCCTTTTGTTTGCCTCATCTAGGAAGATGTAAAGGAAGGGGGAAGAACTTTGCCTGTAAAGAAACCTTGCTTAAATTCCAGGGTATTTTGGTTTTGCTGCTACTCTGGTGAAGTCATCTTTTATTGCTGTCAGACTATAAACTTTATGCCAAAGATATCTAGTCTATCCTGCAGCCTCCTGAGTTGATAGGCATCAATTTTCTTTGTAAACCTTTGCCTACTTTCTCCCAAAGTCTGTGGGTTTTTTTGCTTTGGAGGAAGGGAGGGGGAAAAGGGGTCCAAGGGAAAGGGCAATAAGCCATGAGAAATGGATTTCCCAGCCTGTTCTTTCTCTGCACCCAGCCTTGATAAGGACTGGTCAGAAAGGGTCCCTTGTACAAAGAGCAGGGAATCTCCTTTTGACCACACTGCCCTCACTGAGGGATAGTTCTGTCTTTGTATCTGACGCCTGATACGTGGCAGTGTTTTCACCACGAACTGACCAGTTTTAACAAAACTGCATCTTGCCTCTATTAACAGGCTCAGGAAATCCCATTAAACCCTCGCCCCCTTTGCTCCAGCTCTCACAATCTCGTGAAGTCAGCAGAAACTTTGCTGTGTTTTTGGTTGGAGAAGCCTCGAGCAAGAAACACCGGGGCAGTGGAGATGTGTACCTGCAACCTGACCTGCTGCTGCTGTTTGGGCAGCTACTTTTAACACTGTGAAGTAGTTGTACTGTCTTGGCATTACCCAGTGCTGATGACTTGTATATGTGTAACTAATTCCCCAAAGTACAGACCAGGCTTCATATCAGGCATTATATGGGCTAGTTTTGGCTGGAGTAGATTTAATTTTTTTCATGATGGCTGCTGTGGGGCTGTGTTTTGGATTTGTGCTGAACTCAGGGTTGATCATATAGAGATGTTTTTGTTATAGCTGAGCAGGGCTTACACAGAGCCAAGGCCTTTGCTGCTTTCCATTCTGCCACACTTGGGAAGGGGGCTAGGGGTGAATGGGAGACTGGGAGGAGACACAGGCAGGACAGGTGATCCAAACTGACCAAAGGGATATTCCAGACATGTGTCATCAGTGTATAAAGGGGGAGAAGAAAGAGGAGGGGGAGGACGTTTGGAGTTACAGTGTTTGTCTCCTCAAGCTGTGTTAGCCATGATGGATCCCTGTTCTCCCAGGGGTGGCTGAACACCTGCCTGCCCATGGGAAGCAGTGAATCAATTCCTTGTTTTGCTTTCCTCATGTGTTTGTATCTCAACCAATGAGTTTTCCAGCTTTTACCTTTCCTGTTCTCTCTCTGATCCAGCTGGTGGGGGAGCAAGCAGCTCTGTGGGGCTTGGCTGCTGGCTGAGGTTAAACCATGACAGTATCCTTATTTGTTGGGAGGTGTATTTATAGAAAACTTCGAGAAGTCCTTACTTCTGTCAAATGTATCTTTCAAATCCTGTTGGTGTTGTTAGACCTACCTCACTACTTTACTTTTTTAGTCTCAGGGTGTGAAAAAAAAAGGTGTTAGTTTCTTGTTGGTTTTCTGCTCTTAAGATCACTGGCTTCACACATGATTAACCAGTTATTTTGTAGTCAGCAACAAAAACAAGGCTGTAGAGTTCAGTGGGATAGTTATCTCAGAAAGGGGTTGGTGCTATCTTTACTGTATGGTTAGAAAACCTGTCAGAAATGGAGTGGATATTAATTAAAGAACATTGTGGGCTGCAGACAACATTTCCAATAAAATTAACTTTAAATGGGGAGTTCTAAAGCAGTTTTGTTGGAGCTGGAGCCATCAGGATCATAGTAAAGCTGAATAGTTAAGATTTTCTGATGTATGCAGCAGACATATATTCCATACATGTGTGACCTACTGTAGCTTTGTATCTGTTTTCAGAAATCATACCAGTTTTATCTTACTGTAACGTTTTTCTTACTGCCCTGATGTTTACATAACATTATATATAATCCAATGCTGAAGTCAGAGCATGGAAAACTATGGCAGCAGGATGATGCCTGTATTGTATCTACTGCATGCAATATTAATGCCAGAGAAAGCTGATTTAATTAGCTATAATTTTTGATTGTAAAAATTAATAAGTCTTAGCTAAATTTTAGCTATTGTTTGTCTTTGCTCCTCATTTCCTACCTGCCAGATGTTTGAATGTGTTATCCCAGGAGATGGAGGCTGTGATACTGCCTTATTAATTGTAGAAAAGTAAGTAACTGTCAGTAACACTTGAAAAACTTGTTAGCCAGATACTTGTCTATATGTATGTCTTGCTTCATTTTGTTGGCTTCAGCAGAAATTTATCATTCTCTTTGAAATGTGGAACATCTTAGAGGAGAGAAAGACAGACTCTTAGCAATTGCAAACCCCAAGATACCAGGAGAACTCGGTTTGCAATCATAAAGAGAAGCAGTCATACCCAAGGGATATCACTACTGGACTAAGAAAAATGTTTGCCAATCAGCAATATATAATGAATAATGAACAGTATTTGTCATCTCCCCGAAAGTGGGGCATTGTGATACAAGTGGTACAGCTGTTATTCTTTAATTGCAGCTAGATTAATAAAACGTCATTTTTACAGCCCATTTGCAATATACCACTGGGGAATACATTTTATTACCATTTTGGGTGTCTTTTAGTTAATAATTTGTGCCTTTTGAGCATAAGTGTTTGGCTTCAAATCCCAGATACAAGTTTATTAAAAATTGTAATAGTTCTTAGAGACTATAAAATGAAATGAAGTGCACAAAATGTGCATTTCCAGTGCTTGAGTTTAAAACCAATTTTTTTACTTGACTAATTTCAGTGTTTCCAAGACTAGAAAGTATTGAATTTAAATAATTATTAAATATTTAACTAGTCAGACATACAGCATTATTTTCAATAGATTACTTATATTTGTTAGTAATTAAAGATTCAGAATGGCACCAAGAGGATGTGGTCATAATATGTAATTTTTAAAACTTGCCCAATGTTTATGCAAAGCAGTGGCACTACAGGGAAACAGAATGAATATTTGAAGTCAGAAACAAGAACGAGACAGTTGTTAAATGATCTGATTTACAGAATAAGGCTGACCTGGTCAAAAATAATTGAAAAGCCTTTTACGGATAAACTGCATTTTACTGCTGGTTGAATGGGAACTCCCGTTAAAGTCAAGGCTAAATCAGTTCTTGGCTAATTTCCCTTTGCTTATCACTGGCAAGTTCTCTAAGCAAGTGTCAGAGGTGCAAACCTACCTCTGGACAAAAACACTTCCCTACAAATCCCATCAGACAACCAGGGTTATTTCTCAGTTGCCTGTGAAACAAGCAGCTCCAGATGCCAAACTCCACATTCATGTGCTTGCATCTCTTTTCCATCTCTATTAAGCAGTTATTCCTTCAATTGGTACGAAATATGGAGAAACAAAACCCTTTCTTATTTTTGGGGTGTGGGACCTTTGCTTCTACTCTCATTGTTTTCAAGTTTTAAGCTGATGGTACACAACGGTGAGAAGGTGCCACGGTGCAGATATTACTGGTTGATGCTGTGAACATGGCTGGGTTTCCTCCCTTCCTCTGTCTGCTGTTCTCTAGGCAGTCTCTCTGAGTAGATATAAGTAAAAGTTGATATTTTGGGATGGAAGAGGTTGAAGACACTCTCCTACAACTGGGACAAGGTTTGTTGACTCTAATTCGCTTAAATAAGCATGGTACTTGGTGTTTCCAGTCTTGTTCCTTTTACAGCGTGGTATTATGACTGGGTTGATTAAATTGAGCAAATATTGCTAGAATGAAATGGAAAATAAACATTTCTACTAGCATTTTAAGGGAACATACTAAAACCATCCTCAGTCCTCCGTGTTTCAAAAAAAACCAAAACAAAACAAAACTTTGGTAGACATTTGGAAAAAGATTCCCAGAACCCATAATCTATATGCTGTCAGCATCAGGGGGAGGGCTCAAGAGGAGGGGGCCTAGGAAAGATGGTACTCTGCAATATTTAGAGAAACTCAATTTCAAAATTAGAATTTTTACCAGAAAACTGATTCAGGCAGGTGAGTTTGCAGCCACCAGACCCACTTTATGAAAGGTGCACTGTGATCTTGCAGCCAGTGTCCAGCACTTGTACATAATTACAAGCAACTAACTACTTTTTAATAAGTGAATATATTTATCATTGTTATCTGAGTAGAGACATCGAAAAGCAGTTCTGCTCTGGTGTTTAGCTGTAGTGTTACTGTAGTGGCCAGCCCTGTTTTAGATTGAATATTCCTTCATCCTTTTTAAGATTTTACTCTGAAAAATTGAAATTGGTCTGAGCCCAGGAAGTCCTCTCCCATCTGTAGTTTACTCTATTCTTATCTAAAATAGGTCACAGGACAGGATTAATACAGCCCTTCCATGGATGAATGTATAATTTAGAACAAGGCTAAGGTGAGAAAAGAGAAAGTTGGAGAGCTTGCTCTAAGCAAATGTTAAATGTAATGCCTCTCCTGCACTCTGATAAATCCTCTTATCTCTGAGCATTGTATGGAAGGGAGGGATAAGAGATGAACCCCTCAGTGAAATAGAAATTTGCTTAAAGGCGAGAGCAGAGAGTAAAAGGAACTATGTTAAACTTGAACTGTAATTACTGCATCTGTGTCAGGGTTTGAAGGATCAAGCACTGCACAAAGCTTCAGTAGAAGAGCAGTCTAGTTGAAGTCCTGTTTTTTGTTTCTATTTTCCTTGCCGCATGAGGAGTGAACTTGACTGGGTTACTTTACATGTGATGATTGCACTTGTGTGAATAGACAATTTAATTCTTTTTTTAGGTGTTTAAGGAATTTGATCTTGAAAACCAAAACCAAGCAATAAATATGAGCTTGCTGTATTTCTTGCCAGCTAATTTATCTGAATTGAAATTTGAAAGAATCAGAGTGAAGCAGGGGGTGACCCAACCCTTCAGGCATTACCACATGTCATGTGACTGTCAGTAAAACAAGGTTTGCCTTGTAAGGGCACTTGTTATTACAGCTTGACCATGGGAATCATGGTTGAACCTGTGTTTTCTGTTAGACAACTTAATATATGACTTGCTTGGTACTCACAAAAAATCTATAAGGTTTGATTTTTAATCAGGTGAGGTAGTACAGACAGATGTGTGCTGTTTGTGTTTGGTAATGCACCTGTGGAAAAGCTGCTGAAGTATCTCCTGTGATTAATTTTACCTGGTGATGAATTGTCTGAAAACTTGAGGGGGTGAGCTAGAAATTCTTCATGAGCATCACCTGGAGGAAAAGGCTGAAATGTTGAAAGTGCATAAAGCTGCTATCTTCTGTTTGTGCCTTCTGACAATTCTCCCTTCTCCCATCTCTTTATTTTCACAGGCACATTAAGATCAGGGATACTGATTTAAAGCATTTGTATTTGTTTGTGGTGTTAGCACTCAGATTTGTAGTTGTTTATTATTTTGAGACAGTAAGAAAATTGCTTGTGAGCGTTTATATAGAGTATTGTTCTGGCTCCACATTTTTTGGTGTGTTTGCTGCTATGGCATCATACACCCTTGGTAAATACAAAGATGCTTATGAAATGTTAAGGCTTGACTGTATTTAACTTCATGTCAAGAAGGACTCCCTGCCATTGTGTTCAGCTGAGCCATGGTGAGTAACCATCAGTCTCAAACACTGACACAAAGCGCTTTTGTGTGTGTGTGTGAGTGTTTTTGTGGATTCAAAGCCTTTTTTTTATCCTTTTTTTTTTTTTTGAGTGTATTTTTTAATTTTAGAACAACTAGGCTTTCAACTCTTCAGAACTGGCAGAGCAGTTTTGCTTTGCTGCTGTTTGGGCCTGCTTAAAGTGGGGTGTGAAAATCCTGGTTGTGGGTTTCAGTCTGGGGGGTGGGTATCTCTGGACCTTAAAAGTTCCATGAATATGTTTTAAATTTATATATATGCAAGATAAGTGTATATGTTTATTACAAAATCATGGGTCAGTCTTGTTTCACTGAGCTTTCATATTAATTTCTTGTGTCACTGTCAGTGTCAGAATATATGTGAAGAACTTTTCCATAATATGCTTTTGATATTAATAGTGTTTTGTAATAGTAAAGCCAGCGGGAAGATAAAACTCAGGAAAAAATTTGGCCACAATTAAATGGGAGGCAAAAGTACCATTCTGACAATGAAATTGGCTTCTTGTTTAATGCACATGCCGTAAAGGTTTGCCAGTCATCAGGAAGCATAAAATGCCATTAACCAGCACCAGCATTTAGTCACTTTCTAATACTGGATGTGATTTCTAATTGCTTCTGTAGTTTGTCATTGTTTAACACAATCAAATCTAATGGTCCAGAAAATTTTTCTTGGATCGTCATAGTCTATGACTATGTTTTTACTGTTATTGTTCCAGCTTCTTTTTCATCACCCCAACCTTTACTGCTTCATTAAGTCTTAAATTAGACTTTGACAATCAGCCTATTTTATTGGAATTATCAAAAGAAAGAAATATGCACAGCAAAGTCGAAGGGGAGACTCCAGCATCATATTTTATTTCATGCTTAGCAGTTCCTTAAGAGTTATCAAAGTCAGGGATCCTTTATTTATAATTAAATACTCCTCACTTTAAAATCATGACTAATAAATGTCAAGTACGAGAAGAGGCACTATTATTCAGTGAAAGTCCTTGGCCATGTTGTAGGGTGAAAATGTGTAGGCATGAAGGTTGTTAGTTTTAGAAACGTTGTAGGGTTGGTTTCATTACAAAATCCTAAAGTTAACCACTTCAGATAAAGCTCAAAAATCATTGAATCATTTGGGGAGCTCTTATCCTACAGGAAGCTCTTGACATTTATGGTAATTAAAAGTGAAGGTATCTATTAAATACTTAAGTTGTTCATATAAACACCAAACTGATGTGCAACTATAAAAGTTTTATGTGTCTTAATTGGAGCTGGTCAGAACTGTTCAGTGAAACTGTTTTCTGGGTTTGGTGGTGGCTGAGTTTCTATATTTTAATGAGACCCAAAACCTTTGATGAAACATTGATATAAATGCTATGGGAGTCACTGGAATGTGATTTAATATTCTTGTGATGGCAGATCCACTTTGGTTGCTGCAAGGCAAGGATTTGCAGTCCCTGGAGCATCGCTCCTATAAAACTGGCTGAGAGAGTTGGGTTTGTTCAGCCTGGGGAAGAGAAGGCTCCAAGGAGGCCTTAGAGCCCCTACCAGTGCCTAAAGGGGCTCCAAGAGAGCTGGAGAGGGACCTGGGACATGGGCTTGGAGTGACAGGACAAGGGGGAATGGTTCAAACTGAAAGAGAGTAGACTTAGATTAAATATTAGAAAGAAATTTTTTGACTGAGGTTGGTGAGGCCCTGGCACAGGTTGCCCAGAGAAGCTGTGGGTGCCTCATCCCTGGAAGTGTTCGAGGCCAGGTTGGATGGGACTTTGAGTAACCTGGTCTAATGGAAGGTGGGGTTGGAACAAGATGATCTTTAAGGTCCCTTCCAACCCAAACCATTCCATGATTCTCCCTCCCTTGCTCTTGTATGTGCACCTTATATGCTTTGGCATAGGTGCTCTGTGCCCTGTGTGGGTTTTTTGTTTGTAATGAAGAATAGAAAAATAGATCTAATTTTCATTCGCTCTTCAAAATCTTTCATTTCTCTGAGGAATAGCCCAGTTGATCTTGGCCTCAGTGTCCTGGCTGATTGTCCTGGTCCTGACTTACCAGCATTAACTCAAGTATTAGGATTTAAGAGTATCTAGAGAGAATTGTGTTCAGAGCCAAATTTTGAAAAGTTACTTTCATATTGGGCAGCATCAGCAGAATGTTGTTAGTTCTTTGTACAATTTTAAAGGCTGCAGGAATTAGGGCTAACCTGTAGAGAAAAACATTATTGTCACTACTTATTTTTTAGTAAGTGCCTTTGACTAAAACTTTCAGAGTGCATCTGAAATATATTTCTTTCTATTGTTACCTATTACTATAACATTTGGGGGCTTTTCTGCCATACAGTGAGATAATCTCTGGGTTGGGATTTTTTTATTGTTTTTCTTTCTTCTTTTTGTTCTCCTCTTGTGTGCATTTGGATTTATGTAACAATTAAGGATGCATCAAAAATATATCTGGTTGAACTAACATGGGTCAGATGTTTTAACCACTGTGTTACACAGTAATAGCACTGTAATTGAAGCACAGCCCAAGAAAGAGCATTGGAATTGGAAAGGCATTTTCTTTCCAGCAGTGAAAGAGTCCCCTACAAAACAGTGAAACTTCTTCCCAGTTTGTAGGATTTTTCACACTGGACAGTCCATTTGATGGTGATGGAAACAACCAGAATAGCAGAGGAAGCTATGGCACTTTATTATAACCTCTTGAAAATAATAATAAAAATTACTTTTTGGGTGCCATTTTAGTTCAGCCAAGAAACTTACTGTAGAGAATGTTATAGAAACATGTTTCAATGCATTTCATGAGAGATTTTGAGCATGTGATTTTCAAATTAGATAAATATGCCATACTCTCTCTTCTGTTTGTAAATATAAGTCTTTTCAGTTACTTTTCAAGATGCGTTAGGTTTTAATACTTACTTTTCCACACGTGCCCTGGAGAAAAGCATGCAATACAATCCACTGTTACTCTGAGGCAAACTGGATTTCAGTATAGTCTGTTTCAAATTAAATGAAATTGTTTATTAGTTTTGCAGTTCTGGAGAGCAGAGGCACCCTTGGGTTTTTATTGAGCTGATGAGGGGTATGTTAGCCTATACATCCAAAGAGGACTGATGCTAATTGGGCTTTTCACTTTGATAAAGTCCTTGGTTTCAATAATGATACACAGGTTAGCCCATCTTTTAATTAACAAAAAAAAATTAAAATCCTCTGCTGGAATTCCCTAGCTGTTGAGCAGTTTCTATATGCAAGTATGCTCTCTTGTGGTAAGCCATTTTATTGAATCTTCCACCAGTTCTAGATTTTGACCAATTTTGTTTAAAACTATGATATTTCTAATCTGTAATTCTTTCATCATGCCATTATTTTCAGGGTTTACAGTGTGCTGTACAGTGGCAGACCTCTGTATATGGTGTGTGTGGCTGTATATATTTTGCAGTTCTGTTCAGTACAGTGAGTTATATTCAGTGCTTGAGCAGTGTGTGTCTTCCCTGGTAGAATTCAGCTTGCTGTGGAATCAGGTGTTATTTGACTAACAATGATTAAGTGATTTAGGGTGAGATACTTGTATAGCTGCTAAACACCAGGTAATAAAGAAAGAGGGATTCTAGTTCTGAAGCATCTTTATCAAATTCTATGTGCTTATTGTGACTGCTCAGATGCTGGTTAATTGAGCCTGAATTTGGAAATTTAATCGCTCTAGACTTGTCCAATAATCAAGGGGGGGGGGAAGGCAAAATAACCCAAAGTTTGCTCTAATGTGGGTGCTCCTGGGTGGAATGAAGCAAGGGTGTATTGCTTTGCTCAGCATTGCAGTAGGACTATCACAAGTATACATATAAATTGAAGAAGTGGAAAACCAAATAAATCTCACTTGCCTCCTTGGGAAAAAAACCAGCAAGACTGTATCAGTCTTCATGATTAGCCCTGTATCAAGGAAGTATAATTTAATAAATTGCTAAGATACCCATAATCCTCTAAATATTTCTCATATGACAGCTGGGATTTCTACCCAGATTCTTTACCAACGGAATCATTTCCATATAAGTTTCCATAATGTTTTGCCAGGTGTGAGGATTGTCAAATGTCAGTAAAAACATGAGGTTATGTTCAAATGATCTCAATCGTGCAAGTCGTCGTGTGTTCTTCCCTTCCAGGGAAACAAGGCCGTAAAGAAGAATTTCAGAGAGTGTTTCCTAAAGGCCGTGAAATTCTGGGATCAACTTAAAACCAGAGACACTGGGCACATTTCATGTGAGCACAACTGCTGTTGACTTTTGTGGAAGTTTTGTCAGGCTGGCGACTCAAAGATCACATTCCCATGGTCACAGAGATGATGTGATGTGTGCTGCTGGGCATGAACATTTAATGTCAAAACAATCAATTATGCAGCAGGTGTGGGCCATAGTGGAATGATCCCATTTGGCACAGAGGTTGGATAATGTGTAGGAGAGTAGGAGATGGATGGATTAAGAACATACTGGAGTAATATGTTCCATTTGCTGGAGCTTAATTTAATCGAAGAGATGAACAGCATTCTTAAAATAAGTTTTTGGTGCATGCATGTTACTTCTTTTGTTATGCTTTAATATCAGTTATGGTTTCATTCAGTGAGAACTTAGAAGTGCAACCAAGTCTTCCAGTTTTCTTCTGTTTTTTTAATGTAATCTGAAAGAAACAGAGTTTGAAAGGTTGAGCACGTTACATATTGACTCAGCTCATCATGAGAACTTAATAGGACCCTGAGCAGAAACCTGTACTAGAAGTTTAATATAAATATTTTATGGAAAAATTGAGTATTATTTTAAGGGCAGAAGTTGGTTAAACAGCATCAGCAGTTTCAAACTATAGAAGGCAGACAGTAGATTGCACTGTTTACAGTGGTAAGTGTATGAAAGTGTGACATGTGAGTATAAAATGATGCTGTAGCACTGTATGTTCACACCCAGCCATGTACTAGTGGTGCTGTTTTGCTGCATCTTATTGCACACATCACTCCTGTCCAGTCTGTTTTACCTGCTGCACAGGAGTATTCTCAGTTGAAGTTTTTTTCCATGGGACTGGTTGCTGTACTTGGCAGTCATCATCTCTCTTGCAGTGCTTTTCAGCCTTCAAGTTGTTTTTGTTTCCTACCATCCCTCCCA
This sequence comes from Lepidothrix coronata, assembly GCF_001604755.1. Lineage (NCBI taxonomy): Eukaryota > Metazoa > Chordata > Aves > Passeriformes > Pipridae > Lepidothrix > Lepidothrix coronata. Next base: position 648,329 of record NW_016690322.1, on the reverse strand, counting down.
CTTTCCTCCTCCATGCCCTCACCCACTTTCCTCTTCCCTCTCTAATACTTAAGAACTCCAAGAGTTTCAAAACAAAGAAATGCTTTCATTTGAAGTTTCAGTTGTCAGCTAATCAAGTCAGAAACACTTCATCCATCTTAGATATTGATTCAGCTTTCTGTAGGATATGTGTATGTTAAATATAAGATAGTATAATTTTTCTTCCAGTTCAATATGCTCTTTTCAAGCTTTCATACAAGTGCTTTCCTATTGAATCAGATTTTCTGTCTTTTTTTCTCACCAGAGAATACTGACAAGAGAAGTACAGAACAAGGCAACAACACCTTTCTTTTTACCCCCAATTACTTCAATTTAGGGCACAGAATGATGTACAGAATTAATAATAGTAATAATAATAGTAGTAATAACAATAATATGTATATGTATATCTATGTTTAAAAGACATGGCTGTTTAGTGCTTGACTTTGCAGTATTATTCCTTTTTTTTAAAAATTTTTATTCAGTTTTCTAGGCAGGCTGAAGAATTCTAATCAATCATGCAATACCTACACAGTTGACCAGCACCTAAGCAATGAGCCTGAGAGTTACAGATCTGTAAAAAGACCCTACTTCTTATCTTTGAAAGAGCAAAACCACTAGTAGTTTGGCATGCCTGCTTTAGATAAGGATGAGGGGTGCACACCTTGTTAGTGTGGTTCACATGTGCTTCCAGATGAGCAGGAGAAGTTAATGGTGTGGAGTATGTCAGGCTCTGCAGTAAGAGTTTTGGAGAGCATTGCTGGCCATGAGCCTTACTGCTCTCTGGGTCCATTTCTATTCTCTTCTTTGGCCTCTATGTATTTTTCTGGCTGCTTTTCCCCAGCCCTTCTTGTCCCAATGTGCTTTTGCTGCGCTGTTAACTCCATTTCCCTGAAAGCAGGCATGCTATGGTGAGATTTTGTGTTTGTTATTGGTGAATTAATGAAATCACATTTCAGAAACCTGTAGAAACATCTGCTCTTGGATTGAGAAATTCAGAATTTTAACCCACAGGATCAAAATCTGGCAGTGGAAGGCATGTGGAGCCAGATGCCATGCAGTGATAATTCAGCAATCCAGCCTATAGACTGAACTGGCTGCCTTGTAAGCTGTGTGAAAAGAACTTTTTTTCCACTCTTTTCCATTCTCTCTTCTTGCCAGTTCATCCTTTAGCGTCCAACGTTCAGAACCTGCATTGCTTTGTTATTTTATTGTTTTTTTCTGGTATAATTGTGAGCTTAACTCTTTATAATGCACATTCTTCTATGTCTAGAAGAATAACTCTAAGAGGATGGAGGAGAAACTCCTTTCTGTAGGAGGTTAATGTATGAATTAATAGTAAGGGTCACTTAACGTGAGGCAGAAGGCAAATCATATGGGAGTTGTGTTGGTGTTGCAATTGAAAATGTTTTACGGCCTGAAGATCTATTTCAAACAAGTGACTTATCTTTACTCTCCATACTTATTTCTACCCTTCAAAACATTGAAAAAATCTGGTATCCTCCTTTTCTCCAATGTATGAAATTATTTCTGTGCTGGAAATAAATAGACAGTTACCAAAGATGGAGACAGTTTTTCTTCTAGGTGGGTGATTTTCAGATAATTAATTAATTCAGTTATATGCAGAATACTGTTGTTCTTAAAAGCATTTGGATTTTTGCATGTCTGCTGGCGAGGTTTTCTGTGCATGAACCTTGAAACAAATTTCAAAGCTATCAATTTTCATAGCCACATTTGTCAGTTTGGCAGCAGTTCATCCTGAGCTTGATGCTAAGCACGATTATTGTAAGTTATTAACTATGCTTACTGTAAATCACCCAAATCTGCCCAGCTCTGCTTTCAAAGTGGTGTGAGTCTCACAGAGTGGTGCTCTTACATGTATTTGTGACATATGCTACTCTTCAGAAATTACCTGTATTTTCAGGTTTTCAAGAAAAAGAATGCTATTTGGTAGAGAGGATAATTTTAAGCAGTATTCCTGTCTTGCGAAGAAAATTATTGAGCATCTGGAGCTCTTAATATTTTCCTTTTTATCTTTCAAAAGTGAGCTGTTTCTGTTCTCTGATCCTTAAAATCAATCCCTCAGCTGAAAAAACATGTAGAAATAACAGGTTATTCTTGGTATTTAGAGTAACGTTTAGAGGCTCCAGCTGGAGTCTGGCACCTTTTGCGTTTGGTTGCTGCCTGAAAACAATCCCATCTCCCAGCCCAGCCCCAGAATGCTTAAATTGAAATTTAATGGCAGTGGGTGTAGCTGGAGAAGCACAAGTTGAGGTGTGATGGCTGTGCCTGGCACAGCGAGCAGGAGTCACATCTGTTTGTTTGTTGTCAAGTGTTCATTGGGCATTATAGTCCAAACAGCCTTTTTTGGGGCAAACTTCCATACTCTATTCCCATATATTACTTCCCTTCTGAGAAGCGATGGGCTGAGGCAAAGGCTGAAAGAAGATGCTTTAAAGTAACCAAATTTACCGTGTATCCCCCTGAGGTGGGAAAACTCTGTGCAGGTGTGTCAGCAGCAGAGCCATTGCTGCTGGGTGGAGTCGTGAATGTGAGGACTGTCCTGGACATCTGCTGAGAACAGGGATTTGGGTAAAAGGACACCGTTTGTGATTCTGTTAGAAAAAAACTAGGCTTGAACTTTAGGAAGAAAAAAAAAAAAAGAAATGAAAGTCTGAGAGGGCAAGGGGAAGAAGGTGAGGTAGAAATGTGTGTCCTGCCTAAAGGAGGATCTGCCCTGGAAGGAGCAGCAGAGTCCCTGGCTGTGGGACTGCAGGAACCAGCTTGCAGTGCTCGCTCGATGTGTCTGCAGAAGGTTAAATCACACGTGCAGTGCATGTTAGTGGCCCCTGGAGGTTTCTGTATTGATCTGTGTCTTAATAATGCATAATAGGCAATCAGAGCTTTCCTGATCCTTTCACAGACATACTGGCAGCGAGAGTCATAAATCACACTGCTGCTGGTGGCTGTGCCTGACCTACCCTCCACCAACACCTCAGTACCTTTTACTTCCACTGGGACTACTCCTGATTTATCCAACAGAGAATCAGGCTTTGTGTTTGGAACCATTATAAGTCACTGTTCCGTGCCCTTTCGACAAGGCAAGATAGATCTGCAATTTGTTAAAAAAAAAATTTCAAAGTAAAATTGCTACAGGTCTTAATATTATTTTATTTTATGTTTCTTTAAGCGTGAAGAAGAACATTGGTTTTGCATTACTAGCTAGTTTGTGTGTTGTGCCCTCTTTAGGCTTTGCTCTCATTTATAAGTCTCTTTTGTAGAATGGTTTAGGATAGGATTTTTGTTTCAGCTGCTGAACTAATTAGGACTTTGTAATTCTGATGTTGCCTCTGTCCCACCTGTGGGAACATTGACTTTAAGCAATGTATGCTCTTAAATCAATATGATCTTTATTGATCATTGCTGGTGACATAGCTAAGTTTGGCAGCAGCTTACTTCAAACATACATTGCAGTAGTGCAGTGGATTTACTTAGAAACAAAGAAAATGATATTTCAGAATTATTTATTGCTGTTGGACACCATCTACAATACTTATCTCCTGGACTACAGGAATTCATAATTCCTGCTGTAAAATATTTTTACCCTTTGACTTTGAGGGTACTGATAGCATAGGCTAGTAGAAATTTGTGTAATTCTGTAGCTATTGTGTGTAAGTACTCATTGTGCAAATCAATTCTGATTTTGTACTTGACAACATCAGAAATTAATTGAATTACCAAAATAATGCAACAGCAACAATAGCACAGAATTCTTCTTACAGCACTAATGCAAGTTTGTCTGTTTGTATAATCTCCTGGCTATTTCTGGTTTTTTCCCCTTCTTTTTTTTTTCCTTTTTCTTTTTCTAGTAAAGGCATAGTTAGTCATGGCTTTTCCTTGTATTGGTTCTTTAATAATAAAAAAAAAAAGAGAAATCCTCTGGGGTGAAAACTCATTTAATTTGCTCAGGAAGTAGGAGAATTGCAGACCATTTTGGCTATTTTGAGTACAATATTTAATGTTTTATTTATATCTAGCATAATAAATATGCTGACCAACAATAAGTCAGCAAAACTCAGTGTAGCTGAACTGTTCAAAATGAATCAACTCCTATTTTTGCTCTGATCTTGGACAGATGGTAGGCTACTAGTGCTGTGGTTCACTAGGTGTATATCCCTGTGCTGCGGTTGTTCAAGGAGGGTGAAGACCAGAAGGTGCGAATGGACCGAAGCTGAGAAGCGCAGAGTGCCTGTCTGGGCAGGGGCAAAGATGGATGTGTGATGTAGGTCCCACATCCATGGCCTGTCCCAGCCACAGAACTCCAGGCAGAATCAGCTGGAGTCGTGCATCTTCTCTCTTGTTGAATTGGGGGCATTGAGTGCTCCTGATCCCAAGCAGTGAGAAAGAGGAGGGTTACCCCTGATGGGGCTTTCTCTCTGGTACTTCATCACTTCTGAGGAAAGAAGGTGCTCTTCTCCCTGCCCATCACCTTTGTGAAAACATGTCATGACCTAAGTGTGGTGTCTTCTGAGGGATGAGATGAGGTAGCACAATTTAGGGCTGGGCAGAAATACCAAACATAACTCAGGATAAGGCAGCTTGGGTGCAGTCTGGTTTTGTTAGCAAACAGCTCTGAGTTACTGCAGTGTGTGTAACATGCCTGAACGAGCTCATTGATTACTACTTTGTGCATCTCTACACCACAAAATATTTTGCTATAAAAAAAATGTATTTAAAACTGTCCCCACGTTCTTTGTCAGCTCTGGGGTTGAATCACCTTATCCTGGGCTCACACACCCTCTGTGATTCCCTGGACTCTAGGAAATTTTAAACTTGCTGAGTGCCCAAAGTCACATTTTCCCATAAAGCTCCCACAGCTAGTGCTGAAGCCCCTGAGCTCTCCCTGTTCCAGTAGGGACAGAACTGGAGGATCAAGATTGAAGGTTCTGTAGTGTTGAGCACATGTCACATGGCAGCTGATAAGCCAGGAATTGTTTAAATGTTTGAAATTTGGCAAGATGGAGAGGTGTAGTCTAGTTTTTTCTCCTTACTTATGAAAACCCCAGGCCCCCATTATGATATGTTTCCACTGGAATTATATTTATTTATTTCCAATTTATGAACTCTGCTGATATACGGAATTTAATAAAAATGTGGACGGATGATTATCTATAGTCATGCTATATAAATCCAGTTTTGGTGAGGTTATATCTTAGCACTTGCAAAATACAACAAATTATTAGATGAAAATAGTTATAAGTCTGGAAATTGACTTTTTGCTATTTTTTATGATTTAGTCTATTTGTAGAGAGAGACACACCTGCTTTTCACAACTGGAATGAATATTGGTGAGAATACAAGTAAGAATATAATGTATATTATCTATGTGTTGGTGGTTTTTTTTGGCCAAGGGAGAAAATACAAAACATTTGGAATATGAACCTGTTGTCTTTGTTCTGTCATTGAGAAATCTGCCCTTCCTCTCATTTATGTTTTTTTTTCTTGTGTCTGAATTTGCTGAGAATGTGAACCTTCCTTCTCCTTAAAGGAGAGAAGCTTAAAGATAAAATGTGGGGTGTGTGCCCACTAAACCTGATAAACTGATACTACTTTCCTAATATAATTTTAGAGGGCGTAAAGGACATATTCCAAAACCTGTTAAAATCAACAGAAGTTCTGCAGACTTCAGTGCATTTTGGCCAGGCTGGAAGTGAAATGTGTCACTGAGCGTATCACGGCAAGTTATTTTGCTCTCCTTCAGGATATTACCCTGCCTTGGTCATCTTGTGCTATGCACTTGCTGCTTTGAAATGCTGCAGTGGGGCTTATTCTCAGTTTGTGGTGGTCTAAACCAGCAAATACTTCTTTTATCTTGGTATCAAAGAGCAGACTGTGGCTTTAACATCCACGAGAAGCACTTCGAGACAAAGACTGACCTTTTGAAACTGGTGAAAAAGAGACCCCAGGGAATCCCATTAGAAGCAGGGAAGGCAGGTAACAGTTTCTTCCACCCAACAAAGATGCTGCTTATTCTTAGGGGACTTTGTAACTCTAAAGCCAGTTTCTTTGGCCTTTTCTTTCAGTTCAAAGCAGCCATCTGTGTCCTTTAATTTGAGTGGTAGATATTCGGTTATTTTTATCTGAATATATATAGGCAAACTGTTGGAGTTCTTATTTCAAAGACAAAGCAAAATGCCAAGTTCCCTGTTTCTCTTCACACAGTGACTTGTGCTGGCTCTTCTTTCTTCCAGTCTTTTGTTGAGGCCCAAAGATGCAGAGGGGATCCCTCAGGTGCCACAAGGGCTCATGGTAGCACTGAAATTCCTTGTTGATTCCCAGCTGCAACCTGGCACTAACCAGAGCAGTGCATCCATCAAGCTGCATGTGCTGCTGAGGTCTGAATTGCACCTACTGGTTTTTCTCATACATATAATATAAACATATGCTGCTCTACCCCTAATATATAGAAGTACTATGACGAGGTGCTTTCTGGAAGTTTTAGATGAAAGCAATAGGAAGGGTAGATTGTTTTTTTAAATAGCGTTATTCCTCCATAGAAGCTTTTAATCGTGTTTTCCTCAATGTTGCATTCTATTTTAATTGATCAAATTTTCCTGACTCTGAGATGGAGGGATTCTTGGAAACCCGTGCTACTTTTCCAGGCTTAATCTAGGTCTAGTGTCTTTAGGTCTTTGAATTTAACTTTGAAATGATAAAATGGAAAAATTTTATCAACACTTGTAGTAATGAGCTGGTAATTTTCAGTAGAAAGACTGCAGTTTTGTTGTATTTATTTTGTCTGATAAAAAAAGCATGAGTTTTGGGAGACCTTGTGAAAATTAAAAGATGCAATAATTCCTCTGTCCATGCCATGGCCCAAGAACTTTTATTTATTCAAGGTTTCTGATCTCAGAGCTTACAGATGTAGCAATTAGGAAACCAAGGTTGAAGTTTTATAAAAAGTATTGAATCTACCCCTAACTTTCAGCCTTTTAGTAAATAGAATTGTGAAAGCACAAAGGAAGGAAAACCTTTCAATATTTCCTATTTGATCTAAGACAGAGTTCTTGCCATACATCTTTAATAGAATACAAAGCATTAGAATCATGTGTAAATAGCAGTATTTGGATAACATTTTAGTTGCTTCAAACATTAATATAATTAATAACATTATCTATAAATAAATATTATCTATAAATACAATATATATTATATATTAATATTATATAAAGAATAGTAATAAAAACTGGGTTTTCATAGGTTTGGCTGTAGTGACTTTAGGTTATTGAAGTGTAGTAGGTCATAAAGTTGATACTTTTCTTTCTTCACCAAGACATGAAGACAGAAAAATATCTTTTGTATAGTCACTTTGATTTCAGGTTCTGTGTCCAAACTTTGGATTGAGAAAGTCAACCCCTCTCAGAGGTTGAAAAACGTTGCAGGAAAATTATGGTTTCCTTTAAATTCTTCTTTTCATCATCTGGTGTTACGGGTGCATATTATTGCCAACACGGGATTGTGCAGAAATTGAAAAGATAAATTTGGATGGAAGGTTTTTCTGAAATACTTTCCTTCATTGAGAGAGTGGGAGAAATCTATGGCAGTTATCAAAATTTACTGGAATCATGCTTCCGTGTTTTATATGTTTCAAAAGCAGAAAAGTAAATTAAAGGAGTCAAAAAGGATGTTTCAAAACTGTTGAAAATCTGTGCTTGAAATGATGTCTTAGCTATTGCTTTAATTTGCTTTAGTTCTATGGTAGGTTGTAACAGTGGGTGAGTAATTTAGATGTGCAACAAAGCCATCTCATTACTTCTTGGAAATAGCAGAATATTTTGAGCTTTTATACCTAAAGACAACTTAATTGCAGCAAGCCCTCCTGTGAAACAGTAAAAAACAATCCAAGAAAATAGTGTTGCTTCTGCAGTCTTAAAGTGGAACATAGCTCTGTATCCTTTACTTGCAGCTGGATGTGCAAATTGTTCTTTTAATGAAGATACTTTGAACGCTCATCACAATAGCAAGAAATACAGAGGAGAAGCCTCTACCAACCTGATCTTCTTCACTTGTGAACTGTCTGCTTTTTCAAAGACTGGGATGGCTGCACAGCTGGCTTGGGTTCATATTTTAGTCCACTGAAGGTGTTTTCTTGGCAGGGATGAGGCTGCCAGAAACCATATCTGTTGTTTTACTCCCTCGAGGGTTTTCCCATCACACACCACCTGCCTGACCACATGGACGTGCCTGTTCAGAGCAGGCTGAGTGGGCAAAGAGCAGATCAGAGGAGACAGTAAGAAAGAGATACCTGGTGATGATGTATTTGAAAAGTGACTGTCACCAGCTGCAGCCTTTCTGATCCTGGGAATGCAGATTCCTGGAAAGCAGCTGAGGGTGATGCTGACTGCTGCCAATGAATAGCGCTGCCATTACCAGCTGCCTTTAAACTTTGCCCTAAACTTTCTCCTCAAATGCAGTCAAGGGCAGAGAAGGGAGAGACACTCACTACACGAGTGTGTGAACTGACACATATTTTGGTTGCAGGTTACCAGGGGAGAAATCTTCAAAGTCTTGGGACAGAACACATTAACATTAGTTTCAGTTAGTCCCCTTTCTGTGTGTAACACTGTGCACTGTGTTTTGGACTAATAGTGCCTTTGCAGGAGGTAGAGCTGTGCATCTCACAGTGGGGTCTTGGCTTGGAAGGCTTGCAGCTTGAGTATGCTCCCATTTCCTGGCAATTCAGGGAACTGTGTCTGGGAGTTTACCTCTCTAAAGAACCTGGTGCTTAACTGTGGTCCCTTATCTGTGGTGTCCCAGTGTTCTGCATAGCTCACTGATGTGCTCCAGACCCTGTGACTTTGCAGCAGATGGTCTTCTCATGCTGCAGCAACTTCAGGGTTACACTTAGTGGTCTCTTCTGCATGTGAGTACCTTGATCTCTCCTTTACAGTGGTAGGTTTGAAAGACCACTCTAACCCCTCTTTCTGTTTGTCAGCCTTTGAAGGAAAACTCTTTTAGTTACTGCACTGGTGTCCCCACATAACTTGTGAGATGCCTTAGGTTTCTGTGCTAATGCTGCAATATATGACAGTGTGAATAAGTGTAAGAGGGTGAGAATAAAAGTAGTTTCTGTAGTTTATCCTTAAGAGCCAGCAGACCTACTGATACCTCAGGTACCATTAATTCTTGATTGGGGCATGCCAAGCTTGTCAGAGGAGCCATCTGCTACTTCGTTCTATGTCTATTTATTTATTTATTAGTGAGGTGAATCCCGACACCTCACATGGAAAAACTGTAAGGAGAACGACATTTTATATTCAGCTTCCTGCAGAAGATTTTACCAAGAAGGACAGTTTAGTTTTTGTTGTTGATTACTTCTTGTGGTACTCTGCATCATGATGTGTTTCTTTTTATATTATGTTCACTGACTGGTTTCTAACTAGTTTATCTTGATATTTGCTACTGAAGTGACACACAAAGAAGCTGTCATCACCAGCTGTGTTGAAGACATGTGAAAAAACCAATACTAAGTATTAAGAAGGAAACAAAAATGTCTCTGCTGCCCTGCTGAATTTGACTTTCAGTACTGTTTTTTGCCATCTTTCTCACTTGGCTCAGTGTGCTTAAATACTCTGAAAGAGAAACATTTTGCTGGCTGCCTCTTGCACAATCTCCAGGTGCACAGGCCAATGCCCAGTTTCCTGTGATGCAGAAATAAGTCAGTTGATTACATTTCTGATGCTTTTCTGAAACCTGTAATCTTTGAGCTCTACTAAGATTTAAGGCATATCAGGATAGGTTACTTCTTTGTGTCAAAATGGTTCAGATTGGAAAATAAATGCTCAGCCCCGATCAGAAATAATTTACTGTTGTCTTAAGAGAAAAGAATAGGGAGTAAACCATTACCATGGAAAATTTCACTGCAATTTTCTTTTGCATAAGTTTAAATTCCGAGTAGAGAGGCTGTCAATTAGTGTGCAGATTTTTTTAATTGGCTATAATAAAAAGCTAATTGGTGTTTTGCTTAAAGAGTGAATTAAGAAAGTGTTGCTATAGAAACTTTACATGTGTATAGTACTGCTCTACATAACAGTGAATATAATAGTCTAATGACCTTTCTGAGCCAGCTGTAAAGTCAAAGAAGAAGTGTTAAATTCAGGCTGGCTGCAGAGATCATTAAGGAGTTTGTGACTTCACCCATTTCATTGCCAGAAAGCGTCTCTGGCATTGTCTCATGGAATGTTTCTCTTGACTCAGTGTCAAGCCGTATAACAAATGCTGGTCTCAAAAGACTTGAACTTTTGTAAAATTCGAGTGCTCCAATTGTGAATGTGTAAACTGATCTGTAATCTGTCAAGCATAAAATGTACTGCTGGGAAAAATTCATTCTCATAATCTGAGAAAGTGTGATGATGGATCAGAAGTGGGAACATCTAATTCATGAGCTGTTGTGTCCCTCCCTCCTCTTCCTACTTTCTGTACCCACTGAATTCTGAGCCTCACGTGAAACAGAGGAATTACAATTTTAAGTGAAATGGGATTTCTGCTCCAATGTGCAATATTCTCTCCCAGCAGAAATATTTACTTTCTCAAATATAAACTTTGCTGAGGAGAGAATAATTTCTTCAGAATTTGTGAATAGGAATTTCTTTCCTTGGGCTAATGCTTCCCCACTGAAATTACTCCAGAGTCATTATCTGTAAATTTGCTAGCTGCTTAAAAGTTAGATACACTTGGCATGAACAAAAATTTTGAAGCATATGATGAACATAGTCATTCCTGCCTGGGAAGGTGATCAGTAATGAAATAAGTGACTTTATCTGGTAAGAAGGAAAACTGGAACATGACCTTGTTTTTCAGTTCCCTGATCCTGAATCTTGTTGTTGTCCATTTTCAACTGCATATCTAGAAGATGCAGGGGTATGAGAGCCTGAAGTTACTAGTCATGGTGGCTGAAAAACCTTAAAATGTTCTGCATGTTTTAAACATTGCTGTCACTGTCTAAATGCGAGAGACTGGATGAAACTGCAATCTCTTGGTGTTTGGGGGAATTGCTCACTGTGTTCTTTTTTTGCTTTGGTTTTCAATTAAACAAACAAACAAAAAAGCCCCCATTCTGTGTCTGTTAAATTTACCTCCATGCCTATTCTTCAAACTGGTAAAACACAAACATATTTGAGTGTGATTAGTGTATGATTTGAGGTTTTGGATTTTTTTCCTCACATTTTTATTTTCAGTAGATGCTTGGAAAAAAATCAAAGCCTTCTAAGTGGGTGAATTTAGGAGAATCTCTCAGAATTCTGTGGAATTATACAGATGGCTACTTTCTGTACCTCTGGGTCATGACTGAGTAGTATCATAATTTAGCAGATATTTTTCCCTTGATACACATATGTAAGCCCTATTAGTGTTAATGCCTTTCTGAAATGCTTCCCTCATATATTCAATAACTACTACGATGTCCAGACCCTGAAGTCTTATGAGTTGCATGGCATGTGACTATCTCTAGAGCTTAATAGATTGGATTTAATCTCATAGTTCACCTTTTGAGCAGTAAAACTGTAAGAAAGATAAAATGTTTTACCATGAAGCTTTTATGTGAGACCTGTGAGCAAATAAGTCTTTCTTCTGGTCCAGGGAAATGACTGGGGTTTTTTGGGTTGTTTTATTCAGCTTCCTTTAGTCTTGCCCAGTAAGACCATAACTGTAATTTCTGCTTACACGAACATTATAGTCTCAAGGTGTTGATTTGCAGAGAAGTAGTACAATATTGTATTTATGACTGTCAAGGTAATGCAACTTTTGGAACTCAGTAAATCCATCATTACTTCATTTTGAATTTTTGTTGCTTTGCTGCAGTTCATTTTCAACTGTCTTTGTGAAAATGGGTCTGGGTCTTGGAAGGGCAAAACATGAATTTCCTTTAGGACTGGTATTTTTTTTCTTAGTTTTAGTTGACTGTACAAAGCTCTGAGCATCCTGATCTAATGTTGATGTTATTCCTGCTTTAAATGAGGGGTTGGATCATCTGACTTCCTAGGCTTCTCCCAGCCCAAGTTATTTTAAGCACCTCTGACAGGGTTCAGATCTACAATGATAAAGGGGTTGTCTTCCTGTTGTTCCACCATTTTTATGAGCTGTGACTCTGCAAGGTTACCTTGAACACAATTACAACAGCAACTGAAGCACGAATAGTTAGAGTACCATCAGTTGGCTTCTGTTTTTTTGTGTTTATTTGGGGTTTTTTGGGGGGGTTTTTTGGGTTTTGGTGGGTGTTTTTTTGTTTTGTTTTGTTTTTTTTGTTGTTGTTGTTTTTTTGTTTGTTTGTTTGTTTGTTTTGGGTTTTTTTTGTTTTTTGTTTTTTTTTTTGTTTGTTGTTGTTGTTGTTGTTGTTTTTGAAGATAATTTATCTCCAGATGGAAAATTCAGGAATATCTTTAAAAATCTTTCTTTTGTGGCTTTTATTTCACCCATTAATTCAAGGTGAATTTTGGTCAGACCTTTGAATGCATACCTAGGAAAAGGTGTAGAAGCCAGTTCATCTCTCACCCAAACCCTCTTTCCCACCTTCTTACCTGCACAAGAGGAAACCTGTTGCAACATGGGTGCTACAGCCCTTATGATGGATCAGTAAAATGTATGTTAAAACCAGGTGTCTAGGAGATGGAAATTGCACTCCTGCTAGTTCAGTGCAGTGTGGTCCTACAAAAGGAGTGTTGGAGGAGCTCAGTAGGTTCTGCATTCTGGATGTTGAAAAGAAGTCAGGGAATCACAGAATGAGTTAGGTTGGAAAAGACCTTTGAGCTCATCAAGTCCATCCTCTAACCAAACACCACCATGTGAACTAGACCATGGCACTGAGTGCCACATCCAGTCTTTTCTTAAACAGTCACAACAGTCACAGTGCATTTCTCTATTTTTTATTATTTTTTTTATTATATTATTATTATTTTTTTTTTAGTATTACCTCTTTACTGCCCAGGTATGGTTGTGTTTACAGAAAGTTATGACAAAACTTGATTACTGTGGATCCTTTCTTCCATTTTTTTTTAATAATTTATTCAGTGCAACAGTAGAAGCTTATTAGTGGAGTTACCTGTGGAATCTTTATAATAAACTTTGATTGGTACTGAGTTTCAGTGATGTACACAGAGAATGCTGAAATGTGTGCTGAGCTACCTTGTTTTGCTTGGGGAAGGAACACATTGATACCTTCTGAATTTCATTAAAAGAAGAAGGGAGATTTATATGGATGATAATGAGATTGCTAGTGGGAAATAGATGTAAATTTGAAATTATTAAAATAACAATTTTTTTTTTTTTGTAATAAGAACACTTCTAGTTTAGTGATGGATAACCAAGGCAATGGTTTATTCTGCAGTGTTTTGTAGAAGAGCCACTGCAAGTTCCCTGAATAGGAATCTGCTGCTTCATGAAGCACACCTTGCTGGTTGCAAGGACATTGAATTTAACATTTTAGGCAGTCATTTTGCTTCTTTAAATAAGAAAAATACTTCATAAGGACCATCGTGTTTAAAAATATGTTCTGTTTTGCTGCTGTGTCAGGAAAATGAGTCTTCTATTTATATTTACAAGTTATATAATTGAAAATGGTTAGCTTTCTGTTTCAGTGAGTTGTATTATAAAGTGTGATGTGTTGCTCTCTTGCAGAGAATTTGTGTAGAGGCCAGACTGAAAATATGCCTTCATGACAAAGTGTCTACAAAGCTGATCCCATCTTGGCTTTAAGGTAAATGAAAAAAAAAAAAGTATCAAACACCTCTTCTGACTTTTCTTATCATAGATGTTTTTGAGCTTGAAAGAAATGCAAGGATACTGTGTTCTCAGAGCAAAGAAAGAAAGTATTTTAAGGAGTTAAGTTGTAAAACTTAAAATTTAGTCAAAATAAAGTGGAAGCATGAGCCAGAAATTTGGGTTAGGCTTCAGTAATTAAACAAAATGACAGTCAGTGGCATGAACACTTATGTGTCTTACACACTGCCTTGGCAAGCATCTGGTTTTGTCTAAAAATTGAATATGCATATGAAGGAGAGATCGTTCTAATTGAATGGAAAATATGAAATTACAAAGGCAACAAAGTATAAATAATTGAAAATCAGGTTGCAACTCAGCTTCTGTATGTTGAGAGCTCAGTTGCAAACAAAATTGCTAGAATGGGAATTCACAATTTTGTTCTTCTTAATTTTACTTTCATGGTACCATACTCCTGGTATAGAGAGCAAGGCAGTGAAAATGATGAAGGGGTAATTAAATAGCTGTAGGAAAGTAAGACCCAAACCAGAGACTAATTTTCAGCACTCTACAGCTTTCATTATATATGTATATGCTTTGATTTCTCATGTATATGGAAAAGGTATCCTCTAACACTGCATATTTTTAGTCTTTCTCCTCCAGAATTGTTTCACTTACTGTGTTTCATGGTAAGATGTGGCAAGCTGGTTTTGTTTGTGAAATCATTGCAGAAAAGAATTATTTTAATAATTTTGTGAACAGTTACTTGTGAGTAGTCCTTTATCATGGCCATACCCTGTTTGACTGTTTAGCATCTCTTGTTCGTTCGGTGAAATCACTCAGAACGGGTAATTTTCGGTGTTTGAAACTTTTTGGCTCCACTTACCCTGCTGTGTCTGTGGATGAAGGCACCAGTGAGATTTCTGCACTCAAAAAGCGTTATTTTCAAGCAAAGCTTTCTTCAAATTTAACCAATATTGTTAGACATAATAGGAACCATATGCTACTTCATATCCCAGTAGTAGGGTTGTGATGCTGGCATGTGCCACAGAACCAGGTTCCAGGAGCACAATAATTTTGAAATATTCACTGTAAAAATATGTTCAGTTCTGTATTTGGTTTAAAGGCCCAGGATTTGCCCTTAAGCATTAAGTACTTGTAGAAGCAAATCAGATTCAACAGTTTTACTGTTAAAAGGAGACCAAAGTAAAGCTGTTTGTAATACTTCCAAAAGGAGTACTCACAGCAACCCACAGCTGGGGAAGACTTTTGTTTTGTTTTATGTTTTGTTCTGACACTGTATCATGGGCTTGGTTGTATTCCCTTTAGGATGGGAATTATGGTCCTCTTCTAAGGACTTTTTGAGAATTGGAAGTTTTCATTAAGGACTGTGGAATTATTTAAATAATCTGATATTAATATTTTACTGATCTGAACAGTATTTAAATGCACATGTTACTGTAGTAAGACTCCAAACAAGTGTGTATTAAAACTTAAAATTTGAGACACTTGGAAAACACCCAAGGACTTGAAGATGACCAGAATGTCTTATTCTTAGCAAATCCTGAACTCCTCTAAATTCCTGTCATGGTATTGATGCAGTGTAGAGATTGATCAGTATTGCATTTGTCCAATTAGCAAGCAGGCATGAGTATACTTATTATACTAAAGTTTGTCTCTAAATGAGAGGAGAATCATCAATTTTGACCTGTGTGGACACAACCAGAGGAAAATTTTGTGAAAAATGAGTCTGTAAAAATGCTTCTGTGCTGTAAGGAACAAGCAGTACTAGTCAGGATGTTTCCTTCTGTGCTGTAAAATCATCTCTATGATCTAGTTTATTGACATCAGAGTTGTTTCTTTACATTGCATGTGCTTTGTACTTACAGCAAAAGACTCTAGTCCTCAAGATTCCGGTGATGGAAAAGTTTTCATGGTTCTTGGAAAATTGCCCAACAGTTTAACAGTGTTGGAAAACATTTGCCCTGTTTATTTCTTCAATTTGTCTGAATCAGCTGGAAGCATTGAAAATAGGTCTTTTTTTCCTGCTTACCTGCACAACCTTATGCTATGACGTTTCTGATCCTGCTGTAGTTGTTTTGACTGCCAGTTAATCACACCTGAGCTTCCACTTAAATATCAGTTTAAGCTCTTTTAGCCTTTTCTTTGTCCTTACATACATCCTCATGTTTTCCAGCCTTGTGCATGATCCTTGTCCTAATAATCTCTAATCAAGATCCTTCTCCATTGATGGTTAATGGACACGAAAACATGTTCACGTGGTGGTCTCAAAAATAAAAAGAGAGAGATAAATCGACTTTTCTAATTATGTGTTTAAGTGAGACCTCTGGGAATCTTGGGTTTCTCTATTGTAGAATTACGGGGTTTGCAATATTTGGTGTTATTTCAGAGCTTTGAAATAAGTTTTTCAATGTGTTAGTATTTTTCTTCACTTGAGGAGTTCTGTGAAACTTCAGTCTCATGAAAACTAGACAGATAACAAGACTAGCAAGGATGTGTTACAGGGTTGTTTGATGGCAGCATTAATGTGATACAAGAATGAACTTTGGCTGAAGGAGCCATATCTTCCCCTCTGTCCTCAGCCCCTTCCCCTTGGGTGCCATGTGAGGAGCTGGATGAGAGCTGCTCTGGCTGAAGTTAACCTGGGGCTGGGAGGGGGAGAATCTTCATCTTCACTTGCATTGCCCAGCTCCCTTTATGGCTGCAGGACTTCCCGGCTAGTGCCTGCAAGTGGAAGTTACCTTGTGGCTTGAGCATGGGCAGCCAGGGAGACTTGTGCTCCAGGGGTGAGGTATTAGGGGCAGTGGATTACCACCTGCAGTGGTTGAGGTACTGCTTTGTTTCCCTGGAATAAGTTAAAGGTAACACATTTCTGCTTCTGAGATCAGCTGCTTTTTATTTATCTTAACAAGGTTTAGAATAGCATTTCCTCATGTTGAATGCCATTCTTATGGAGTTAAAAAGCTGTCATCTCTTGCTTTATTTTTTACAAACTCAAAGGGCACTTTAGTACTGTCAGCGTGAGATCATCGCTGCCTAATAATAGACATTCCAGAAGATTTCCATTAATGTCGACTTTTAACAGAGCCCTGTTTCTATTAGAACTGCACCTTGCAGTCATGCTGCATCTTTCATTACAAAACAATTATCTGAATTGTGTGAATTGGCTAAAATCTATTAGCTGTTAAAACTCAGAATGTTGCTTCTGCTGGGAAAGAAAGTCATCTTGTTTAACTTCCCCCTCCCCTTCCTCCATCTATGAGAGTGGGAGCCTGTGTGAGGGAGGAAAGAAAAGGAGCCTGATGGTGCTTAATGGCTGATGAATACAGCCAAGGATATAGGAATGGTTGCCTGGCAACGGGGGAGGATGGGCTGAGGTCCCTTGTCACTACATAGGAGTTGACATTGGCTCATCTCTTGAGCTCATGAAGGCTGACTTATGCTGTTTGCATACTTTATTCTCAATATGGGTTAGATCTGTATCTTACATGTTTTGTCTCTATGTATTTCATACTCTTAAAAAGAAACACAAGAAGAATGGAAGCAAATCAAGCATTTTAGTTAAAGGAAGAAAACATGTGCATCCTGTCCTGTGCAGGCTTTCAAGATGACAGCCATGTTTAGAGAGATTTACCTAAAATTTTGAGCTCTTAGACCTAGTTCCAGGTATAAAGTCATGTTTTCTTAGTCTGGGAGCCCTCTGAAAATTGTCCTTACTGCTGAAAGACAGTGAGCTAGGGTTTGTGTTACAATTGCAGCCTCGAGAAGGCTACCTTTTTGTGGTTAAACACAGTTCTGAAGTGACAAATCTCTTACTGGTGAAATATCAGGCTGCTAACAAAGTGTGTACAGTGAGGAATGGGACAGACTTGACCTTGTACAAGTTGTTCTTAAACAATTCAAATGGATTTTGAACACAGGTGTCTGTATGAGCTGTAGCTCTATCTTTGTGCTGCAGTAGAGTTGTATGTAGGTTCTTCCTTTGGGAGATGATGGAGGGCCTGTGTTAGTTTGGTGTTCTCTAGTAGACCTTTATGGAAAAGTACATGGACATTACTACATGGAGGTTGCTATCATTAAGTGAATATTGATAACGTTTTTTCTTTTCTGTGGGCATAATTATTAAGGAGAATGTTGCAGCTGGCTTGCACAGACCCAGGCTGTGCAGTCTAGCAGGCTGTGTATTTTGGATATTGCCAGAGGCAGTAATTTCCTTTGCCCTTTTAGCTCTCAAAAACAACTCTGGTGCCTAATGATAAGGTCAAAGCTGTAGGAAACAGGTTGGGATCTTGTTTTGAACTGTTGGACAGGAGGTCTATGTAACCATTGTGTGCTCGTTTCTTCCACCAGGCAAAAATGAGGTTAATGTGTGTACATCTGCAATTGTATAATCTTGGGAATTCTTAAAAGTGAAAAGCCACACCTCTCTCTTACTAGAAAGAGCAATTCTCATTTGCTTGCTTCCCTTTTTGATTGTTGAGTTCAATGCTTTTATTAAGGCTGAAACTTGACCTACTGTGAAGTACTGAAACTTGACCTACTGACCAGCTGTCAAAATACAGAGTATTTGTATGGAAATGTATTGATAAAATTCGCAAAGAAACCCATTATGTTTTCTGGATGCTTTGTAATTATCAGACTTTGAATAATCTAGACATAAGTCAGTGTTTTCATCTGCACAGTCTGTTCTCTCTCTCTGTCCCCATGCAAACACACAGAGGCCAGACAGCAGCAGCCAGCTGTGAGGAATTGCTTCCTTGTAACTGGAGATCCTCAGAAAAATCAGGTGAAAGGTTTGAAATGTTTCAATTTGGATAGTCAAAGCCTTGAGGCAATTGTCATTAATAGAATGGTCTTTCTCCTTCATTCTTCCCCTTGTAAGCTGTAGCTTCTGACTTAACTATTTATCTTTTTAATGGTGTATACTTACATTACAAGCCCTGAATTTGCTACAGGGTATTGAGAAATGTTTTGTAGCTCATAATGATTCATGGGAAAGTTTGGGTAAACTGCTCTCGACTGTATTTTGTGGTAACTTGTATTCCTAAGGGCAGCCTTGGTCTTTAGGCAAGATTGCTCTCCCATCATCTGCACATGTAAGTGTCTGTGGGCAGAATTGTATTAACTCAAATGCAACTGCCATGATTAAAGGAACTGCAACTGCACTGATATTACAGAAACATGTTGGAAGTTGGGCTTTAATCTACTGTATCAATGAAGGAAAAGATTAAAATTTTAAGATTTATGAATCTCTATTCATGTCCAAGGTGTCCAGATTTTTGGCTGCATACTCCCCTGTAGTAGATTCTAAGACAGAAAAAGATCTTAAAAATAATTGTAACTGAACCAAGAAAACAAGGAGGGATCATTAAGATTTTTTTTTTTTAGATTACAGTAGTTTCTCTGTGCAATGCAGTGCTGTTGAAAAAAACCTGACCAACTTCTGTAATGTTACCAGAAATGTTCTTTTATTTACAACCAAACTAAATAATTTTAAACTTAAAATAATTGTTGTCCATCTTTTCAGGAATGTGAGTGGAATATATGAAATACTTTCAGCATTCTTTTGGAACACCTGGTGGCATCTTATGAACTTTCAGTACTAATCTATTAAAACATTGGTTACACTGAAACATTGGTTAAGAAAACTTAAACTATAATGCTTTAAATCAGTTTTGACATTTTCAACTTATTTTTGCAACAGTTTTTAATTTTCTTCTATTGCCTCATCCAGTAGTAATTTCTGTTGGGCTTTTGTGTTTCTAATGGAAATGAAACACAGGAAGGCATGGAAGGATCAACCCAGAGCAGACAAGAGTTAAAAGATTTTATTTTTTTTTTTGTGCATACCAAGAGCACTGTATGAAAGTGAGATTCTGATTCTTTTTCTTAATTATGGGCACAAAATTGACTTCTCATCCTTTATTTTGGCATTTATGCTGTTTATTTGTGTTACATAATATACCATCTGAGACATGGAGACAATTTATTGATTAAAGCACATGAAACAAGTACATGGTGTGTAAGCAGGGGAAAAGGGTCACAGGTGAGTGATGCATTTTAGATCTCGTTTCCTATGTTTCTACTGTATTTAAAAAAAAGTGAAAATATATTAATCAGTGCAATAACTGCATACAAGTGAATACCAAGCCAACAGCTGTCTTTTGCAGGAGTACACCACTGTAACTGTAATTGGGAAAAATAAAACTTTATTGCAGAGTTGGGGAGAAATGTAAAACAGTGCTAATCTAAAAATAATTTGTCTTTTTTCCTTTTTTTTTCATCTCAGTTGGGAAGAATAAGATTTTGCTGCCTTTACTCTCTCTGGAAAAATAGAGCTCCTTCTGTTTTTTAGGAGTGCTGCATAGCTGATTCAGAGATGGAAACAACAATGAAGAGTGTTATTCCATGCTAAAAAGCTTTTATGTAGGGAGTCACTTACAGTAAATAATTGAACTAAGAACTAGCTTGGAAAAAAAAAAGAACTTATTCAGTGTGAAGCACAACTCAGATGTGATGGTTGTGCCCTGCTGTCAGAGAAGATGTGAGGGGCCAGAACCTTGGCCTCGGTTTGTGCAGTCCCAGTGCTGCATCATCCACCCACCTGATTTTGCAGAGTTGTCGTTAAAAACTAATGAAATGTGCTTTACTACAGACTAATGAGATGTGCTTTATCTGCAGAGGGTTGTAAGCAGATGTGATGTGAAAGGGTCTCACTGGAGAGGAGGGGATGGCAAATTGTGGGTGTGCTGAGCTTGGGGCTGGCTGTGTACGTGGGCACCACGGGGTCAGAGGGGCTGAGCTCACCTCACAGCCTGTCAGCAGCAAAGAAAACTGTCTTGTTCCCATGTGCTGTGCTCCTTCCTGAGCTGATTAACATTTTGTAACTAGCGGAAAACTGGGATGTGATAGGAAATAGGGGTACCTTTCTGCTGTGAAACTGTGGGATTAGTGAACTGAATGGTTTATTGTGGCTTCAGAAGACAACTACACCTGGCACAAGGAGGCAGCAAGTTTACTGGCTATAAAAGTAACTAATGGGTGTGGGAATATCAAGTTATAGGCTTTTCTTGTCAATATGCCCCCTCATTTGTCCATAGGTGTGTATGTATCAAAAGCATTTGTCAGGCTTCCTATGCAGAGACTCTCTGTTCAGCCTGGTTGATGATGTGACAAAGCAGTTTTGTTGCTTTGCTTGATTCAGGAGGGAGTTATTTGCCAGCTCGTAGCATTTGATGGGATGTATGGATTTCAACTCATGGCACTGCATGAAATGATTGTCTTGCTGTATGTGGCAGTCCCACAAAGTGAGGTAATTTGTTAGCACAGTTATTGCTTCTCTCTAACATATATATACATATATATCTTTATATATACATATATATATTTTACAGCTCTTCTGTTGTTACAGTCTTTAATGATTGAAGATTCACACATAAGATTCTTCCTGGCTCTTCTATATTTGTTGGTGTGATGGTTTCAGTCTAGTCTTTTTGTCGTTTTTTTTCCTTCCCTCTCTGGGAAGGGGACCCTGTTGTCGAGTTTCGGAGACTTGGCAGGACGCCAACTCCAAACTGGTACAGTTGGGGTAGAAGATACTTCAGCATTCAAGTCTTCAGTGGCTTGAAAATCCATCTCCATAAAATCACTATATTTTATACAGTAAATATGTTATGAAAGCTTACATATGATCCTGGAATGCATGCTGACCTACTTAAACCACAACCCTTCCCAGCTGTGCTAGATGTATCTAGAGATGTGTGTTCATCTTGCCAAAATCCAAACAGGAGGTCACCCATTTTGGTGTTTGGTGGTTCCTCTAAAAGAGAAGAGTAAGGATAAAATGGTGACTTTTTTTTTAAAGCTGATCAGTTTTTAAATTTCCTGAATCAGATTTTTTGGCTCTGTGCTTTCTTATGTGGCCTTAGAATAGTAAGATTTACTTCTTAGTTGTGCACGATGGAGTTTAGTCTTAGTTAGTATGTATAGCATTAACTCTCTTCCCGACAAACATTTTTCATTCCCTCACTCTTTCACTCTCCTTTTTTTAATCTGCTTACTATTGTCATACGGTTTTTCCTTTGCTTTCAGTTATAACTACAAGATTCATCAAAAGTAGGGGTGGTAGAAATAAATCATGCAGAGATTTTTCAGTCAAACAAACAGCATCTTTAAAAAGCACTCATTGAATTCCACTGCTTTTATAAATAGTCAAACAGGTCAAAAGGCAATGAAACGATTACTCTTGTTACTAGGTTCTGTATACACTGCTTTGCCAGGCCCAGATTATAAAGTATCATCTTCTATGCATCACACCTTTTTACTTGTTTGCATAATATAATTTAGTTTAATACCCAAAAGACCAAATTAGAAGGAAAAAAGGAGAAATTAATTCTTTTTTCTATCTTCTACAAACCAACTTCATAGCAATATGTCTGTAGCTTTGGTTTTTGCACTCATTCTTCGGGTGCTGAAGTCAGCTTGAGTTGTTACTTATTTTCTACAGACTTGTCTATCTTTTCATTAAATAGGAAGTCTAAAAACACTGGAAGCAAATCAGGAGGCCATTGCTGATTTTGCTTGCTAACTTTGTTTTTGAGGTTTGGTTGCTAAATCTCTGGGAGTGAAAGCTGAGGAGCAGCAACTGATTAGAAAATGGTATTTAGAGGAACTTCAGAAATGACATTTTGACAAAGCACCTGTTTTCTGTGGAGGGAAAAATACCTCTGTGGGGCAAGCTGTCAAAGTGGTCTTGTTTCAGCCTCCTAAATCAGGACTTTCAAAGTGAAGGAGAGATGTTGAGTTTTCTTATGGTCATAAAGGTAAAACAGGTCACAAATTGTGTTATATTTGTCAATCATGTTGGACAGACGGGTCTCAGAGAGACAGAACAATTACCCATAAACCAGGTATTGTGAAAATAATGTATGTGTTATTAACAAAACAACAACAATTAATAAATCCTGCTTTCTTCTGCATACTAATAAATTCCCTTGGCATGTGATTTTCTCACTCAGCAAGGGATTAGGGAGAGCTTGAACTACATGTCAGTCATTCTGCTGGATGTGCTTTTGGAAAAAAATAGTTTTGCTCCTCTGTGCAGTCATCCTCCAACAAAGTGGCCAAGGGGAAAAATACTTTCTGTTGGGTCTGGAAGACCTAAATCTTAGTTCTGTTTGGTCCACATCCATAAGTTGCAGGTCAGAGTGGTGTTTTGGAACCTTTTCTGGTCTCTTCAGTAGTGAGCTGTGATGACTGCTTAGAAATAATTGGGAACGAACACACTTTGTTTCCCACTAAGCTCCTAAGGGGTGATGTTTGCATCTGTATGAAGTTTTATACCACAACATCCTTGTAACTGGTGAAAAACTACTTAGCACAACAAGACCTGGAAATAAAACTCAGATGAGCCAGAGGAATGTGGGATGAATATCTCATCCATGATGGAGTAAAATCTTCTTGGGCTTTGCTGACTGCTCAGCACTGTCTGTGCAAGGTCTCTATTGCTGGCACTCAGTCACTGGTTTTTTTAGCACATCATTTGCACAGACACTGAAAACCTATTTCATTGTGGTTTTGAGACTGGTTATCCTTGCTTTTGTATTTAATTCATTTTAATTGTGGAATAAAATATTTTTCCTTCCCTTCTCCTGTTTTATTTGAGGTTGTAGGCCGAACAACTACTTGTAATTTGGAAGGTAACCAAATAAGGCTGTGCCTTCTGCTGTACCATTTTCCATGGGAGAAATAAAATATCTGTGTTGCTCTTAAAAAAACAAACAAATAACCACCACTAACAACAAGAAAACCTGAGCACCAACAATATAAAAGTATGAACATCAGAATCTGCGCCTGTCTGGTTCAGTAAGGCAGACAGGACTGGCACTGTCCCTTTTCTCCCAGCATTCCTGCCATTGTTTAAGGTGGAATATTTGTTTTTGTTTTCTTGTGAAAACTGTCAGCCTGTGATGCCAGACAGGCAGTCAGTACAAGAAAGTTTATGGGCTGGCTTTTTCCTCTGATACACTTTAAAACTCTTGGTTAACAATGAGCAAGTGTTCACAGAGCCTGGATCACAGAGTCATCCTAGCAGTTGTGTAAAAGAAATCTGCATATTCCCAGTTCTTACATTTCAGTTCTAGATATGATTTACGTTATCTGTGCAATTTCACATGTAATAAGTATACCTCCTTATTCACATTTTTGAAACGTTGCAATTATATTCTTTAGGAAAAAGAAAAAAAAGAAGCAAATGCCAAAACATGTAGTTCTCCCTTTGTGTAGAGTGTGTAGAGTAATACCTGGGAGTTTGAAACATATTACCAGTAAAGAATGACAGCCTGACAGCCACAGTGGTAGCTGGCAGTGACATTACTTTGTTTGCATTAGTTCTATAAAATAACTGTATTTTTGAGTAGAAATGAGAGGCATGAAAGCAACTTGGCCAGCACTTCAAGGTGCTTTGCTGAAGGCCCTCAGTTGTGAAGGCCTCTCTCTGGCTTTCCAGAGCTACCGTTGGAAACTCATGGCAAAATTCATATTCTCTGCCAAGTCTTACCACTATTGGTGGAGAGTGCTCTGTTTCCAATGACATGGAGCTCAGGCTGATGATGATGACATCCATGATGTCAGCAGTATGAAGCAATGATTTGTTTGGGATTAGTTCATGCACAACATAATAATTAACTTCCCTTTTTTAGCCCTGATCACTGTGTTTATCAAATTATGTTTCTGTTCATTGACTGTCAAATGCACTCTTTCCACTCAAGAAATGTTGTATTTGCTGTACAGTGAATATACAGAATCACTTTCTTCGTTTTTTCTGCGAGCAGAACAAAGCCTCTGCATTTTCACACTTGGGTCCTTCTGGAGAGAGTTAATGGATGATTAAGGATTCCTCCTTTGGAAAGCACTCCATTTAAATCATTGCACACAACTGAGCAGAACAAACAGTTTTAGGAGAACATAAAAGCAAGAAAGCCATTTCTCACCATCAGTCATTGTTGGAAGAGGGAGTGTGAAAAATCTTGAGTTCTTGTCCTTTTTGTGCTATTTCCACTTTTAGGCTTCATTTCAAAGGAGGGAGTATTTTCAGTACTATCACTCTCATCTCTTGAATTGTTAAAAATATTTAAGAGTTAACAGAAGGTGATGTGAGAAAATGCTAGAACTTAAACTACAAAATTCTTCTGTAGGTGCTAAAAGCCTAAAATCAGACTCTTACTCCTGAAGGAAAGTGCTGGTTCTCAGTAGCTAAGGAGAACAGTTATTTTCGTTGCCTTAGACTTCTGTCTTCTTTGGAATTAGCTCTCTTTTTGGAGGGAAGGGGCAGGGCTGAGTTGGGCATCTCAGAGAATACAGTTTTGAGGGTAAAAATTAACCATTATGATTTCTCCCATGCATTATTATAACTAAAATAATGTAGGGCATTTAAGAATTTCTCTTTCAAGAGATGGTTAGCTTGTGTTTGTTTCTTTCTCATCAGGTAATTATCAAATATATTTTGATTTGTGCTGCAAAACTTCATTGATAAATAAACTTTTTTTTCTTAATCATGTTTTTTAAAAATAGACCAACTCAAGTCAGTTTGAATGTAGAAACTCAGTACTAAATCTTTGACTTCCCCAGGTTTGATGGTTAAGGAAGAGCTTCTGTATATGCTCTTCCACTGTCCCCAGGTGGGATAGGGCAACCTAAATGTTGTTCCCAAATCAAATTAGTAGTGAATGGTCCAATTCCTGTTGTGGCTTTGAGAGCTGAGATAAGGAAAGATCAGTGACCAAATATTTTTCCTTCTCCAGTCTGAGCTGCATTTCATCAGCTTTGAGCTTCAAGAAGATCACACAGGTCTCTTTTCTTATTAGGGACCTGGTTGAAAAGCAGGAATAGATACAGTCAGACCCTTTAATTAAGGCTTAATATCTGCTCTTGTATGCTTGTCCCATTAACTGGATGCTTTCAGGAAAGAGAGCTTTGGTTTGTCACTCTTGAAGTAATCACAAAGCCAGCAAAGTTCTTATTTATGCATTTCTCTGCACACAAAAATAACTTCTTTTAGTCTCTGTCCTTAAGTAGGGGAAGCTGCATTAGAACTGAGCTGAAAAGAACCTCCACCCACTAAACGAATGTCTCAGTCAAATATTTCACCGGTACTTTCAAGTGAAAACTCAGTAAATTAATTCAAGATGATGTTCAGCGTCGGAACTGGAAGTCGCAGAAGCAGCTGGGGAGATTCCCCAGGTGTCTGCTGGAATCTCTCCTCTTGCACTGGCTCTGAGCTGGCCAGGGGCAGCTCCAGTTCATTGACAGTAAATTGGTATTCCAGGA
This sequence comes from Lepidothrix coronata, assembly GCF_001604755.1. Lineage (NCBI taxonomy): Eukaryota > Metazoa > Chordata > Aves > Passeriformes > Pipridae > Lepidothrix > Lepidothrix coronata. Next base: position 622,211 of record NW_016690322.1, on the reverse strand, counting down.
TGGATGGGTCTGGTGAATTGTGGGAATCACTGACTGCAAATTTTGGCTCATGAGCTGAGATTGAGGATTATGGGGGGAAATGTAGCAGCAGTTTAGCTAAACTAAGAGGAATAAAATAATAAAAGGCCTAATTTCAAACCTTAGTTCATTTTTCTACTTTCTTTCTTGGTTAAGAGCTTTTTCTGACTGTGGAACAGTCAATTTAACCCGAATAATTCAACAATCAGGCAAGAATAAAGCATGATCATTTTGTAAACCCCTTCATTTCCGTGAATCAAGTGAGAAGTTTTCTTGAAATTCACTGTTCAGATGGTTCAGACTTGGGGTATGACTGATTTACCTTCTATAGCAAAACTCAGGACATAAGTATTTCTGCATACTTCTTCCTATGTGAGGAGTGTTACTGTCTGGGGGGGGGATATTCTTATTAATAAATGAGACTTTTGTTTGAAATGGCATAGTTCATTTCAGAAATTTTATTTTAAAGGTACACTTTACCTAGCCTGAATTATCTTGAAAAACTTACCTTCCATGTTTTTGTCCTCTGTGTTTCTGTTTCTGTACTTAAAAAAAAAGGGGGGGGGGAGGAGGAAGAAGAAAACAATACAGTTGAGTTTTAAAAATAGAATTCATTGCTTCTGGATTAAAACAATTTCTAACACTGTTGATTAGACCCTTTTGAGTGTAATCCAGATGGAGATTAACGTGGTGAGAGCTAATTACCTCTTTTAAGTTGCAGTTGTTTGTTCCTTTAAAATAGTGCTGTGTCTTCTCTTTGATTTTTGTCACTGGCAGTTGCAAATGTAAATGTTAAAATAAAACTAACTTTGAAGGCAGAGAGACAGGTGTACTTGTTCAACAAATTGATCACAAATGTATCAGACACCTGTTATTTGATTTATGTGGCAGAAAAGAGCAAATATTTTCTTGGAACTCAACTGGGAGTGTGGCTGGATAAGATAATCTTCTTGTGCTGGAGAGGGAGGGTAAGAGAAGCAAAACAAAGTTTTGTTTTGTTTAGAAGCCCTTTTTGTAATGCAGGCAAAACAATTTCAAAATTGGTGCTGTTCAAGTAAAGCATTTTCCTTGAGGGTAATCCTTGGGAAAGGCAGGGGAAGGGTGGGTTGGGTTTTTAGATTTTGGGTACTTTGCAAAGATTTTGCCAAGGGGCACTGCATGGGCAGAGGTCTTTGTGGAGAACTGTGAAGTTCCCATCCCAGAGACTGGCTTGATAGTTATCATTTAGTTTTCCACGAAATGCAAATTCAGAGGTTCTTTAAAAGCAGTTGCAAACTTTCTGTGGGGCTTTGGCATTTTGTCCAAAACACCTGCCACGAAACAGAGATAGGCTTTATCTTGCTGTCTGTGTGAAAGTGAAAGAAAAGGGTGGGGAGCGAAGGAGCAGGAGAGTCCAAGAGGAGACAAAGCAGCCTTGCCCGAAGCACATGTTAATCAAAGGAGATCAAAGGATATGATGTCAGTTTATAGAGAAACAGGTCAGGCAAGCCCAGGTAGCTCAGGAAGCAGGATACTAATTATTCACAGAAGAAAGTCAGGTATACAGTTACCGCGCTACAGCTGAAAGTCAGGAGGTCAAAACTTGCACAGAAACCAAGTCCACTTGCGAAAACAGCTCGGCTCCTTTCGGGGAAGTTTATAAGTTTCTGGAAATGGGAGAGAATGAGCCCAGTGCACCGGGTCCAGCCCAGCAAGGTAAGAGGTTTGGGGCATCGTTTGTCTTTGCGTGTGCGAGCTCGTTCCGCTGTTGGCTGTGGCAGCCACTCCTGCACATCCACACGAGGGGACGTGTTTTTGCATGTGTTTTGGGGAAAGGAGGAAATCCACATCACTCATCTCTGCAATATCTTGTTAAAAAAAAAAACAAAACAAAACAAAACAACCACGGCATGAATTTCGAAGGGTAAGGGAAGGTCTGGAAGCCTTTGGCACTCTATTGTCAACAAAGGTTGCTTTAAACTTCAAGGTGATCTGTGGATGTTGAGGTTTCTGTTCTGTAGCTTTGTTTAATCTCCTGCAAATGTCTTTTTGGGTAGGAAGTGCTCTGCACAACTGTTTTGCTCAAATTTCACACCTGTTGCATGTGAGCAGGGCATGGCAGATGCATGAAGATGAAGGATTTTCATTCCATTTAGCATTCTTGACTTATTCCTGGTTGTTGCTTTTATGTTTTGTTTCCTTCTATGAGCTGTGCTAAGGTAACATCAACACATGAATGCAAAGTAGCCCTTACAGGCACTTGTGTGACTAACTGTAAGAACAGAGAATTCTGTCCTAGGTATTTTAAATTTTCAGTAGAAGCCTGAACACAACACATTATAAATCTTGTTTAGTCCTTCTTTTGCAACATTAGTGTCAATTTTTTTTCTTTGAGAAAGAATGTTTTCCCAGTAGTCCTTTTTTTCTTTCAACAGGCTGTTTTAACATCCTAGAAAAGATTATCTTCCTGAGGAATTATTCTATTATTTTACTTTATCATTAAGTGAGTTTTCCCCCTGACATTCAACCCATGCTTTTCCTTTGCTTGACTTTACCAGTTTCTTCCTGGCCTTTTTCTCATGCTTTATCCCTTATTTTGTGTTTTGCAGGAATCCTCAAACTATTGTACAATTTGCAAACGGTTTTCCAAGAGCTGGAATAGTAACTTTCTGGTCTACCACAAGCTGTGTTACTGTTGTCCCCTTGCAGTTATTCTTTATATTCAGGCAAGCACGTTGTACTCAGGTTCAAATGTGTATCTCAGACCTATATTAATTGGGAATAACTTCTTTAGTGCCAGGGCAGGCTTTATTTCCAAAGAACTTCTATTCCACTTCTTTTTTTTGCTCTCTGTTAATAATTATGTAGATACTATCCAGAAAACATACAGTGGCAAGTTCAGTTTTGATCTAGATTTTAATATTGAAAAAGGCAACCGGAATATTCAGTAGCGTACAGGTCTAAACACCATTTCAGGCATGGTAATGAAAGAATTGGCATTGTTTCTTTCTCTTTCTTCATTCAGGACTTGATTGAGGTTACAGGGTTTGCTGTTCAGAAAGTTATCCAGTCTAATTCAGGTCTTAGCTTTCATGCTGTAAGTGAGGATCTATTTCACTGCTGCTGATATAATCATATGAATGAAGCTGATGGAAAATATATTCAAGCACATTATATTTTATACAGGTCTTTTGAGAACTATGATTGTGATTCTGGCTTAAGTCGTGCCTTTTCTCCATGAGTGTAAGTGAACTTAATCAAATGGACTTCCTTTTGATTTGCATTAGTGGAAATGGGACAAGAATTAGAGCTGCACAGTAACACTGTTTTTTAAATAAAAATGTTCTGTGTGTACATACATGCAAACACACACATACACCTTCAGTTTAATGTTTTTTAGTTGCCATCAGTCTGATGTACTGGGTTATTTCCATGTGTGCTTGTTTTTGAAATTGTCCCAAATAACTGGTGAATCAACTGGTATTTTTTAAGCAAAGAATGATGGAAAAATTAACATTACTCAAGATACCCATCAGAACCAGTGCTAGTGAGACAACTTGCATTTCTTTTCATGTTATTTATTTTTAGAGAACTTTGAGCTTGTATGAATTACTAAAGGTGCCAGATTGACAGCCCTGGAGGCTGGCTTCACTTATTCATTAGCAGAAGAGATACAGCCAGGGCAGCAGGTGCGCAAACCTACTTGCTGTGCTACACCCATGGCTTCAGCTCTGTTGTGAAAAAAACCCCTTTTTGAGGATCCAGGGTTTTCAGTCCTGTTCACTCCTTGCCTTTCCCTGCAGCATTTTCTTCTAAGGGCGCAGCATAATGGTGTTGTGATGATTAGGTCTGAGCACTAAAGACTGGCAGAGCCCTTTATTTGATTTCACATCAGATGGGGAAGGAGGCTCGGGGCTTACATAAGTCAGTAATTCTCGCCATCTGGTCAATCAGTAAATATAAGGTCACTCTGCCGTCAGAGCAGTTTTGTTTTGCACCAAGTACAGTAAACTCGGAGAATAAATTAACTCTTGGTTCCTTTCCGTTGTTTATTTTGCCACTTCTGGAAATGGTTCAGAGCTCGGTTTCTGCCGCAGCCTGGGTGTGACAACTGAAAAGAGCAAAGCTCTGAACAATAGGGCTTTGACTGCCAGCCATAAATTGATTCCTCGTTAAGGCGAGCACACTGAGAGCCCTTCAAAAACGCAGTGAAACTAACTGAGAATATCTTGTGGTTTTATGGAGATGGTTTTTGTTGTTGTTGTTTGTTTGTTTTGTCATTGTTGGGGTTTTTGCCTTTAGAAGCAAGATCTGTTCCTTCACACGAGTTGTTTTCAGTCTTCTCATGAATGAAGTACTGTTTACTGGAGAATGTGACAATATAAGCCCACAAGATGCAATCACTGTAAATTTTAATTTTATTATATTGTTCATGAGTTGTAATTGATTTTACACTGTATTGTGTTGCTAGATGATCATAGTTGCTTTGCTCACTTGCTAAGTCTGTGCAATCCATGCTTGCCTCTCTGGCCCACAGAGGAGGGAGGTAAAGTGACAAGTTCAAGTTAAAGCAGCTTGTTCCTTTGGTTTTCAAGAGGCACAAGTAAGGGAGCAAGAAGAAGCGGAGTCATTTGAGCATTATTAATACACCATCCTGAAAAACTTGTTTTTTTCAGAGATCCCTCATGTTTATTAGCATATTTTAAGCATTTTTATAACTGGTTTCATTATATATATATGTAATGTAAATATCTGTATTATTTCTTAAAATAGTTTCCAACAAGTTCAGATTCCGTCTGTAATTAATCTGGGCTCTGGATCATCTTGGAAGTGTGTGTTCCTTAGGGTTCGTTCTTGTGTTCTGATGTTGATTTTTAGATCAATATATGTGTAGTCTCATGAAATATTTACAGACCAGGTCTAAAAGAAGCAACTACTGCTTTTTGCTGAGAAAGGTGATAGGAAAATATCAAGAGCCTACATAAAGAACAATGCATGCTTGCATGGGGCAGTGAGAATTAAGAAGGGAATGTCCCAGAAAGCAAATTTTAGTGTCAAACTTCCTTTTCTTGATAGAGGGCTTTTTGGCCACCAGCCCTGCCCAGCTCGCTCGGTGATATGAAGTTTTCTTTCAGGTTTGTGTTTTTGAGCAGGGCTCTGAATAATGCTAATGAATGCTGTAATCAGCTGCAGTTATTAACTGTGGGGTTCTATGACAAAAAGTGGTAATTCTGAAGGTCCATTGTAAAAGTGCTTCCTGCCCCCGTGGCGTTCCCTGACCCTGGTCCTGCGAGTCGAGGGGCTCTTTGCTCTCTGGACAGTTTTTCACAGAACATCATTGGGTCCCTTTTTGTCTCTTTTTGAATGATAATAGCGAGGGTTTCCTGTGACAGCGCTTCTTGCACAGCTTGGCTCTATTCCCCAACCAGGTACAGTAACAATGGGTAATTTAAAATAATTCATTTTATTGCTGCCTCCTGTAGATTTTTGACTTTCATTTCAAAGTGGTGAATCTGGAGAGCTGGAGAAGTATGTTCTGATCACTATCGTGGTGCTGTGAAAAATACAAGATTTAAATAGTCCCGCAGAGCCATCAGCAGCTGGAATAGCACAGAGCACTCTTTTGACTTCAGCTGAAGTCATTCTAACATTTTCTGGGTGATTTTAACTCTTTTATCACAGGAATGCCAGAGTTTTTTTAGCTTTCATTTCCCAGTTTCTATGTGCTCGTGAATCAGGATTTGGGATTTCAGTTCTACAGAAATATCCTCACTAATATAAGTGTATTGAAACTGAGAAAACTGAATAAATTGAAGCATGATAAGAGTGAATCTGTCTCCAATGGTGAGAATCGACTGCAAAACTGGATATCAACCCCAAGACTTTCAGCTCCCAATCTGCTTCATATTACTGTTGTTTTGCTGTTATAATCCTTTCCAGTTCTTAAAGGTATGTTGCAGATGATTGCATCCTAATATGTGTGCCTGAAAATGAAACAAGATAGCAACATCTTGCTGCAATAAATAGAATTGAAATTGAAAATGTAGTAGATGTACAGTAAAAGGATGATGTTTGCAAAGTGTCTGAAAACTTTTTGTCATATTCTTGATCATAAAGCTGCTTTAAGCTTTGAAATTCTACCAAATATAGAAATAAGCTCTTGTCAGCAGTAGGTCTGTCAGATTCAGTGTTTGCCACTTAGGGAAGGGATCCAAGGCAAGTTGTTGGTTTTTCCCCCAATACATCATTCCTCAGCATGTGTGGTAAGGGTTGTGTTTATTTTGGCTGCTCCTGTACCTCTTTTTCTGAAAGTAAGTCACTTACTGGGGAAAAGTAAAGAGCGGAGGTTGGCGTGGAGGGAATGTCAATGCGGACTGAGCAGTTAAAGAAAAGGAAACCAAGTTTGCAGATATGAACTAGTTCATAACCTGAAGAATGCTCTGCATTCACAGCAGGTCCTGACAAGGTCTCTTTTTCCTCTTCCTTCAAGTCCTGGAAGTTTTCTGGAAGTGGCTGGAAATTTTTCCATCTCTATAGTGGGATTCCATTCCATAGTCCTGGCGATGGTGAGGGGGTTTATTTTATTTGTCTTTTTCCTTTTCTTGAAAAACATCATCTCCACTGATCACCACCACTAATGAGGTGGGACAATCCTGGAACAGTATCCTAAATTGCATCCTGTCTTGCAGTGACTTGTTGAGATGTGTATTATAAAGACAAGCAGTGTTGGTTTTGTTACAATATCATTCTGATCCAGGTATTTAGAATTTTTTTCTTCAGATGGTTTTCTTGTTAGGTGGTTTGTTTGGTTGATTTGGGTTTTATTTTCCCCCCAAGCCCTGGTCTCTTAATTAGTCCCTTCATAGTTATGATATTCTTAATATTCCATTAGATTGATGGACATTGCCTGGCTGTAATATAGTAATGTGACATTGTAAATGTGGTATCTTTAGATAATGATGAAACTGTAGGATAAAGTAGGCTTTAGAGGAAGAATTATTACTTTCCAGTGGTCTTACATAGGTATTTTTTGCTTTAGGGTTGCTTTTTCTATGCCATTGTCATTGTTAGATTTTAAGCCATCAATTACTTAGGACATCTAGGCAAAATAAAACAATTACTGGCACAATACCTGTGCAATGAAGCTCCCCCGTGTAGTTTATGTAGTGAATTTTGAAAAATTAGAAACAGGTCATTGTAGATTTGTTCCAAGTCTGAAGACTTGGGTTTTTTAGTTCTCCTGCCATTCCTAGTGGCTCAGGGTGAATCTGTGCCTTTCCAGATTGTCATAATGTATGTTTTGTTATGTATTCTATATCCTGAAGTGTCTGAAGCAACTCTATAATAGCAGAAGGAAATTTTGGTGAACACATGAGTAATTTTCCATCTCACTTATTTGTAATTGTAAGGCCAAGCAGGCTGTTTTGAGGAGAAGGTGGACTGCTTGAGTTTACCCTTCTGAAACTATTTATGAGTTGTTAAACTAGAAACACACTGTGAAGGCCCTCAGAAGGACCACGGTAGACACAAAAAACGTTTTATATCACATCATTTACACGTCTTGAAAGAGGTAAAGTGCATGGTGGCAAGACTGTTGTGCTCTCTTAGTGATGTTGCTTTTGTCATACAGGTTTCAGTAGTTATTGCATGTGTCTATAGTCATGAAAATTAAAAGAAGTTAAAATTTAGCATATGTTAAAAAAAAACTTGGGGATTTTGGCAAATTTAGCCTTGTTTATTAAAGATATGAGACTTAGGTTAGATAGCATTGAGTATGTTCAGTCACATCTCAGATATGTCAGATGTTCTTCTGGAAGCGTAATTTTCCAAAAGCTTTTATTGGTGCTCACTTGACTTATGCAGCAGTAATTGTACTTGAAAGTATGTCCAGGTATAGGGGCTTGGAAGAAGCAAACAAATCTAATTATCTTTAATTACTTCAGATCTTCATATCCCAAGATAAATTTTGAATTACACAGAAGGCTGTGCAACCTTTACAGAACAAAATCCTGCCTAGTTTGCTAAAGAAGCACGTGTTTGACAGAAATACTGTGATTTCATTCTGTTCTGGTATTTTCTAGCTCTCATTATTTCAGAGAAAAAACCCCCAGAACTCTGTGAGGAGTTCAACTGTATTTAATGTCTATATTGTAGTTGTGACAACTTTTAGCAGTCTCATGGTTGTGGAATATATAGAATTGGGAACAATAACTGCAAAACTGTTTATTTTGCATTTAGTCAGCAACCAGAGCAAGAAAGATTGACTTTGTTTACATCAGACAGGTAGCTAGAAACCACTGGAAACCAATGGTGAGCTTCAAGGAGATTTGTCATCTTCTTCCCCGTCAAGAAAGATGTGCATTCTCTGGGTAGTAGTGCTGGGGCTTTTCACTCAAATTTTTAATTTTTTGGGGTTTTTTTAGAGTCCACTGTCATGTTTCAGCTGGTGCAGAGCCACAGGGTACCTCTGGGCCTGCCTAGTACAAAGGGTCAGCTCTCACAGAGTGTTGCTGCAACTGCTTCTGCCTTTTTCCAGTTTCATGTTTCTGGTTATATTTTGGTCATATCTTAGCATTCAGGAGAATAAAAAGCATAGGCTAAAGTTAACTAAATCCATCCCTGTAGAAACAGTTATAGAAAGTGGAGCTGAGGTTTTTAGCCTGAATGTTACTGTGAATTCGTAGTAATGGCAGAGTTTCATAACAGCTGGCTTTGTCAATTTGTATATACATTCATCTTTTTCTTCAAATAGTGCTTGTATAAAAGTGGCATTTCTGCTGTCTGTGTAAGCTCAGATTTTCTGTGCCTTCATAACACAATTAAGTTTACCACATTTTATTCCTGCTAGCGTTGCAAAGAGGGGCTGAGTCAGACTGTGTTTGTTCTTGTGCTTTGTCAGCAGAAATGTTTACCAACTTTCTACTTTTATTTTATTTGTGAAAATGCAGTGAAAGTAGTGGGGCTGCACTGGTATCAAGAGGGTTTAATTTGGTTTGTGTATTAGCATTGATTGGAACATGAGCAAGAAATAATCCAGTTACGCTTCCACTGACCAGGGATGAGTTTTTAGGAATGACAGGAAACAGGTATACAACTTTTCACTTCTAAACTGAGTGTAGTTGACCTGAAACTCCGAGAGTTGCAGTAAACCCAAGTGATGGCGATGGTTGTGCAGCAGGATTGTTGTTTCTCTCCTTACAGAGGGGATGTATAATTGTCCTTGATCGACCATGCTCTCCCCGTGTTTGCTCTCAGTGTGCCTTGGGTGAAAGACGGTGTAGATGGACTATTTGGGTTATAAATATAATGCCATTCCCAATATGCTAGTAAATTAAATTTCAGATAACCCATCACTCCAGCTCCTGGAAGCATTGGAGACTCTGTACCTGACACACCCTCCCTGGGATGCTGCCTCCCTGCAGCAAAGGCACTGCAAGCTCCAAGGGACTGTAAATTCAGTTCTCTGTTAGTTCATGGGCATTCTGGCCATCTCCCTGTAAATTGTAACATAGCTTAACTAGCAGATAATGATATAAACCCATGTCCTCTGCACACCTAAACAACAAAATGTTTATAACTGTTGCTTTGCTGATATAGAGAATTCTTTCAAGTTACTGTTTCTACACTTACCACATTACATGTAAACCCCATAAAATCCTGTATATTATCCATAAACATAATAACAAATGCTATACTACATAACTTAGACTTAGTCAATAATTCTAGGCTTAGCCTGAGGGGTTGAAGAGAAAATTATTCCTGTTACAAATTTTAATTATGCCATAAACTTTGGGAAATAGCTATTGATCTTCAGCATCTGGCATCAGAAATGTTGCCTGCTTTTTTTGGTTACTTAGTTTGTCAGTAGCATTGTCATATAGGATAAAAATAAAAAATGTCACAGGAGATGAACATGTACCATATGCAAATGAGAATATTTTGGTTTGTTTATGTACTAAAAATATTTTATTGCTGAAGAGTTTTTTGTTTCTTACCAGATTCTTTTAGCTATCTCAGAGAAATTTGCATTTGAGATGCAAGAAAACAAATTCTAATTCTATCAAAGACCCTTTCTCACCATGTGTAATGTGTACAGTGTGTTTCTTGTCTTAGAGGTACATTTAAAATCAGAATTCAATTAACTCCTCTGTTGTGGAAAAATTATAATTTCAAGGGCCAGAGGAGACAAAGGCTGGAACCTCATTTCTGTATTTTTTCCCCTTAAACTAGAGCTGTGAGACAATGGTTGTTAGTGTAAGAAATTTAAGTCTGGTTTAAAATGGTAACTTTGAAATTCTTACCTGCTAGGAAATCAGCGATTCCTCAGCACGGTGAGCTCTTACTCAGAGGTCACAAGGTAGAAGAAAAAGCTTTTTAACAAGTTTGAATTTCAGAGCAGCATGTAATGAGGGCAGCATTGGAAATGCAGACCACCTTTCTAATCATCATAAGGCCCAGAGCCAAACGTGTTGTTTCATGGCATGTCTGCTTATGGTTCATGAGGTTTGACTGTAGGTGAAAACTGAGGTGATCCCCAAAAACAGTCATTTTGGGTGCACGGAAATACAGGCTATTCTCTTGGTAAAACTTGAGGATGGCTGTCCTTGTAGGCAGAGTCGGATAAAGCTCCCTTTCTTTTCCCACATCCAAAATGGTCTTTGAGGAGGCACTGCTTGGCACTCTCCTTTTGAGGTAAATGAAGATGGTCTTCCCTGTCCGGGAGAACTGGAGCTACATACAGAGAAATGGGATATAGAGCTCCAAAGAACTGTCCCTTGGAAGGACAATCGAGGGCAACTCACTGTGATGACAAAGATAACTGAGACTGAGTCCTTAGTAGGTGCCTGTGGGACCAAAAGCACTTGCTTTCTCTCCAAATGTGTAGAGCAGGGAGGTGGTTTGTGTGGCCCTGAGGATGAGACAAATGAGTGATCTTTATTTGCTTGAATGCAGATACAGTGAACCAAATCTTGTGCCAAGCACTATGTTGCTGCATCAATATTAAAAGGAAGGATGTTTGCAAAGCTGTATGGGGAGAGGCTACTCTGCAAAGGAGACTCCCAGAACACCCTTGAGAAATACTGTACTTTTCTCCTATTTTCAGCAAGGGGTAGAAGCACCTCTGTCCCTTCCTGCTTGGTATTTTTAAGACTCTCCTCCTTTTATCTACACACACCCTGTGGTGAGCCACGTGATACCACACGGCATCTGAAGTTTGTCAAACTTTGTTCACATGACATCAACACTGTGACCTCTTATTGAAGAAGTAAGCTAAGCAAAGTAGGGCAAAGATGATTTCGGAGGGGCAACTCGTTGTAGCTGTTGCCAACTCTTCGGCAGGGAATTGCTCCCTCGTAGGAGTATCTGCCAGTGGGGTATTGATGCCTGAACCCTTCTGGCTGGCTTTACTCAGCCTGGCTTTGAACAAAAGGGGTAGAAAAAATATCATTAAAGCTTGCAGGCATTTGAAGTGGCCAAGCTGACAGGTTGCACTCCAGCAGGTAAACGGAAGCCTATTAAGAACACACAGAGACAAAATGTGTTGTGTGAGTGTCAAGTGTTTTTTGGGAGGGACCTCAGTAAGGTGGACAGCTGTGGCTGTCTCAAGGACAGACAGAACTGGTGAGGTTTCTTATGGCTTTTTGTAGCAAGTTCTGACTTAAATATTTTTATGTAAGAGTAAATACCTAAATCAAAGCTTGCATCTGCATTCACTTTACGGAGCAGGACCAAGGTGGCATCTCTATCTGATTGCAGAGCCCTCTTTAAAACACTGCACCATCACCAATTTTGTCTTCTCTGAAGAGCCCTGGCACTACTTGAATAATATTTTTTTGTCTGCTTTCATTTTCTGAAAAAAGTTAAATGTGTGAAATGTATGCAGTTTTCACAGGGGAAAAAAATCCATTGAAACACCCAGTTCTCTCTCTAAAAGATTCCAACAGCTTGTGAACCCAGACCTGCAGTTACTCTTTAGCCATTTAATTTAGGCCTTGTACTCCAGAAAAGTTCTGCCATTTATGTGTTGTGCCATTTATTTTGGTGACAAAGGGAAGCTCAATACCTTGAAAAATGTAAGCTCTAATTTTTATATACTCAGATTTTTTCGTTTATTGTTTCTGGCTGGCAGGTCAAATTTTTACTGCTGCTGTACACAGCAACTTAAAATTCATGTTGGTGTCTCACTGCAGTTACTACACTCCAGCCACCACACCAGAAAACTATTAACTTTCAGTTAATGATAACAGAAAATATTTTATAATAAACTGTGAAATAACCTAATCATCTGCAAAAAGTGTAAAGATTTTATATTAAAAAGCAATTAACTTTGCTTTTTTGTTTGTTTGCTTCTTTTTAAAAGATGGGTTATGTAAGACATCCAATTAATTGGCTTTTGGTTTGGAGGGAACTTGTGTTTGCTACAGCATGGTGTCTGCTCTAACAATAGATGACTGCCAGTGAATTTTTGGATGCTTACATGCAGGGAGAGGCTCTTTTTGGTAGGAGGAGAGAGAAGAAAGCGGCAGCTTGCACCCATTAGACCTCAGTGCTGTGTTGTGCTCTGAAGACTCAAAGCCACAGATGGATTAAGACAGAGGAGGACTTCTCTCAGTTTTTGGTTGAATACCAGGTTTTCTCTGAGGGCTTGAGTTGCCTCCTGTCTTGCTTTGTGCAAATGACTTGCTTCACGTTTTACCTTTGACTCTCTGGGAGGCGCTGCCTGAGCTCCACAGGCATCGCTGGGTTAAACTCTGTCAATAATTCTCAAGTGCCTTCATCTTAGTGAAGGTAAATGCAATAGTGGCAAAGACTACTGGCAAGTACCTTTGTGGTTTTAATTGGCTCACTTCTAACAGTAGGAGAGAGTGGTCAAATGAAATGGAAAAAACCCAATGGAAATAATAAAAAAAAATAAATAAAAGGAAGCTCTCATAAACTGTGAGGTTTGCAGGTACTGAGCTAAAAATCAAGAGGACGAGGAAAATTCTTACAATGAAGGATGGGAACTGAAAGGTTGGGAAAGAAGGAGGAACGAAAGTGATGTGGTAATTTGTTCGGGAAACACTTCTGCTGCAGTCGTGGTCGATTGGGAAGCCTGGCAGCACCAGCCACCTTCCTTTGCACTGATGGGAACCTAAAATCAGGGAGTAACTTTCCACCTTCCCAGGGGTGTTTCTTGTTTCAAGACAGACTTTTCCAACACCCAATTGGCCATACATCCAAAATGCTGTAGGCTCTGTACTAATAACAGGGTTATAAAAAAGGTTGGAATGTAAGTCTTATGTAATTATTTATTTTACCTCCATCCTGTGTCATGTAGCAGACTCAGGACAGGTTTCTGGGTGAATGAGGGATTAGTTACTTCAGTGCCCTGTGTAGAGCAGTTTAGTGAACAGTTTTCCTTTTATCTTGTGCTTTAAAGCTCATTGTCAGACTAAATATCTCTAAGCACTCTCCAGAGGTGATCTGGAAGCAAAAGGTTCCCTGTGTATTACTTGCGTTGTTTCTTATTCTGCTTTATGACATTTCCAGCTCATTTTATAGTGTAAATATCTATTTTCTACATAAATGAAATCTCAAGTATTTGGAGGTCTTAGGGGTTGTTTGTTTGTTCTTTGTTCGTTTGTTTTAAAATTGAAAATAGAAATTTATCCAGCACAGTGATTTGATATTTGGTTGACTATGGAAATGCTAAGGATTTGAAGATTTCAAATATCTTGGGGAAAACATCTAGCCCCCTAAATTTGCAGTAGTCATGTATTATCCCAAATATAGTTTTTCTTAATTGTGAAAGCTGAAATTTGGCTTAGAAATGCAGCGTAATGTTTTGTTTATTCTGATATATTTGCATTTTGTACTTTTAAGGATAAACTGTACTCTCTAGTGTTGGCACGGATGTCTTGGAGTCAGAAAACAGCAGGTGCTGACATCTGGCTCTGCTGAAGGTGGCTCTTCACATCATTTAGGGACATCTCAAGGGTCCATAAAACAGTCTTTCGCTTACCATTGCACTCTTCAGTTGAAGATCAGGGATTGCAGGTTACACATCTTAAATCATGTCCCAAAGTTGAATGCTTGTGCAAGCACAGGTCTTAACTGATCTGTGACCTGAAATCCATTGCACTTGGAGGCTTTGTGGTGGATGAGCATGTGTGCATGCAGGTGTAATACAGAGATCTTGTTTTGTCTACAACTGTTAAGCAGAAATCAGTAGCAGCAAAACACGTCTGCCCACCCTGGGCCCTTCCCAAGCATCATGAGAGAGACAAATGAGTATAATCAGCCAGGGAAGGTTGTACAACACCTTGTTGCACATGTTCTGTGGTTACACATAGTAGAGCAGTGGTTAAAGTTCACCATTGTTTACACACAGCTTACTACTGAATTCAGCTTTAAAAAGCTTAGGGATTAGGTTTCTTGCCTTTTCAATACATGGTTGTTCTCCTAACCTGGGAAGATAGTGATACATTCACAGGCAATAATTATATCATTTCTCCAGTCATCTACCTTGGTCAAGAAACCTTTCTTGAACAGAGTGAGAAGGTGGAAGAAGTGGGCTTTCTTCTTTAGGTCTACCCAAAAGGAAGAGAAAAATCAAATTGATTCTAAGACCAAAAGGAGTCTTACTGACTAGATGTAACTCAGGGTATTGTGTTCCCTGGTTTCTTTTATTTATGTAAAAAGAGAATCCCTTGTAGTTTTATTTCTGTCTATTGCTTTGTCTTGAATGCAGACCAAAAGGGAACATTTTACTGGATTTAAGGTCTGTGTCCCAGTTTTGCTGCATGTACGATTCCTGCTGTGCTCCCAGTAAATGAGGATAAGGTCCAATAAAACCTGGCTTTTTTCTATTTGTCAGCTGTTGGGTTTAAGAAACTTGGATAGTTCCTTTTTGTTTTTTTCCTAGTTTGGTGTCAGCTGCAGCCATTTGAACTGGATCGAAACTTTTATTGCAATTATGGCAAAGCTAAAAGATGCAGGAGAGAAAAATCGCCTTCATATTTCGAAAGAGATTTTTTTTAAAAAGTAAAATAAAATGGGTTTTCTTTTGTCTCAGAAACAGATGTTTATTTAAACCCAATCACGAACTCGTACTCAGATTTAATTTAATTTATTGTTTAATTTTGTACCAGTCCTTTGTAAATCAACTGCCTCGGGAGCAAGTGAATCGGAGTCTTCTGTGTGCTGAAGTCTTGGAACGGGGCTTCTTTCAGCAGAGTTAAGCATCTCAGGAAAAGCAACAAAATTGCTGATGAAGCAGGCTCATGTATATAGATATTTGTCAGAGTTTTAAAAATGCAGCAACCTCAGTTTGCAGCAAAGCTCCAGCAAAGGCTGAGTAATTGAGTTTGGTCCAAATCAAATCTCAATTTTCAAAGCTCAGGCTTCTAAAAAGTGTTTTTTGTGTTGTTTTCTTTGTTTGGCTGTGGGAATCTGGCCTTTGCCTGTGTTCAGGCATTTCATACACACAGACTCTGAGTGCAGACAGGTCCTAAGTGGAGGCGATGAGATACAGCTGGTATCTTTAAATTATTTTTGACCAGATGTGAAATAGCCCACTAACATTTTGTGATGGACATCTTGTTTTTCTTTATGGAAATTCTTAGCTGATAAGCAAATGTTCAGGAATGAGGGTTTGAATCAAACCCAAATTTTAAAACTTTTTCTGACTTGCAGTCACATACTTCAACATATTATAGGCATTATAAGCATATTATAAGCATAAACCTGTGTTTTTGCTAAATCTATTTAACCACTTTGTCCTACCAATTATAATCTGTTTGAATTTTTCCTCTTGAAGACTGAAGAAAAACTGTCTGCATTTAATTTAATTCACTTTATCTTGTGTATATTTCTCATTCAGAATTGGAAGAGGGAGTCTAGCCAATGACCCATGTCTGGCTTTCCAGGGAAACAAAGAAAGGAATAATTAATGGAGTGGACTGTTTCAATCCTAAAATAAATTTATTAAATACGAAATTTAGGTCTGAAACATTCATTTGAAATAGGCAAGTTACAGTTGATTGTATATGAAAATAAAAATGCATGTTTATCCTATTAGTATGCTTCTGTTTGACAGACTGTTTATAGCAAGCATTTTTTCTTGGTTTCTTTTTTTTATGGCATTTATGGACTAAAAGTTGTAATTGACTATATTTTTCGTTTTGTCTCGGTTTTATTTCAGTATTTGTTTTGGGAAGTTAATGTTTAGGTCTTTGAATATGCACATCTGTTGTGAAGATGGAAAACTGATAGAGGCCTGATTGCTTACTGTAATGGGAGAAAATTAAAATCCTATATTTCATGGAATAGAATAGGAGCAGAATGCTGAGATAGGCCATTTGAAAAAGCAGAATTTTAAATGTTCCTGGATTGTTCAGTTATCATTTGTAAACTCTGTAACCGTGAGACATTTCAGCCATTTTAAATTACTAGTGTATAAATGTTTAAATTATGCCAAATATAAAGATAAACATTTCTATTATGCTTCAGAATTTGAAGATCATCAGTAACTTCCTATTCTTCATAAAGTTCAATTTCATGCAAGAGTAACTGATGTTTTCAGCTGCAGTCAGTGATGCTGGGGCTCTGCAGAGCTGTTAGGTGGTGAGGGAGAAGGAATCAAAGAGAAATAATTTTGAGTTATGAATGGTTGATTTACTAAGGCCATTGTGACAGTGTATCCCATATCATGTTATTAAACACAAACATTATCATATTAGTTATTTTATGTATCAATATAATTGTATAATTATTGTATTTTATATACTCAGGTTTGTTCCCATTAGCTTTTAGTCTTAAATCATTAAAGGCAGATATTAACCTCCACATGAATAAGAATGCAGTTTTTTTCTTAATCAGGTCAGTCTTTGTAAAAACCTCCTGCCGATGTTGACTTCACCCATTATGAATGTTTCCTATTCTCCAATCAAAACTCAATATTTCTAGACAGTTTGTTGGTTTTTTTATAATTAAATGAAATTAAAACATAGTGAAAATGTGGTTTTAACTACTTTAATGGTCCTATTTGAAATTATTTTCTTTTTTCCTATAATGAATCAAATTTCTAATGATTTTTTCCTCCTTACTAATTTGCATTGCTGTCTGGCTGCCTTGAATTTAATCAGCAAGAGTAAACTGCTAATAGATCACCAGGAGTTTTGGTGTAATGCTGTGACTGCTGACAGGGTATGGAAATTCACTGGAAATGACGGGCTCAGTCCAGTGGGAATTTCATCTCTTGTCAGAAACACAGTGACTGGCATCTCAAAATCTTCAAGAAGAAGCTGCAGTAACCCAGATCTGGTGTGGGGCATTGTACTTATCCAGCAAACCACCTGCTTTCTGCCTGGCTTAGTATGCTGCTCTTGTTCTGCTGTCTACCAGCAAGCAGCAGAAATATGTTTATTTTGGTAGTAAGTGTTTACAGAAATGCCTGTTGTTGGTTACATTCACTGCATTGACACAAGGTTATGAGTTGAGTTGAATTACTCTGCATGGTTAAGTGCAACACAGAAGATTTCAGCTAGTTCTGAAAATAAAACAAACAACCAAAACCCAGATGGTAAATTGGACTCTTCCTTCCATGTCCAGTAAGGACATCCTACTTACTGAAATATTACAGTTTTTTGGTGTTACATATTGGACAGAATATCAATCGTGAAATGCTATATTCCACGCTTCCTTGCTGTGCTTATGTTGCCAAAGACCTGGTCTAGTGGGAGGTGTCCCTGTCCATGGGAATGGGTTGGAACTAGTTGATCCTTAAGTCCCTTCCAACCCAAACCATTTTACAATTCTATTATTCTATGATTAATGAAGATTCATCCATTAAAAAATAAAATAAGGTGTGTTAAAATTATTTAATTTTTTTTTTTTGATAGAAGCCCAGAGACTGCACAGAAATTAGAGGGATGATTCAGTCTTCATCCAATACAGTAATTAACCTCAACTTTAAAACAATAATTAGTCTTGGAAAAAACAATTAAAAAGTTCTGAAAGAAATGATAATAAAATGGGTTTTGCAGAGTAAGGATTCCCACCCTCTGTATGCATTTTCAATAAAGGATGAAAAGCTGAATGAATGTGGAAAAAAGAGAACAAAATCTTACTCATAATTCTTTGTTTCCTATTTAAAATTACGGTAACCATTGTCTCTGTGTGATTGCCTGGCATTTGCTATCCAGTTGGGCTCTTATAGCTGCAAAACATGCTAAACTGTAAATACGTGGAATAGTCTGAAGTTTCCAAGTTGTTTAGTACTACAAGGAAGAAATACTAAGAGCTGCTACTCCTTCCACTAGACCAGGGTGCTCCAAGCCCTGACCAGCCTGGCCTTGAATGCTTCACTCTGTCCACATCCAGACCTGTGCAGGTCTTTGCCTCTCACACCACCAGTGAAGAAAGAAATGTGAGTGATTTCACCCATCTGGTTATACCCTCTTAACTGAGTATTAGCCAGTGGCAGCATAAGATGAAGAATAACTCCTTTGGTGTTTCCATTGTTGCACATATTCCACAAATCATAAAGCCTTAACTTGTCATTATTTCATATAGTTTAATCTTCCTGTTGGCAATATCAAGGTGTAAAAAATGTGAAAGCATATTGCAGTCTTACTCTTCAGTTATAGTTTTGGCATTTTTAGTAGCAGATCCACAACACTATTTAAAGCGTTAAATATGTTTTTTACATCTGTGTGATAGAAATGTTGTTGTGTCCTTTCTTTCCTAACTTTTCAGCCAGCTAGTCTGTGTGTTGTGATAGAGGGAGGGAAGAGAGAGGGGACTTGGTCAAAGAAGAGCCAGAAGCTTCACAACCTGATTATAGAAATGATTATTGTACACTGCCTGCTTTAGGAATGCATTAAACACTCATTAGGGCTCTGAAGTGTTAGTCATTATGAATCTGGCTGCAGTTGGCATACAACTTTTATCTTGCATGTTTTGATACAGTAATAAAAGTGCAGATTAGAAATGGGAAGATCCTAAGAGCAAAACTAACAAAAAAAAAAAAAATCAATGTTTCACAGTTTTTTGCCAGGGCAAAATAGTTTTGTTCTCTTTTCCTTCTAAGAGACAGAAAGCTAATCTTACCCAAGACACTTTTTAAAGTGCTTTGTGGAAGAGATTATTCCACAGAGACTCAACCTGCAGTTACAGCTCAGAGTTAATGTGACACCATATATTAAAGTGGTGAAGCCACACTGAGTCGCAGCCAAGTGGCACATGTCTGTGGGAAGGACAGGTACGTGATTGAAAGGATTGTTTTCTAAACCTGAGCTTAAAGTGCCATACCTGGATCCTAACGGAGGTGTCAGTGATCTGTTGTCACGTTAGTAATTCATCAGTGCACCAGGGCCCTGACACCCTGCTCAGACAGGTCCGTGCGGAATCCTGCAGTTCTACGTCTCCCAGGATGTTGCACGTTTTTCTCTGCGTTGAAACCAGGCAAGTCTGTGAAAATGAAACCCCTTTTTTCACCCTTCTCCAATTTTTCCCCTTGAGTTGTGTTTTCCATCAGGTTCACGATTATTACAGGTTCTGTAACCGTGCTGTGAGGAGTGAACCGTCCCTGGTACTTTAACAGTGCAGCCATCTATGAAGCCTCAGACTTTCACGTTGTAAATGTAAAGTTGCCACAGACTCCAGCATCTCAAGACTGTTCCCACTCTAACATCTATTTGGCCAGTTCAAAGGTCATTATGGGCTGTTCCTCTCTTGAGAAATGCTTTGTGAACTAAGTACACAACATTAACACAGAGTTTTATTCAAGAGCTGCTGATAACAGACTTGATTTGCCAGTTTGCTGGATGCTGGATCATGTTTCCTGCTTTGCAGGCCCTTCAACATAGAAATTGGTTTCATTTACTTCAATTTAAATGTTAATGATCCTCTTTTTCTCAAAGCAAAGGGAAACATGCACAATCACTCTGAAAATAAAGATATTCTCCTGACAATCCTAGTAATAACTTTTTGTCTAAGAATCCCCTGAAAAAACACTTGTTTTATTTTTTGGCATTAAACTATTTCTTTTGTAGAAAAATTTTGAAAGGCATTGATAAGAGATTAAGATTCCGGACTCAATCTGATAATATATCCACTTATTTGAAGATATTAGAATAAATAAAAATTGTTTACTTTTGCTGATATCAGGGGTTTTTTTCTAACTCCATAATAGTTCTGGAAGCTTTAAAAATTTTGGGTGTGGAAATGTCAGTATTTTACCAAACGTTCAATGAAGTTTTATCATATGCTTAATTTTGAAAACTTTGTCCACCTAGGTTTGTATAATAGCACGTTTCAGAACCCTTACTTAATATCTTTGCCAAGTCTGCTTAAAAACCAACATGCTAACATAGTGGGAAGCAATCCTGAGCTTTGTTTCCAAATAGGGCAAAATCAGGTGTACATAGTATATAACAAATAAGTAGTTATTTAGGATAAATCAGAATCAGCTATCTGTGATACAAACACTGGGTGGAGAAGAAGAAATGTGTAGTTAGAGAAGTGCAGGGACCTCGGGCATCGTGGCTGGTTCCTCAGCACCCTGACAGCAACACTGCTGGGGGAACCTGATGGGTTTGAAACCACCCTGAGTGTACTGCCAGTGTGAAAATATGACAGGGGCCCGCAGATTACTGGGCTCTGCCACCTGTGAGCAAGGGAGACAGGTTTTGACTGGTGCTTCTGAATTGTTGTGATTACCAGGCTCTGTCAAGTACATAATTACAAAATACAGTTGCAGAATCTGGTGCTGGAAGGGAATGGTAACAAGCACCAGTGATGGTTTAAAATCTTTATAAGCAGGCTGGACTGGCTCTTTCCATTAATGGAGCTGATGAGAAATTATCTATTGTCTTCTCCAAAGTATTCAGAAAAGAATAGTTTTACATTACAAATGGCTATCAATGCCTCCTCTCCTCCTTCCCTCTTTCTTTTCCAACTCTGTTCCCAGAAAAAAAGGTTGAGGGTCAGCTTGCAGTCGATAAAGCTACATTCCCAGCCTGCATCTCTTCTTGTCACATCCGTGTAATGGAGAGCAGAAAAGATATACCCTACACATCAAGGAATCGTGCTGGATATATTTAGATGAATGTTAATATGAATGCAAGTAATTTACCCTCTCAGGGTGCTCCTGTGCCTTTCCTGTCTTTCCATGTGTTGTGAAGATGGAGAGTCTCTCTCAATTTTTATTGCACAACTTCATGTTTATTTTGCAAGACAAAGGGAAGTTTTTCCCTCTATTTGTTGAAGTGGTTTTTGAAGTTAAGTCATTTTCAGTTTTGTTCTAATTCTCCATTAAACATTCTCATGTCTACCATTGCATATATAGTAAAGAAAGTTGCTTGCTGTAAATAAAGGTGCTGTGGGTAATACAGGAAATACAATGTGCATTCTGAATCTAAGAAAATACATCTGCTTCCTTTTAAAATGAAAGTACTGTTTCTGTTTGTGTTAACAGCTGGGGTTGCCATTAATTTTTATTTTGTTGTTCAAATATTCTTAATAGGCAAAGGTGCTAAAACAGTTATAATTACATCACCACATTTGGTGCTTGGAATATTGTTTATTGGCTTTGGATTAGGTGTCTTAATTACTTGATTGCTGTATTTTGGATTTGGATAAATGTCTCTTCATTTCTGTGGCATTCCAAGTATGATTAATATCTGCAAAACATATTGAAGTCATTAGGCTTTAGTGTTCAAAACTGTTCCTTTTTTGTCAAGATGGAAGAAAGTGTCAATAAGAAAATAATTTTCATTTCAAATGAGTTCTCATAAATATGTAAAAATTAAAAAGCGATGAATTGTTTTTATGAATTTAAATGGCTGGTGTGGTTCAGCATTATGCCAAGGGAACGAGTGGCATAAATTACAGTAGTATATTAATTCATATAATTTCCCTGTAACTCATTTCATATGTGTTAGTTGTATCTGTGTGCAACCTAGACAAGTTGTTGTTGCACACATCGTGAATTTTTTCCCCCAACACTGAAACTCATCCATACTAAACTGGAATATGGTAGCATTTTTGATAGTGGTGATCAAAGCTGTAACACTTTTCAGTAGAGGTTGAGGAGAGGAGTTTTGCTCTGTCTGCTGTGTGGTGTAAGAGAAAGGATGTAACAAGAAGTACTGATGCATTTTAATGCTGCATTTGGCATTACTGTGTTTTCCTAATACCTTTTAACTACATCAAATTGTTCAGTAAGTTAAATAAATGTTACTGTAAAAAGTAGTACATTTGTTTCATTGTTGAAAGGGATCTAAGTAAAGGATTGGTTGACAAAGCAGTATATATAGTTATTTTACATCTGTGATAGGGATAGAGCATTGCACACAGTTACAGGGTGAATTAATGGATAATAATACAAAGTGTATAACACAATTTGTAATAGACACCAGTTGGTGAGAATTTAGTTTCTTCCTCTAAAATCTGTGATCAGAGCAAATTTTGGTATTCAGGGCAGAACATGATGGTGGGTACAGGCAGGCACTTATTAAAATGGAAAGCTCACAGTTGTATCTCTTATAAAAATATATATATATAAATTATCACTGAAGTGTAGCTGTGGTTTCAGAAATAGTCAGAAGGCTGCAGAAAGCCCTGTGTGCTGAACTGGGGGTGTAATTATGACTGGTCAGCTTCAGTGACTTTCTGGAGCACTGTGGAAGGAGCAGGTTCAAAGCAGAGTCATGCTGAGCTGCAGATGGAGAGATGCTCGTAGGGGAGAGAGTAGAAAGGGAGAGAAGTTGAAATGAGGCAGTGACTTACAGCTAAGCACAGATGTTTTCAACCTGGTGGCTGCAGGAAGGAAGTCAGTGGACCCTTCCAGGGCTCCATGAGGATAATAAAAAAAAAACCAAACTGGTCAGCTGGCCTGAATTCACTATACTGGAGACTAAAGTAGCAGTAGAAAACTTCAAGGGGTCAATAAGGGTCAATAAACTGAAAAACCACTGAGTTAGAGCTTAAGTGCCCAGACCCATCCTCAGTGAGATTTGCAGGAAGATTAATTAGTAAGAAGTCGCTGGATACTAGATTACTTTCCTACCAACACTGTAATTAACTGCAATTAAAATTGTCAGTTTGGATTGAACTTTGTACTGATGGATTCCCACAAAGTTTTATTACTTTGTAAAGATACTTTGCTTTTTTTATTATTAAAAAAATAACTTACTGTTAAAAAGAAAGGCCAGAAAAATTCTCTGTCCAGCTGCTTTTTATTTTAGCTATCTTTAATGGGAAAATTAGCCTTTGAAAGGTGTCCAGATTTTGCAAAAAGCAGAAGCTAGATTCTCTGGTGTATTCAAATATGCACAAATGGGCACTGTAGAGCAGGTAGCTGGAAATCAAACATCCTGTCACGGCTATAAAAGGTTATCACACAGTGTTGTACAAGACCTTTTCAGGAGTTTTTTCATTAAAGTATTACGACAGTATTTAAGTTCATTCCTAATTTCAGGGGCAGTTAAAATTATATATTAGAAATTGAGTCTAAGCAGTGATATATGGATTTAAATCAATAACTTGCTGAAATCAGAAGACTCAAGTTCACTAACTGTAGTTATTCCTGAAGATAAACCTGAATAGTTTTTTACAGCTCTGAGAAAATACAGTCTGTGATTTTTGATTCATTTGAGTAAAACTAAATTTCATCCCCAAATCTATTCCTTTTGAAGAAAAAAACTCTTAATTTCCCTGTGCAATGCAGCATTGGGTTGCAACACGGGAACATTTCAAGAAGTGGAAGTGGGTCTAGATCCAAGGCTGGTTCATCTTGCAGCTGGCAATGTGAGGGTGCCAGTGTTTGTTTACATGTCCCCACACCATTTCACGTGACATGATGACAACATGCCTCTCAAAATATTTTTTTTTCACTGGAATGCCAGTTCAGGTATTGCAGGAAGCAGTGGTGCCTAGGAGCAATGCTGGTACGTACCCAACTGCAAGTATTTTCCAAGTATAATTATTCTTTCTTCTAGATGTGTTCAGAGAGGAAGATATCTCTCACTTTAGAAGTACTTTGTGTCCTGTTGATTTCTCTTTTAAATACAGATGTGTTTTCATTCTAGATGTCCATCAAGCAACGACACTTTGAAGTCAGTGGCCCAAAGGCATTTGTTTCTTCTTGCAGCAGTTTTCAGATATGTCTTTGATTCTCTAATATATCTTCTACCCACATTCCAGCTTACTCCTTATATTAAAACCTGTCTTCCTCCTTGTTCCCTCCATTTCCTTTATGCAAATTGTGACCCATAGAAAAGTAGTAAACACACAGAAGAGTTGAATGAAACAAATTTACAAAGAAAGTCTGTTCATAAATGAAAAACTTAAATAGATTTTAGAAAAGGGACTGCTATTTTCATGACACTTTTGCCTGGTTTTGTCTTCTGAAATAGCTAGGACTAATATCAAAGGTTACATACAGTATCAGTAGACTTGTGGGGTTTGTTTTTAGGAAAGAAAAAGCTCTGCAGCTTGGTGATAAAACATAATGTTGTAGTTGCTAAGGTAACTGCATGTTTTTGTGAATAGTGGAACAAATTAGGTGAGCAAAACATCTGTAAATTGTCAATATGTAGGTCAGAGCTGCCCTAAGCTGCCAAAGTTAACCTCTTCAGACCAGTGAGTGAAGCCAAGGGATGAGGAGGAGGAATGGTCCTGCTGAGCTCTCTGTAATGCTCCTACTCCAGTGAGAGCTGTCACCTCTCCCTGGGAAGCAGAGCTTGGGAGTGTAGAGTATTCAGAGGGCCTGGCCTGGCTCCTGTGTGAGAATGAAAACTGCTTTTGTTTCATCTGGAGTGGAAGAATGGGCTTGTTTTTGTGCTCATCTTATCTTCTGCCTCCAGCAATGATTGGTCTGTGGCTCCAGGGATACTTCTGCAGAAAGACAAGTGGAGTGATCCAAAGGCTGGGATCCTGTGTCTCTGTCATACCTGGCTGCCTGAGGACTGGTGTGTGCCCTGGGTGCCATGTGAGGAGTGGCCATTTCTCATTTTCAGCTTATACTGAAGGTGGTTCTTGATCACTTCTTGGTCAAGTGCACTCCTGAAAAAGAAATTCAGAGTTGGTCTCCAGTAGAGGCTGAGTAGTCCCAGCCTCACACATCCAGTACATCTCTGGGAACACACAGCAGCTGAGTGTGGATGCAAGTGCCTCTCCTTAACCTTACACTTTGACAGCTTTAAGTAGATGAAGCTCAGGCATTACTGTTAGCTGCTTTCTGGACACCACCAGCTACCTCTTTGCCAGCTGCTGGTGACCAGTAGGGCATGTTTAGAAAAGGCCTGAAACATAAATTTTACAGGATGAAAGCCTGATGCTGTTATGTGATTGCTTAAAAGAGTGATGGCTTGGGACTTCTGTCAAAATCTGGCCCACATCTACAGAGGTAGATAAGATTTTATTTGGGAGGAGAAGGTTGCTGAATTTATTCCGGCAGACTAGAGGCTAAAGACTAAAAATGAGAGCAATAAGAATAGTAAATACCTTAATGGTTCCAAATCCCTTAACAATAAAAATTATTGTCCTAATTGCCATTCAGAACAGGAATTATTTTCCCAGGAGAAAGTAAAAAATTCCAGGTATGTCTAGATGCCAGTGATTTTCTGTGCCTCTATTTCTGAGCATCAGTCTCTGGGCTTAAAAAAAGATCTTTTTTTTTCTACCTTTGACTTCCACAAATTGAACTAAAGGTGTCTTGGTAAGCAGATAAGCTGCTGTTGTTTGGGATTTGCTGAATGCAAAGAAAGTAGATAATCTGTACAGGGAGGAGACCTTTTTTGTCCCAGTCTCTTGTTAATTGTCCAAACTGCAAAATCCTGTGAGCTTGGCAGGCCATAGCAGGATTAGCAGTTTCTGCATAAGACAGGAGCAGAGAGGTTACGAGGTCAGGGTAATTTGAAATGTGGTGCCAAGCTTTGAATGATTAGTTTCCAGTGTTAGTCCTTTACAAGAACAAAATTCATTATTGCTGTGTGGAATAGGAGGTGAGGGGAAAGACATGAGTGTTGTGAACTGTGGCTCCCTCGCTCTCTAAGGCACATTCCCAAGGGAAGGCACAAAGCATTCAGCTGCCTGCTTGGGGGACAGAGATGCAGAGAGAGCTCAGCAGGCAGGTTTGTCAGGACCACATTCACTGAAGGTCACTTAGATTGATTTGAGGGCAACTCAGACATGCCAGTGCCAGATGCTTCAGCTGACTTGTTTCACAGAACCACAGAATGGGTCAGGTTGGCAGGGACCACAGTGGGTCATGTGGTCCAACCTCCTTGCTCAGGCAGGGCCATCCCAGAGCACATTGCACAGGGTTTCATCCAGATGGTTCTTGAGTATCTCCAGTGAGGGAGACTCCACACCCTCTCTGAGCAATCTGTTCCAGTGTGCAGTCACTGAACAGTGAAGTAGTTCTTCCTCAAAACCGTGCATGAGTTTCTGCCCGTTGCCTCTTGTCCTAGTGCCTGGGACCACTGAGAAGAGCCTGGCTCCATCTTCTTGGCACTCCTCCTTCAGATACTTGTAGACATTGATAAGGTTCCCTCTCAGTTGTCTCTTCTTGATGCTGAACAGGCCCAGCTCCCTCAGCCTTTCCTCGTAAGGGAGATGCTCCAGTGCCTTCATCATCTTTGTAGTTTCCACTGGACCAGGAACTCCATGTCTTTCTTGTCCTGAGGAGCCCAGAACTGGACACAGCACTCCAAATGTACCTCCTAGGACTGAGCAGAGGGGCAGTAGTAGTTTCCTCCCACTACAGAAAGTTTTGAATAATCTGTAGCTCGTGCAGCAAACACAGCCCCGTGACTCATCACACGAAAGAACTTTTGCATGAGAGTTGCTCTCAACTTCTCAGGTGCTTTTTCTCTTTGTGACAGTGGGATCAGTACATGTCTGTAGAGCTGCACCTATTTTGGATTGCATTTACCCCAACTGGAACACACAACATCTTTACTCAGAAGATCATTGTTATGTGAAACAGCAGATAGTTTAGAGCTGATGGGTCAGATTCACAGTTAAAAAAGAAATAACTAAGGAGTAACTTCATTTTAAGTCCATAACAGTATTTACCAATTAGCCATGAGTAACCAGGTGTAGGATTTTGTTTGGTTTGTTACAGTTTTGAATCACAGTTGAAAAGATAAACACAGCTTCTAATTTTCTAGTTGTTTGCTAATTTTTTTTGCCCTGGGAAACTCCTGCAATTGCTCTACTTGAATAATTTTAATGAGTAATTTTTTCAGTACATGGAAATTTTGACTATCAGGTTCTATGTTTAATAGTCTTAATTGACCTTCAAAATAAGACTTTGTGCTGTAGGACATTATCTGGTAAGTCTGCCTGATCAATTCAGGAGTTAGAAATAAATAAAAATGAACTTTAAATTGGGAAATGAAGCGTAGACAGCACTGCACAGGTTTTATGGTCTGCACACAGGGTCTAAAATACTCTGCAGAGTGCAACTCCATAGATAGGAGGAAACATATTTTAGAATTAGGCAGGTAGCATTTTATAGAGAATTATTTGAGTTTTGAGTATAGACTGTCCAGATGAATGAAATCTATTTGTCCCAGCTCAGAAACCTCCTCCATTTCATTCCTTCTAGCTCAGTGATTACCAGAATCTCATTTTGGAGACTTTCAAATTCAACCACCTGTGCTCAGAATTGGACCAGGGGATTCTTAAAGATTTTATAAAAGTGACAATTACATTGGTCTGACATTGCTTGCATCCATTCCCATGGTGTTTTCCACTTCACCTAACTAACTTTCCATGTCTCTTCAATCTAGTTGCAATCGGAATTGCTTTTTACAGTGAGATCTGAGACCATATAAGAAGGAATAAGTTATTAGTGTGATGCCTCATGTAGCCCCAACAATTTTCATCCTCGCTTTCCCAAAAGTGAGGAGATGCTGAAAGCTTTCCCTTGGAGGGCAGGGCTTTGAGCACTATGTAAAAAATGCAGGCAGATAAAGAAACAAAACCCAGTTCCTGCAGCTCTCATGTTTTGGGGTCTTTCTAAGGTGGTAAATGCTAATTATGTACACTTCAAAATTGTACATCCCATATCTGTGCTTTGTAGTGTACACTTCAAAACAGCATTATCAGAGTGGGGAGATAAACGTGTTCATGAAATATGCATCTTTATAAATATATTATTGTTTGCTCTCTCTTTTAAAGCACATTTATCTGGAGAATTTACTTCCATGACATCCCTCTTCTCCCAGTGAGAACATTGGTTTCTCCTCTGCAGGCCTCCCTCAACAGAGATGGTTTTCTTTCTTCTCCGTCCCTGCTTTGCTTCCCCCAGTTGTTTTGCTCTTAAGAATTCCTCAGTTTCCTTTTGGAGATCTCTTAATTAAAAACCACAAGCCTTTGATTACTCTACAATTCCAGCAAGGTCTCTTGAGAGGACAAATGCTGTCAGTTCATGGCAAACACTGACACCTGCATAATTTCTGCCACGTTTTGGATGAATGGTGATTATTTGTCAGAAAAAATATCAAAGCTTTATTGGAAAACTGTTCTTCTTGGCCTCTACCAGAAAGATGTGAATTCCTAATAGCTGTCAATCTGAAACAAATTTGGGGCCTCTCCAGAAAACACATTTTTGGCCTGTTAAACAGAATGTGTAATTTTACATATTTTTAAAAAAAATCCTCTTGGTGGACAGAAAATTCTGTTCAGAAGAATTTGCCCTAAAGGATAAAACTAAAATAAGAATTTTCTTCTTTCTTTCCAACTTTAAAGTCTTGTTTGTGATCCGTCAGTGGGAAAAGTAGAGGAGTTGACCAAGCATTGGAGTTCAGACATCACAGCTAAAACCAGTACTCTGGGTTTCATCTGCTTTATTGGATCAAAGAAAGAAACAGGTGGAGCAAACCCACCACCACTGAAAGTGTGACAGAAAGATCTTATACTGTGGTGACAAATATAAAATATGTGGGTGTGGGATGGATGGAAAGGGAAAGTGATTCCCTGCCTGATGACAGGGGGCTGCAATAGCGAGGAGAAGGTGTGACAGAGGTGTGTGTCCCTCCATGGGGTGTGCAGTTCCTTAAACTGCAAGAAGGTGTTGGCTCACTGTATGGTTTGGTTTTCCCATGTAGAAGGTCACAACTCCTGAAATCTTTGACGTTTTTTGGACGAGACAGACTTTTTTTGCTTGTAGACGGTAAAAGAATAGGGGAAAAAATAATCATCCTGATTACCAGAGTCATGATAATCACAGTGGCAAATAGAAAAAAAATATCAGTTATAAGAGAATTCAGACTAGTTGCAGATTTTAACTATGAGGAGAATTGTTCCTGGTTTTTACAAAGGGTAAAAATAAATTCAACAAACAATTTGTGTTTTTAACAAATTGAACAAATTCTGAGGGGAAAAAAAAAACAACAACGTATTACCTCCGGTTCTGAAATTCATAGTAGTGATTACATTTATAAGAGATTCTGGTGCAGTAATAAATGTACAATTCATCTCATACATTAGTTTAGGGCGTTTAGCTGACTGAATATTGGATATGTCAGTTAAATACACTTCTAATGTGTATAATTTGTTACAATGGGGAAGTGAGATTTTCCTCCTGTACAGATGTAAAGCAAAGCAGTATGGTCTATCATGGAGTTGTTATAAATAAGAACATAACACTGGAGGAAGAAGTGCTTTATATCATGGAAGGTGGGCAGGATTTCACAGGACTTAACAGTAACTGTGTCATTTCATACGTAGCTATAATAGTGGTATTTTCTAACAAAATGTTTTAGATGGAGCCATAGTATTTTTTGAAGGGTTGAAGCATGGGGAAGGTTGAATTAGTGCTAGAATATAACGTACTGCAAAAGGGATGCTCTTGATGTCTAAATTGGCTGCTAGTTAATTTTAGATTTAAGTGCATAAACTCCTCTCTTCATAAGGAGGTTCACAGGCATTAAAAGCAATTCTGTTTCTGGAGTGATATTAATAAGGACAATGCATTCCTTGCAATAATCAGATAATGGGAGTAATTTGGCAGCATTGAATTATTTACAGGATGGTATTCTCAGTCACAGATATAATGCTGAGATATATTTAAAAATAACCAAATAACTTGTGCTAATAATAACTGACATAACTGAAATAATTGCCCAGAAGATGTAAATGTTTGCAGACAAGGGTTAGCTCTCTTGTTTACCAGACCTTATGAATTTGGAACCAAGAATCTGAAGCTGGACTTAAGTAAAGGTGTGTTTTGAATGCAAGAGTTGAGTGTCTGAGATTAAGCTCTTGTAGACTGATCCTTATTGTGGGCAGGTGCTGAAGATTTGTGATGCAAATATGTGGAGTGGGGGGTTGAGATTAGAATCAGACTGATAACTAAAAGGCCAAAAGCTCAGATACTGTGGATCTAAGGGTCATGAACCTACTGTATTTATTTGCTTACAGTCCTGGGATTTTAAAGCTGTTGTCATTCCTCTGAATCAGTGGCTGGAAAGCTAAAAGCATGGAGCTAAATGTAGAGCAGGATAGGACTGCAAGGCCTTTGGGAGCCTGGGATGAGAGATTTAACATGTAACTGTGGTGCTGCTTGTGTTAATGTCGGTATGTTGCTCATATTGAGGGGTATGCACCAACTTCAGAGAGGTTTTGGTTGATAATAAAAGCCCAACATATTTGATGGGCAGAGAGTATTAACTGTTAGGATATCCAGCACATACACATAATAAACCATATGGTTGTACAAAGGGAATAGCTTTTTAAAAGAAGAAATTACTATGGGTAATTTAAAGGAGAAAAATTTTAGTATAAAAGGATATATTATTATTTAAAATGCCAGAATGCTTTATTAAATTCAGGATCTTATTTTAACTGCTGAAGATTCAGAGAAGCCCTTTTGACCTTCTACTGTTTAATGACTGTCAGTGGCAGAGCCATTATATTCATAGGCAGTTTTGCAGTACATCTCACAATACATCACCTATTTATATTAATATCTTCCACAACCTGAATCACAGCTCTTTCCTAATCAAACATTCAGTTACGGGTGCCCTGCTGAAAAGTTAATGAAATGCAGATTTTATTAGCCACAGTGGAACATGTAATTTGACTACTGAAGTTAATACTACTGCTCACCTAAACCTACACCTCTGACCACAGGAGCTGAATGTGTTTGATCTCTGAGAATGCTTCAAGAGGATAATTGGCTGATGCAGAGGAGGGAAGCATCCTGAGTTGGGTGGCTGTGGGTACCAGGTGAGAGGAGTGTTTGCCTGGGGACACACATTCTTTCCCTCTTTCTGCTGTGGTCCTTGGGACCAGATGACATAGAATCATAGAATGGTTTGGGTTGGAAGGAAGCTTAAAGATTATCTTCTTCCAACCTCCTGGCATGGGCAGGGACACCTTCCACTAGACCAGGTTGCCCAGACCCCCATCCAGGTGAAAGCTCAGGTCAGACAGTGCCAGTGTGTGCTGATGCACAGCAGGGCTGCATGCTCACCAAATGTCCACCCTGTGACACACAGTTCTATGTTAGCTGGGTGAGAATGTGCTGCAAAACAGAATTTGAAGGGCTTCGAAGTAAAGTGAAGTCAGACTGGTTTTGCTTTTCCCCTAGAAAATGTATAGGCATAAACTGAATATGGCCTTCTGGTAGGAATAGCAATAATTGTTTAAATACTGATCCAAATAAGAAATAATTGCATTGTAGCCTACATTTTTTTTTTATTGTTCTCTGGACAATACAGATCTCCCTCAAAGATGTACGTGAGCCTGTGTGACAATCCTTGCTCCTTTGTCTTTTATATTTCTATATCCTAATGAAAAGAGGCTTAAAACATAAATCAGTGTTCTGTCTCCTCCTGACTCGCCTTCAGGTTTGTGCATTTTTAGTCCATTTAGTTCTCTTTAATGACATGGATTCATGTGGTGAGGCTGTCTGTGGGAGCATGTTTTTGTGTTTAGCATTAGCAATAGAGAATGTGCAGTTTGCAGAGGAAAAGGAGCTCAACAGCAGGTGGAGCAATGAACTATTTACAGCTCTGTATCCTGACATTACATGTGCTTTATTATTTTGTACTTGCTCCTTCTCCTTTTCCTCACTTTGTTCAGACCAATTGTCAAACATCTGGCTGTCAAAAAAAAAAAAAGGTTGCCTTTCTATTTGGAAGATTAATTGGGTTATTTCAGTCACAGGAAAGTTGCCAGCTCGTGTAAAAATGGGAGGAGAGGGGACACAAATTCTAACAGCTATTGATTAATAACAGATGTATATTCAACGGGATAGAAGATAAACTGCTCTTTCCAGGGATTTGATGGATAGGTGCTTGCTTCCCAGTTTGCTGGGGAACATTGCAGGCACCTCTGTGAGGCTGCAGAGGGTGTTACCTCATAAATTTCCATTGATTGCACAGTAGTGAGCATTGATCAGGTCTCTGCTGCCAGTCAACTCCTTACTCCTGCTGCTGCCTCTGCCAACCTTTCTCCAGTAGCAAATAACAGTTTCCAAAGGCTGTTTTTCCCTGTTTCTTTTCTTTTATGTTATATCTTTGTGCTATTAAGGACTGACTTGAAACGATGTATGTTCCTGGAAAAGATCAAATCCTAGAAAAATCAGCCCAAAGAGCATGCTGTCTTTATCAATTACTTTGCCTAATGTGTAAAGTGTCCAGCAGAGTGTATAATCCAGTGTTTTGGTCAATTAGTAAATCAATATAATCCAAAGCAGATTTATAAACTGCACACAGACAACCTGGGGAACAGGGTCTTTAAAGCTGATAGCATCAGCCAGCATGTCTGAAGTAATAATGATAAAAGGACTGGTAAGAGAGTAACTAAATGCTGGATTGCTTTGTAATGCTAGTGTGAATAAAAGGCTGCTTTTATACGCAACGTGAGGAAAAAGCATTGTTGGGCTGCCGTGGGGCTTTTGTGATTCTGTGTGTGTTAGCTGTATGTGGATAGATAGCTACCTCTGCCAGGGAGAGTAGAGGGAAAATAAAAAGAAGCCAAAGAAAAGATTGATAGAGGAAGTAGTAGGGAACTTCATGAAACAGTAATTCCTAATCCACTTGCAGAGGTATCCTGAAGTGTTTCAGATGCTCTGTGCACATCATGCACCATAGGAGTGGTTCAGGTTTTTGTTCTCTTCTGTCATTGGCATTGTGCTTTTTGTCTTGTAAAATTAATCATTGAAGGTTTTTGCATGAATTTTAACTGTGTTGGTCTTTGGACAAAATCTGGGTTTATTTTCAAAGATTCCCTGTCACTCTTTATCCCTGCAAGTGTCCTGGCATTTCTCTTGAATTCTGCTCTGGGGCTCACACACAACTGCATTTCAGTGGAGGCCACATCACTTTCAGTTTACTGAACTCTCAAGGACTGTATAGTATTGTCTAGCTGGATATTAATTCTTTGGTGGGTTGACAGACATTTTCCTGGTGGTTATCAACAACAGTCAAACTAACATAAAAGTCTTCTTCTGCCCAAAGAAAGCACTGTGCTTTTTTGGTTTAGTCTTGTGTTGTGCTGAGCTTCACCAGCAATACCCAGTGACCTACCCTTTTAATTTAAAAAAAAAATGTATGAAGGACAAATTTGATCCAGATGGAAAATAGCTGCTTGAAATCCAGCTCTTTACTAATTGGTGTGATTTGTGTGTGGCATTTTTTGTTTGGAGTTTTTTGCTGTTACGTGTTCGCACCCCATAAGACACACATTAAATAAAGCACCTGTTCAACCTCTCATTCAATTTTTACCCAAACCCACCAGCATTACTTCTGGCAACTGTGCTACACCAGGTATCGCTGCAGCAGCTCCAAGCAGGTGACTGAATTGCAATGCTTCTTAACCAAAGGGTGCCTGGATGAAGGGAAAAGACCACATGACTATGTGAAAGTGAATTTACTGCATGATAAATTATACTTTTTCCTTTCATCACATCAGTCAAATTAAAATTGCATAAGGATTGGTATTAGTTTCTAAATTTTACTGACTGTACAGCTGAAAGAAATGCCTTCAAGCAGAGAGAAGTTAATTTAATGAAATATTTAAACATCCTCCTTAACCTCCTCATGATACCCCTTAGATGTTTGCACTGGGCACTGGTTGCTGGGAAGAGAGATGTTGGCTGGAATACCCAGAACCACCAAATCCCTGAAAATTTCTTCTTAATAAGTCAAGAACTTCTCCCTAAATGGGCAAATTATATATGGAAGTACTTATAATAACTCATTTTAATTTATGACACATCACAACCTGCATGAAACTTTTTTTGTTCCCCCCCCCCCCCGAAGAATAGAATCATTTAGGCTGGAAAAGCCCTCTAAGACCATTGAGTCCAGCCATTAACCCAGCAGGGCCAAGTCCACCACTGAACCATGTCCCCAAATGTCACAATCCATCCAAATACAGCGGGATATGATTCGAAAGAATCTCCTTTGTAACTAGAAGCTGAGGAAATAATGGTTGTCATAGTTTAGTCACAGATATAAATATCAATGGAATATTTCATATAAGCTATGGTAAAGCCTCCTGGGAAATTCAGTCAGAGCATTTCCCTCATAAGCCAGAAGCTCATTTGTGTTTTGTGCAGTCAGTCACATTTCTGGAGGAAAGTAACTGTTTTTCAATGAAAATTTCAAGGAATCTCTGTGTTGTATGTCATGTGGTCTCCTGTAACTCATTTCATAAGGGTATCTCTCTCAATCAATTTCCAAATTCTAAAATTACTTTAAGATGTATTAGTCACAAACACTCACTGTGTTTTAGAAAACGCTACAGATGTTGTGAAACTCAACGTGTAATTTCCAGGCATGTACAGAGAAGTAGCATTGTTCATGCGAGAAAATAATTGGTTTAATCACCTTGTGTTCTGGGCCTTAAGTGTCTTTGGATGCCTCCTGAGAGCTTTCCTGTAACAGCATCCTCCTGGCCGATGGCTCCAGCCTCTGCTGGATCTGCTGGTGGTTGCTGAGATTCCCTGCACTGTTTTTCCTCCCCAGCACAACCTTACCTGTACTTTGAAGTTATGTTGTGTTAACTCGAGACATTGTCTTCTGATCTCTTACAAAGAAATAATAATAATACAAAGGTCTTCCTGATTCCAGCTCCTCAGGCTAAATCACCTGCTGGCTGCAATTACCCGAGGCTTTCTATCACGAGCATTTTCCCATAACACCGATCTTCAAAGGAAATATATTAAGTGTTACTCTGTATTAATGATTAATTGTAACATTGTATAATGCAGTTTCTGGCTTTTCTTGTCTTGCTTAGAGTTTCATGTAACTTTGCCTGCTAATTCGTTTGGAAGTTTTTATTTGATTTGAGTTTTTTTTTTTTAGAAAATGCCAAAGTAACAAAGGCCACATAAGTGTTTTCATCTGGTTTGATCAAAAATCTATTCTGAATCCAAGGGTTTTCCAAGGGGATTAATTTTTTTAATCCTGTGAGATGCCTTGTGTACGTGACAAATAATGTGTAGTATTTCTTCTGCTTTTTGGAGAACGTAAGCAGAATTGATTTGCTCACAGTTCATACTCCCTACCAAAATTTGTGGGCTGATTGTCGGGGTGTTGGACTAGATGACTTTTAAGGGTTTCTTCCAACCCAGACTGATCTGTGATTCTGTTTTGGCTGCAATCTTGACCCTTTGCTTCACAGTTTTTGATTTGTCTTGCTCCTCCCTCCCACCCCTTCCATTCTCCTCTGCTTTTCCTGGATCTCACATCCCTCCAGTACAGCTCCTCTGCTCACAGAGTTCATATTATCAACGAGTGTGTGTTTGGGGTGGAGAAGTGTCCCCTTCACTTGGAGAGTGCTGCCATCTCAGCTGCCTTATCCAGTGACAGACTACACTCTGTCTTCTATGCCATGGAATACAGTGCTTAAAAATCTCACCCATTTAGCTCCAGTGAAATGTCATGCAAAATACAACAGTATTCACATTGAAGCATTAAAGAAAAGAATAAAACTATATTATTTGGTCAGTACAAGTAAACACAAAATAGAATACCAATATATAGAGAAAGCAGCAGAAAAATTACAGGTTAAATTAAAAAAACAACAACAACCAAACCTATCAGTGTTAGCAAGTAAATCCCCACTTCAAAAACTTTGTGGTGTTTTTACATCATAAAATCTCATTCTAAGAGGCTTAAGTAGAGATAAAATCAGCCATACTACAACTGCATCAGACCTGACTCCAGCTGACTGCATTTGTCTCATTCACTCATCACCAAGAAACTGGTCCAACTTTCACTTAGTCATAGCAAATTCAGATTTTAGAGATAATTTTTCCACCATTCAGGAGACGGGATTTACTGGTGAAGTGCAACAGGAAATCCAGACTTAGATTATAACCTGCCTTGCCACTGTATGTCATAAATATTTGGACAAATGATAAATGCCCAGCTTTTATAAATTTTCAGTGGAACTTTATCTCAGAAATGAAATAAACCTAGGAGATGACTAACGGAGAACTGAAAAGTTCCTGGGTTTGTTTTTCTTCTGGTACTCATAGTTTTGTTTTTATTCTTCTGTTAAAAGAACCCCCAACTGAAATTTTTAGTTCTTATGATAAAAGCTCTTTTGATTTAATAGATACTTTTGTTGTGCAACATTTTTAAGCGATTTGTAACAATCTTAGTCATACCCTGGAAAGTTTGACTTTTTAAAAAAGTGACTGAGAATGTCTTTTGTAGTTCTCGAGTAGTGTGGCTTTATTTAAAAAAAAAAAAAAAGAAAAGAGAATTTAAAAAAAAACCCTCTGGAGACATAAAGGTAGAACTTTTTTTCTAACGGTGACATATACATGTTTTTCATTTACCTCTAGATTTTGGTACTAACTTTGACAGCAGGAAATTAAATCCAAATATTTTTGCTAGCATATTGAATCCATGAAGGCTGCCTCTTGGAATTTTACAGCACTATCAGATTCAGTTCTGCCACCGTCCATTTTGCAGCACACGAGACTTTAATTATAAATGAGTATTTTCCTGTAGCACTTTGGGATGCTGTGTAGAGCTTTGTGTTTCCCAATATTTATATTCTGCCTCAGTCTCCTCTCTTTAGCCCTTATGATAGAGGTTACCATCTTCCTGCAGACAATAGTAAAGCTTATGTGTATATGGTTTTCTGTAGCACTCACAAATGTTAGAGAATAGCTTACTCATACCTTCTAGACGGTTGGGTTTGTTTTCTTTAGGATAATTTTTTGTGTGTATATGTTTAAATAATGTTCTCCAGGGTTGGGGTGTGCTGGCCCTACCTGATGCTTCAAACGCCACATAATTTCTATGAGAAATAGTTCCCAGTATTACAGCTTGGCACTCTTCTTTTGGGTTTACCTAGAGCTGTAGAGGAGCAGCCTAGAAGCAAATACATCATAAACCTGTCAGGAGTTAGGTTAGATTTGCATTTTTTTTCCCAGCTTGATGATAGGTAGTAGCCTTAAAATATTGCAAGAGTGACACAACAAACCTGAACTGTGTTCACTGGGCACCTTTTCATTGGTGGGAGATTTGTAGATTTTCATAATATGGCTTGATGAGCTTTCACTTTTCCCTCTGTTTTTGTCAGTGTTGAGTCTTCCTTATTCGAGTATGTTCATTACTCTCTTTGTGACAAATTAAATTAAGAATTTTTGCTAACACCAGGCTTCTAATGGTACCTAAAAATAATTTCAAGACCAACAGCATGATGTCTTTCAGTAATTGTTAAATAGGAGTGAACAGAGAAGGCTAAAATAAGAATCAGGCCAATTAAACCTCTCTTTGATGGTAGTGGTGCCTGTAATTAGAGATGCTCAGGAAATGTTTCTCCCTCACTCCCCACCAATCCCCACCTTTTTTCTACCATGGGATGATGTGGAAAGTGAAGGGAGAGAGCACCCACCTCAGGCATTGTAGTGCTCCTGTGGAAACCTTCAGCACTTTCCCCAGAATGTGAAACCTCATAGTGAGGTTTTTAGAATGCCTTTCTGAGAAACTTCTTCCCCTTTTTTTTTAAGAACCAGTGCTTTCTGAAAGAAAACAGTTTTTCTCAGAAAATCTCAATAATGCACTAGTTGTGGTAGTGGAGGAGGGATATTAAGTGTCCTGTTCTGTGAATTGAAGACCTGTGATTAGCAAGTGTGGCACTAAGGATGCACACTATTCTATTGTATCAGCAGTCTGTGGGAGACTTACTTTAAAAATAAGAGCGATTTACCTCTTTCAAAAATGTTTATTCCACATTACCTAGGTGAGAAATTACATGATGAACTTCACTGTGGGTGAACCATAATCTTCACCTGCAGCTCAAGGTGGAACACAGTCTAACCTGGAGTCAGGAGGCTGCTTCTGTAACTAACCTGAGAGACCTGTGCATGGCACGGGGAGATACCTGCAAGGAATTTTTGTGTCTCTGTGATCCTCACTTTGCCAACTTTTTCTAATAGGTAAAAACCTACTGGATGCCATAAGGTGATTGCAAAAAAATTATTTATTATTCTTTTAAAATATATTATATTTCTCTATAATCTAGTTTCTCAAGAGATCAGTCTTCTTTGAGGGAGCCTTAAAATGAATATCTCTAAGAAATGATCCTTTCATTCAAGGAATGTCTTATAAAATGCAGGTTATGAGCATCAAGATGATATTTCTTACTCTTTACTAGGCCTTTCAATCCTGCACTATTTGCATCCTTTATCTAACCAATTTCTACCTTCAGGGTTGTCATTTTCTCTCTGCATGGAGAATTGCAAACCTTGTCCGTTTGAAAGATCTTTTGCTTTTGTCTGTTTTGGTGTTTCTTCCTTTCATCCTGGCTTAGGGATACCTAAGAGGGGGTGTTTTAAAACTCTTAAGACTGAATAGGATGTTGAAGGTAGGAAATAATGTAAGACTGTCTCTTCAAAAATAAATTCCTATTTGTGAAATGTAAAAGCTTGCACTGAGCATTTGTCAGTTCTCATTGTTCAGTAGTGGGCATGTGGTACAGTTGTATAATGTAAATTTAGCAGGATAATTTTTTATTTTTTCTAAAAAAGAAACTTTGCACTGACTTTTCTCAGTGTGAACAGATTCCAAAGTTTTCAAGGTTTTGTTGCTCCTAGACTTTGTATGTCACAGCAGTTTCTAGTGTCTTGAATGTGGCTTAATTGGCTCCCAGATGTGAGAACAAAATGGACCCTTTTTTCAGTTATCTGTAGAAAACATGGACATATGCAATTACATCGTTGGAGTGTATTGATTGGGAACCCTATAGACTGTCTCTTTTTCTGTATCAGGGTTTTCTTTTTACAATCAGCGAGAATTTTGTATGGAAGTTGTCAGGAATCCGGTGGGGATGTGTATTTCCTATTCAGTGAGAGGTCCAAAACCCAGCATGACATTGTCTTTGCAGTAAATTATATTTTCCCTGAATTCTCTGCATTACAGACTGGGGAGTCAGATCAAAACCTGGTGCTCACAGTAGCAATGCCTGTATCATATATTGTCCTCTAGTGATAATATTTTTTAGCATGGCACCTAAATAAGGACAACCCCTTACAAAAGATTGCAAAATAAAAAGAAGAGGGCTTTCGTATTACTGAATTAGTTTATTGGTCTAAGTGGGTTCTCAGGATTTGTTTGGTTTTTTTTTTTTTCTTTAAGCTCCTCTTCTTGATCCCCTCAATTTAATTGCTAATGTGAAATTTAGCTCTGGGGACATTTTTAAACAGACACCATTAGCAAGAATGTCACTCCAGAAGTGTTACTTGATATTGTTGTCTTTTCTTGGTGCTATTAGTAAAGGAGTCTTAATGGGGCAAACACACAAGTAACTCAAGATCACCTTCACCCAATCAGCTACAACTAAAATACTTCTTACATGTTTTAAACCTTCTTCCCTTGATGAAAATTCATGGTAACAGAGGAGAGGTGAGTGGTGGTGATATAAAATATATGCCATCAGGCACAAATATGTTTTATGAACTTGTGTCACATGAGGCCTTGGGAAATCTTATACACATGAACGCTTTCACAAATTATGTTTATCTTGTACGTGCACAGGAGCAAACTACAATTTTCTAGTCTTCAGGGTATCTGCAAGTGGGTCTGTTCTTGCTGATTCAGTCTGAGCTAAGAAATATATCAGTAAGGCTCTAGACTGTGCAAGGTCACTTCAGATGGATAGAGTTGTATGAAATTTCTTGTTGAGACATGAAAGCAGATAAAATTCAGGTGGTTTTACTCTTCAGTATGATGTGAATTTCTTACTAGTTCAGGAAAGGTAAGTGAAACGACTAGTTGGAGTGTCACAGAAGTGATTAAAATGTTCTTCCAGATTCTACTGTTACAGTAAGGGAAGGAAAGCATAGTTTCAGAAAGAGGAAAGTAAGCCCAATCACCTCTGAGTAAAACTGGCAATTTTCTTTTTACCTCTTTCCCCACAGAAAAGATGTTAGAATCACGTTCCGTAGAATGGAACAGTCAGAATAAGAAGAGAGTTAAATATTTAGGTCAGTTTCATGAGGCTTAATTACAGCATTATATATTAGATGCTTTCCAGCATTAGCAGCAATGTCTTCCATGCTCCCTCTCCCCTCTGCAGCTCTGGAACCTGCAAAACACAGTATCACATCACTTTCAATTGCATTATAACTTCTAGTTATGGATATGGTGCAATTCCTTCACTTAAAGGAGTTTTTGTTCACTTTTCATCTTCACTTTTCGTCTCACAGAGCGGTGATCACAGTGTGACAATATCTGGGTTGCATTTGGTAAGTTTTTCCAAGTATCAAAAGTATTTTTGAGGTTTTTCAGGTTAGATACAAGCTGTGGCATTTTGAGCAACGGCAGCAGAAGGAAAACCACGCAGCTCTGAGTAATTTGCCATTTCCCAATAACCTTCCAAATAGAACTGAGTGGGTTTTGCATGGCTTTCACAATTGCTTTGAAGAGCGTTCAGCTGCACCTCTCATGTTGAAACAGCCTTGTGCTTAGGTTTCCCACACACCAGCCAGTAGTGTGTCCTAAGTAGTCTTCTGCAGGGCATTCCCAGACTCATATGTGAGAATTTAGTGGTTGAACCACTCCTATTTCTTCCATGCAGCTGCCAAACCAGTTGTTTTAGCTATTGACTTTCCCTTTTAATCTTTGCTGTCTTGGTTACTCACGTGTATTAAAGAACGAATGTTAATAACTCGGATGATGACAGAAGTACCGAACACAAACTTGTTTAAACTGGGCATGTAGTTTGAAATTTATAAGAGGAATCTTCAAGTGGGAGCAAGTTCTTCACCAACAGTGTTGAGGGTTCTGTTAGCTTTTCAATACCTATTTGAAAGTAGGACTTCTATATTTTCTTCTCAATCCTGTGTCAGAGAAAATCTCCTCTGAATTAATATAAACTTGCTACAAATAGGGAAACAGGACCTGCAGGGACTATGAAATATGTGGCATTTCCCTTGGGAAAATGGTATGGAGGGGTGTAGTCAATGCCTGGTCCAGGAGGATCTGCTGAGGAACTACTACATGTTTCTCCATGTGTCATAGCCAGCAAAAAATACCCCAAAGAAACGTGAGAGCTGCAGTAGAAGACCAACCACCACAACAGTATTGCACATTATAACGCCAGAAGACAAGAGCAAAAGAAATAAAAGCCATGGCCATTTGTATATCTGCCATAGAAGCCCATTGATGAATAATATTCCAGCAGTCCTAGGAATGGGTTTTCATGGACAAACCAGAAACATCAGTGGTCTTTGCCACTCTTGGGACACATATTTCATCCCTATGGCATTGACCATATCAACATAGTTTGAAGTATAATTCCTGATGAACAATCCCTTAAGCTCCCTGCAGCTGTGGGAAAGTCTCTCATTATGTTCTGCAGGGCTTAATTTTCCATGCAGGGCTGTTCATGTTTTTAGTTCAAGGAAGAAAATTAAATAAAAGCCTTACTGATGAGAGATGTTGGAGGAAAAAAGACTGCTGGTGAAAATACACTGAGAAAGGAATCAATCCTTGTTTAGGAGAGAAGATGCTGAAGTTTCAATGTGTCTTAGATGGCAAAGGAAACTGCCATTCGAGTGTTATTGAAAGGCTTTCTCTTTCTCTTAGCTCATATCAGTGTGTCTTGATGCTTGGGGGGCATATTGTCTTCTTTGTAAATCAGTGTAGTAGGTGTGGTCCTTACTAGATGCCTTGTGTTGTGGTGGGAGAAGCTTTTTTTAGTTTGAGGATGGTAAAGGATGACCTTACCGTTATTTTCTTATTTTCAGCTACTTTTCTCCAACCATATTTGTGAGTTGATTTTGGCTCACTGTCTTCAGTGATTGTTGGGTAGAACTGCCAATGTAGGAAACCAAATCTAAGGGTATTAGGACTGAAAATATTTGATACTTTCTTTGTGGAATTGATAAGACTCTCCTTATAGTCTCTTGTAAATGGTATAATTAACTTAGCATCATGATCAGCTTCCTGTAATATTCTTTAAAAATCTGTCAAATAACAGATTTTGGAGTAGTAATCACAGAAGTAATGGAGGAACACATAATAACAGTAATTCCTATAGTATTTTTGTGGTTATATTTTTTTCTTGTTTGTTAATAAATCTTTGATGTGTTAGGACACTGTTTTGCAAAGCTTAGGTATTAAATGGAGAACTTGTCCTTTGAAAGTTGGTATTGGTGAATAGTAAGCATAGTAATAAAAGAAAAAGCCATAGTACAAGCTCTGGATAGAGTGAGAAGAAGAATAAGGCCAAGGCACTCAGTTCTTTAAGATCTGTTTCTGCTGTATTTAAGTAAGCATGGGACAAAGTTTTAGTGCAATTGAAAAATAATGAATCTTAAATAAATACATAGTGGCAGCATAATCAATGCAAATCCACGTAAATAGGTAGTCATGCTGAATTGGAATGTAATACTACTGAATGGACTGCTCAACATTTCATTAACTAAAAAGACTGAAGAACCTGTTTACTAAGAAAAATATCCTTTATCCTATACCAGTTGCTCTGGGTTGTTAATTTGGGAAGCTGATCGTTTTGGACCATTAATCATAATAAGTAG
The DNA here is from genome assembly GCF_001604755.1 of Lepidothrix coronata. NCBI lineage: Eukaryota > Metazoa > Chordata > Aves > Passeriformes > Pipridae > Lepidothrix > Lepidothrix coronata. The sequence goes on along the minus strand of NW_016690322.1, from coordinate 579,199 downwards.
AGGCAGATTTAGTGAGCTTTAGTGCAGTTCTCAACTAGATTAATAGTTGTGTAATCCAGTGTTTATTAATATAAATGAAGTAAATTAGAAGCATGACATTATAAAGAGGAGAAAGAAACTTCAGGAACTTTCCTGGATCGTCCCAAAACTCCATTAATTTACATCGACAGGTTGTTCTTCAGTAGTTTGCTTTGTTTTGTTTCAATCTTTTCTTCCTCTCGTGCTAATAAAGGTGCTGTTCACCAGGGAGAGAAACATGTGCAATGACCTCTAACCATGTTTACAGTTCCTTAATATCCATAGATTTGGGGGTTTGGGTGGAGGAGGGAGTAGAGAACTTCCCAACCATGGGAAGTTGTGCATTTTTATTTAATACATATTCTTATCAGGAAGATCATGTTCATTCCCCTGGAGGCTCCGGGCCAGGATTGCCAACACATGCGGGATTTCATGCGTCAGGAGACTCCCACCCCAGAGCGGTGGCAGCAGTTTGTCTGTGAGCTTTCCATGCAGGAGCTTTAGACAAGAAATCCCCGTGCACAGCGATGTCTCCTGGCTGCTTCCCACAGGTAGGGAGGAGGGAATATCCCTTCTGCTGAAGAGGTGACTGCTCATCTGTCTCTGTCTGGCTTTGCTTCAGAGAGGACGTGGTGCGCGATGGAGTGGAGAGGTGAGAGGTTTTCCTGAACTCTGAGTTTATCATTCCTTCCCCGAGGCCAGACGCCTTCAGGAGTCTGTGTTCTCCCACTTTTGGGGTTCCCAGGGCAGATTAATGCTTGCTTGTAACAAAATGTCCCACTTGAGCTGACCCCTCCCTGGAGTTCGAGCATGTGGTCAGAGGGTCTGTGTGTGATCCTCTGACTGGGAAATGCAGATTTCCAGGGTTTGTGTTAAACTTGTGTGCACCTTCTTTTTGAGCTGTGTGTGTAGTTGAGGGGGAAACTTCAGGTTTCTTTAGGATTAGCATGAGTTTCTCATTATAAACTTAATGTTTCAGCACTTCAGAAATGAAAGGCTCTCCTGCTGGCCTGCTTGAGGCTTGTCGATTCCAATTCCAACATCTCTCTTTCAAAGTCATTTCTTAAAAATTAGGAAGAAAATTACAAGAGTTTCACAAGGTTAAAAGACTCCTGATAGCTGAAAACATCTATAAATTAAAAATCTTCATGTGCATTTAGCAGCTGGAGGAAATCTGCATGTGTGTGCATGTCTTTTCTTATGTCTCCACCAAAACCCACTAATCAAACTGATCCACTGGTGCCCAAGAGCCATCAGCAATTTCTTTGTGAGACATTTTTTTCCTTTTAGAAGTAACTCCCCTTCCCCCTGAAATGGGAGGCTTGTTTTTAACAGGGTAGTTCTTGACCTCCTTTCACCTTTTTGTTTTGGATACACAGGCTTAGCTTTGCATTGAAAATCACATTACAAATCTAAATATTAATAGAAAACTTCTGAGCTTGCTACCAGGAAGGCACCAATTGCTTTATTTCTCTGTTTTGAATGGCAACTTCTTCTAATGCAAAACACCAGGCAGTAGTTGTAAAGAAGATAATTTCCTATCCAATCCAGGCTCCTGGTTACAAATCACCTGACAAAAATATCACAAAGAAGTAGTTGTGTGACATGTGCTCGGCTGTCACTCCGGTTATTCCACAGCAGCTTTCCAGCGAGCAAGTTGGGAAATAAGACCTGCTTTCCAGTGGAAGCTCCTTAGGGTAGGTGGTTTCAGTTTTGCCTCCCTTGATTTGAGTAAGACAAGCCTGTTTGCAGTTGGGAATTCTTTTGGAGCGTGCCTTCACATGCAATGTCTCATACCTTTTTGGATCATCTTAAAAGAAATCTATACCTGTAGTTGACCTACTTTATGTATGCAATTATTCCACTGTGCTTGGGTGTATGCACATTATGTTCTCGTCTCCGTATTTTTTTTTTTCCTAGTTTGGCAGTCATTTTATTCCTTGTTAAAAAAAAATAATTTGGTTGGTAATGGGAGCTTGAGTTTGGTATTCCTATTGTTAAAATTACTGGCCAGAAGAATGGAGGCAGGAATCAGGCGAGCGCTTTGCAAAATCACAGCCCATTCACTGCTTTCTCAGAAATCCTGCTGGATTCATTTAGATGTATTTGATAGTGATGGGTAAGGCAACTGGAGTCCTGCTGAGAGCAAGTGAAACAGCGGGGATTGTTGGTTCCAGTTAAAAATGTACCTGTTTCTAACCAGAGTTTGATGCTGCAACATCTCTATATCTGTGGATCTGCTAAGAGACTTCCAAGAGCTGATGGGTATCTTGTGCCTAATTATTATCTTTTGGGTGATGCCAAATTTACTTGAGTTCCTGCCTCCCTGGCTGTAAAGCTACAATATTCTTTAAAACTCCAGAGTTTGCAACCTACATAGATTAAGTGTTTCTGGGTCAAATTGCATCTGAGTGGGACGTACATAGAGACAATTCAGCCCTGTAACAACCTGTATGCTCTGTGATCCAGAGGATTTTAATAACCAGCTAAAATTGAAGGATGAAAGTAGTTTTCCTGAAGACACTGAGTCACGTGGTATTTCTGGCTTAGTAGTAGCACTCTTAACATACTGCATGGCCTGTTCTTTAGTCAATATGATTGAAAATCAGCAAATCTCTTGAACTGCCTTACACTTGTTTTTGGTTAAAATTTACTCTTCTCAGTTGTGTTTAAATACTTACTAATATGGGAAAGAATGACACGTTACTTGCCTTTTGTTATTAAGGATATATAGGTTATTAGGCATCTTTATGGGACATCAAAACCAGATTATAGATAAAATGAAATATAGGAGTTTTAAACCTAGATATAGTAAATTTTTGGCAATATTAGCATATACACAGGGAGGACCAATAACTACTAACTTCTTAGTTATACAGTATCTGTACTGTTTAGTGATTTGGTTATAGTACTTTCGACCCTCATGTTTTGCTTTACATTTTTCCCATAAATGTTGCTTTTGTAAAGCTACTCTGATAAATTCTTTCCTGTGTTTTCCAGAGTATTGCCTTGCCCCTTGGCTATCATAGGGAAACAGCTGTGATTTAAGACATCAGCTTTGCTATTAACATCAAGTGGCTGCATAACAGCTATGAATCATCTTTATGAATGTGTTCTGACTAAATCATAGGACTCATTAGGTGTGGATGGATGGATATCTGAGAAAGTGATATGGGTAATAGGCTGTCTTCTAAGATAATGAAAAAGTTTTCACCTTCACTTTTCTTTATATGCTTGCCTTGGAAATGGTGGCTCCGATACAAAACTTGCAAACATGCAGCTGAAAATGGGTCTATCACTGCAAATCCAGTCACACTCTAAGGGCTGATTCATATGGTTGAATGGTCATTATTCACAGCTGGGACTTCTGTAGCAGAGTATTTTATCAGACAAGAACAAATTAAGTTTGGTTGTTTGTTTTTTTTTTCAAGGTGGAAGTTCTCTGGCACCTGATGGCCAAGAAAGAATCGTCCCTCATGTTCTTGTAGGAAGGCAGGGAGATTTGGTGTAATGAATCTCACAGGAATGTGCAGAAAACAAATTTCCTGAATTTCTGTTTTACCAAAACAGCCATTTAAATAGCAAGCATTCCTTCCACACGTGGTCTCTGTGGGAGAGTATTTAATATTTTCTTTATAATTTATTTATTTCAAAGAAATTATTTTATTCTTCTACAGAAGAAGCAAAGGCAGAAGAAAATTGCCTCTTGGCCAAGTCATATCTCTTAACCCAGCAAATACAATTCACCCCCCAAACGAGTTAGATTAATCTTCTCTTCTTGATGATGTTTTGCTCTAATCAGATTTTTCATAATTGCTCTCTAAATACTAATTTTTTTGGATCAAGCTTTCAATTTATTTGCTGCAAAGAAGGGTTATTTAACAACAAAAAACCAACAAAAAATAGCCTGAACATTAAATGCCCTAAGACACGAACTCATTAGAAGCACATACTGAGATTGATTGGGCTGATAGTGATGGTGATGATAATAATAATAATTGCATTACAGCAGTACCTGAGGATCCTAGCTGAAAATGAGGTTCTCATTCTTGTAGGTGCAAAACTAAGATCCTCTCCAGCTCTAAAAAGCTTCAAAAGGAGAAATAAAGTGAGAAACAATGAGAGCTTGAATACAAATCTTCCCTTCCTTTTTTTTCCTTTAATAAAAAAAAAAAAATAAAAAAAAAATTAGGAGACCTGTTTGAATCCTAACCAGATATAGAATCTTTTAAGTTGGAAAGACCTCAATGATCATTGAGTCCAGCCATTAACCCAGCACTGCCAAGTCCACCACTATGCCAAGTTCTGTTCTTCAGCACCCTCAAAAGAAGCAAAACATTTGTCAGAGCATTCATATGAAACAGTGCCATGCAGGAGTATGGCAAGTCCTGCCCTCTGATTTGTACTAAGCAGTTAATAAAGAAATGAAATAATGAATGGTGCAGGTTCCAACTGAAATGATGCACACAGTGGTAGTAATAAGCAGGAGCAGATATGCCTGTTTGAAGGATTAATTGAGGTTTGTACCAAGCTATTGCTTTTACAGTCAAGCAGATGTCAGTGGGTTGCTTTACAGGATATTATGATATATGAAACCAGAGGCTTTTGAGTAGTAAAAATTACTCCTGTCAATTCGTCTTTGTGTATGGCACTTTGATATATCATTCACAGCTTAATTATATTGTCATAGTTGAGAGATTAAAACAAAAGTCAGGTTGACTCTTGCTTAAAACTCTCTCTGAAATAATGCTCGTAGGTGAAGGGGGAAGAAATCCATAAGATCTATATAAAATTCCATTGTAATGTATTGTGCCATCAATAACAGGTTCCTTCCATCCAGTTTCGCATCGTGCACTTAGGGAGATATTCATCAGCTATCACTCACTGCACAGCAGCACAAACATCTAACACCAGACATATCCAGAAAAAAAGCGAGAGAGTGGGAATTGTCCTTTGTACAACCCTTGGAGTGGCTGGGGCATGGGTTGTGCCAAAACCCACTGGAATTGGGGCAGTGGAACAAAGACAAAATCCATTGGTGCAGGTTTATGGGTCTGACTGTAAGAAGTGTCTGATAACCCCATCTGGGAAGGTCTGGCTGTCACATCCACACACAGTGACACAGGTACCTGTCTCCAGAGGAAACTGTTGGCTGCTGGGAACTGGAGCCCCTTCAGCTGCCCCAGGGAATGGGACGGGAGAAAGACTTGTTTTGGATCTCAAGCTGGACTCGGTTACCAAGGAGACATTTTTGATTTTCGAGTTTGGCTTTTGACTGGCGAGTTACACATGGCGAAACAAACTCTGTAATCAAAATAAATTGCAGTATGTCATTTAGGCATGCAGGTTTTGCGGCTTAATTGTTATCAACTACATTGATAAAAGCAAAACCAATTGAAACCCAAAGCAGAATTTTCTGTGTTCTTAGAGTCTGAGTTACTCTTTGTGATTGTGATTTTACCTGCATCTAATAAGTTGCTCTTCTGTGAACCTGTTGGTTGAAATGAATTGCATGTGGGTACCTAATAGAGGTCTACATGGTATCCAAAAAAATCTGTACAGTTAAATTAGGCTGAAATTTTTCAAGATGCTGTGTTTGGCATATTGCTCCTGTAGCCTGTGTTTCTGGATGATGCTGTGCTGCATAGACAAATTAAATGTAATATAAATGATTACTGCCAGGTGCTGCATTAAAAAAAAAAGTAATTTTAATATTAGACCAGTAAATGTAAATTAAGATAAAGTTATTAGTACAGTTCATGGTATTATTTGTGGCACATGTTTTATATACATTAATTCGAATGATGGGTTGAGGCATGCACTTAATTTATTTAACGACTTCCTGCTGTAGCTATGATTTTGCCCATGGGTGGCTTTCAGAGTGACAGCTTGGAAGGCAGAGAAAGGTTGTTTATCTTTTAACTTCAGGATGAGAAGGTAAAGGTGTGGACAGGTAGAGGTGCTGGTGATGATGCCAAGTGGTGTATGCTTGATAAAAAATGGCTATTGAGGATTGTTTTAATTGAAAAGGGTTACTTTCAAACACTGTGGAACTCTTTCTGTGGATGCAAAGGTAGAGCTGCTCCACAGTCACCTGCCTGGGGATGTGGCACATGTTGACAGAACACTTTATATGTATGTAAGCAAGTAGATTAGTGGAACAACAGTAAAAAGTTCAGACATACAATCTGCTTTACTTATTTTACCATTAAAGATTAGACTGGCTGTCATAAATTATTAATGTGAGCCTTTTAACTGTACCAATTTGGTGCTTCTGCTTTTCTCTTCAGTAATTTAATGAAATTGTACTTGTTTCCCTCACATATTAAAGAGCCTGTGTAATAAAACAACAGAAAGAAAACCTTATGTGATTCCCTGGATACCTGGATGTAATGAAAGGGATTGGAATCTAGTGTTTTAAGATATTTGCTTTGCTAAAACCAATTCCTTCCATGCAAAGTACTTGTATAATTTAGGTAAACACCTTTTTAACCAATTTTACATGTTTGGAAAAAAACCCCCCGTATAATATGCTCTAACTTTGTAAGAATTCCGAACTGGTCGATTGCCACAAATTGCTTGTAGAGTGTGTGGTGAGAAAATTTTTGGAAAGCTTCTGATCAAATTCAGAAAACAAACCTTCAGCATTCAAAAATCAAAATTTCAGCATTCTAGGGAAAGTGAAGATTTTTTCCCATGCTAAGAACCCAGTTTGAATGAAGTTAGATCTGTGATCTGATACTTAATGTGTAATTTGAGGCCCTTGCTCTGTGTAGAAATCTTGTTATTTAGCAGTAACCTGCTGCCCCTGAGGCACAGTGTCAGTTTATGTACAGTGTATTTAGTGATGTGTTTTGGGTGCACTAAATAAAATTCGGATTTTTTTTTCTATTAAAGACTTGTTGAGAACAGCTATCTTTCTGAAGAGCTTTTCACATCTGTTCTTATCTTGCTGTTTATTTGTCTAGTGCTATATCTGTGTGCCAAGATTCCTTTTTCTAGCCTGTAATAAATTTCTGTAGGATGCTGCTGAATGCTGTTGTTAATGTGGAATTGCCTGGCTTGACTTGGTGATACTAATGCCTTTTGGGTGAGCTTTGTCCATCTGACTGAGACATAATAAAACCAGTAAATATTTCTTTTTTAGTGTGTGGGTAGTTTGCTTTTTAAAAAAGGAAGAGGTGGAGTCCAATGCTATGTAGTGATGGTTGGCATAGTAATATTGTTGTTCCTTTATAAAAGCATTCACTGGGCAGGAGACCAGAAGCGAGAGTTTAGCTATTATTAATCTCTGGAATATTTAGTCTTCTGTTTTTGGCAGGATTTGCTAATAGTGTTTCGCCTGAGTAACCAATGTCTTCTGAAGGAAAAAATAAACAGATTTGTTTATCTGTAGCAGCTTGTTGTGATTTTTCACTTCCTTTCTCTGCATGTATTTATTATATTTTGCATGTAACGTATAAATATTGATATCTTAGAGAATAATTTTTACAAATAACTTTTTCTAATAAGCTTGAAGTTGTCTGTGTCCATTTTCTGGCCAAGTGATATTCTGCAGTTTAGCAAACATTCTCACATTTTCCTTTTGTATTATAGCTGAACATCACTGATGTGCAATTTAAAAATTATCTTTTTTCCAAGCAGTTATGGATATTGTATTCTTAGATCAACACAGGGGACCTGAAAATTTTCAAGATGATCAGAATACAAGCATGGCCCCTGCAGGTATCACTGAGTTAATCCTCCAGACATATGATGTGTCAGAAAGGCCCACAGAGAGCTGATCTGCAAGATGGGGGGTGTGTCTGTCTCTTCAAGGTACTGATTTCAGTACTTGGTCCTTTGTTTTTCCCTTGTGTATCCAAGTGGATGTTAATTCTGCCTGCCCTCGTGAAGCATAACTTGTGTCCCACGTTGGAAAGCTTTGCCTGTCCTTGTGTGCTCACTGGGGAGGGGAGAATCCACACATGTGGATCTGCTTGACACTTGTCTCAGCTGTTCCCAGGAGTGAATAGTAGAAGGCTGGAAGGATTTGGGTAGGTGGGGCATTTTATGAGTCACAGGTGAAGGAATTTTGGGGCTAATTTGCCCTGGAAGAAGTGATCTAATCTACCTCTGTGTTTCTCCCCTACCACACTGACTTCTGCAGGTTTGGCTAGTCCCACGTGTGAAAATCATGTTAAATGTCTCCATATATGTAAGTTACTAATGAAATAACTCTCTAAAATGTTTCTATTCCTATACTGCGTTGAAGATTTTTAGTAGTTGCTGGGCTTTTAATTTTGTTCTTTAGTTGTACTTTGTAGATGTTTATGTTGAGTTATTTATTAGAAGTCTTACAGATTTTCTTAGAGTTACTGCTAGTTCTAAATTTTAGTGTTAATCTTTTTGAGAATAGAAACCCCTTGCTCTGCAGCTCCATATTTTTTTATTCAGGTAACTGTAAGATAAATGCCTAAATTAATGAGTTTTCATGGAATGTAAGTAATGTATTTGGTTATTTTTATGATGAGTGAAGTATTTCTTCTACTATACGTGATTTCAGCAGAAAAGTTTAGGACTGGACTAAACTATAGTTTCTTTGGAGATACTGCCCATTCTTGTCTTGCTGGTTTATCTGGTGGGGAATCTGGACTCATTCCTGAGTTTGCCCCAAAAGTTTTCTGTGAGCGAATAGTCTCTCCTAATTTGTTTGTTTTAGAGAAAATGGGACTAATAATTTTGTCTTGGATCAAACCTGATATTTAGCAATATTTTCAGATATTGAAAAGAAAAACAGACTTTTGTTATCTGCATACACTTTTAAATTACTGTGCTTGTAAATTACTGTGGAATTGCTACAGTAAATTACTGCACTGTAAAATACTGCTTCTCAGTGGCTCGGGAAGATTTTTTATGTACATGCCTCACTTGAAGGATACTGTAACATTAATCAAATTTATTTGAAAGGTATTATTAGATTTTGTGTACTCTGTACTGAATACTAGTGTATCCTTAGCAATGATTACTCATAAATCCCGCAATTATTCAAAGAATAGCCTCATGATTGGAGTAGCATTGACTGTGTTATCCTGTGTTATTACAACAGTATGAAAGCATTTTCATAATAACAAGGGATTTAATTGGTACAAAGACTTATTTGCAGAATGCTAAACACATTGGTAAGCAAGGCATTTGAATTGTGCATTACAGGCACCCAGAGTATTATCAGCTAATTAGGTACTGGAAGGGCATATGTAGTGTTAGCAAAGGCTGTTTGACTTGTGAACACAGTTGTTTTTCAGTATTAAAATGACTGGAACAATGATTATAAGTTTTATGTGACTTTAAGTATGGTTTATTACCTTCTGTGAACAGTTTCTAAAACATACTTTTAAGCAGTTTTCAGGGAACAGTGCACGATTAAGTTTTGCAATGAAGGTACTGATCTACGGCTAGAAAATTATGTGGAAGTGTTTACATCCGTAATAGAATGGCATAAATATTTAATTTGTTTCTAGGAAAAGCTGTTTGTTTATCAGCAGATGTATTTTGTCAGGTGTTGGGAAGTATGGCTGTAGGTTGATTGGTCCAGGTAAAGGAGGAGAGGCATTAATGGGAGTCGGATACCCTGGGGAGTTCTTCATTATTAATCTGTCAGTTTTAAATTCCATCTGTAACATACTAATCAAATGCTTGTGACAGTTTAAGCTTTATTGTCACCCTTAAACCTCTACAGAAGGAGGATTTCCTCTGAAATCTGGCTGGTTTTTACCCAGCTGTTAATTATGCCTAGTGACATACTCTGTTAGTTTTTGCTTCCTTCCAGGCCACTGTTGTCTGTAGACTTCTTTTGCTTCAAGGCTGTAGTATTTTATCCTCTCTTTTTTGCTATTCCTCACTTTTCATTAAAACTGTTGACAGAAATGGTGGCACACACAAGTATTTTATCTTTTGTTCAAACCTTTCCTTGTTTATGACCAGTCAGCTGTCAAAACCCTGTGTCTGCTCCTGTGCTACAAAGTTATCCTCGCTGCAGGCTGACTTTGTTTTTGTAAAGGAATTAAATATGTTCTCATATAGGTATGGTGTTGAAATTAGATAAAAATATGTTATTAACGCTTTGAAGAGGAGGAACGCTGTTGCTAAGCAGGCCAGGGTGTCATTTCATGAATAAATGCCTTTTTCTGTGCAAGTGTTTGTGTGAGGCTCAGTGGTGACTGTCCTCCTCCAGGACAGCACAGGGTTGCACGGAGTCCTTGTTCTTGCCTGTTCAGGGGTGCAGAAGGAACATTTGTTGAATGAACTGGCTGGAGAGATGTGTTCCACTCTCCTTCCCACTCAGGACTTGGCTTGCTAGAGCCAGAGACCTAAAATCAGGGCCAGCTGAGAAACCAGCTGCAGTGGAGCAGCTCAGCCCCAAGGGGTGGCTGTTCAGGAGGCAGCAGGGTCATGGTAAGAGAGGGTAGAGCTCATCCCCTCTGCTGCTTCACAAACCAGGCTTGGCTTTTTGGGGAAAGTCCCCAGAATCAGGACTGATGGCTGGGGTTGAAATCTTGTGGTGGTTTGGTGTTTTGTGGGGGGTTTTTTGTTTGTTTTGTGGTTTTTTGTTTGGGTTTTTTTTGTTTGTTGTTTTCTTCAAAATGAGGTTTCTCTGGCAGATCCTGTGCAATAGTAGTGCCTCAGTACCTGTCGTGGTGCTTGAACTTTGTTGTCTTGTTAAATTGTGCCTTTACTCTAGATTAAGTAGATATGAAATTGTGCCTTTGCTCTAGATTAAGTAGATATTAATGTAACAGACTAATTTTGTCCTCCAGAATGTTTATTGTACCTTTGCACCAAACAAATTAAATCCAAATGGCAGAGCTCACTCTTGTTGTGCTGCTGGCAGGTTATTTACTGGTTTGTCTGGGAGCAATGTCAGGAAGTCCTGAATTCCCCCTGCCTCACCCGAAAAAGTCTTTCACCTATTAGCTCGAGTTGGGATGCATGAACTGCTTATGGGGGGATATATTTCACAAGTACAGCTGAAGGTAAAGGACTGACAGTATTATGTTGTAAAACCACGCTGCTGGCAGACCTGGCAAGGAAAGGATCTCACCCATTTAATGTTTTTTTTTTTTTTTCTCTTCCAGCTGTTGGTGTGCCAGCTTTCCAGGGTGTGGTGATACAATTTGCTTATCTAATGGCTGTAATTAATGCGTGAGCGTAGTATCATTGTAAAGATGGAAAATGATTAACAGCAATAAGGCATTTTATTACTGTTCTATATAGTACTCTTCAGCCAAATTATTGTTAACCCCAGATGTTTCATGACTTTTTGATAATAGCGTGGGGTGTTTTATTCTTGGTATTAATTGGAGTTTCATTTTATAATGTAGAAGTTCATTTTGTCCTTCATTAAATAAGTTAAAATTGCAGTATTTGGCAGTTGGTGATCCTAACAGTTCTTTGTTTTTCAAGAGTTGTATGGGGGAAATTTGGATTTATGTCTTTATAGGTTGGTAGTCTGGGACAGAAAGACCTAGAGGGGGGAAACATCATGATCTCACAGCTCAGCATATAGCTAGAAAATAACTCCAAAACCAGTGAATTATTCCTGTTTTGGTTGAAGAAGCTATTAAATGGTAGTCCATGAGAGAGTTTTAAAAGAAATTGATTTCCTTACTAACAATGTTTTCTTACCTGAATAAGAGTTTAATCATATTGGTGGGAAACAAAATTGATGAACCTTTAACATCAGATGGTACAGAAATAGTGATTAGAAACTATTTGCCTACAGTTCAGAAGACAAAAATTTAGATTAAGCACAACTGAAACATTAATCTAGTTCTGTTGAATTCATGGAGAAAATCTGCTGCTGTAAAATTAATCTTACTCCTCATTTGCAGTTATGAAAATGGATGTGAAATAATGTCAGTTTAAGTCTAGTGTAAAAGTCATCAATATACATTCTTCTTTGTACCTGATGCAAGCGTGCTTCTCTTTTGGGAAATGTCCTCCTCCTCCTGTCACGTTGCTTGCTTTCTGCCATTCCCTATCAACAAAACTGTCTAGATTTAGCTTCCCAAAGCCAAGGAGGCGAGATCCCAGCAGTCAAAAGCCTGCTTAGAACAGAATTTCACCAAAAAAGAAGTGTCTCTCCCAGCTGCTCTATAGGCTTAGGCAGGAAAGACAGAGCAACTGTGTCTCCTGAAAGAAAAGGCAAAAAAAGGCTCAAACTGTGCATGGTCATTTTGCTCTCCAGCCAGGATTCTGGTCTGGGCACTTGGATCATTTGGACTTGAACTCAGGTTGCCTTTTCCCCTTGTCCTTTTCCCACTGATTTCCATAAACTGTGGCTAAAGGAATAATTTGTGGAGTATGTCTCATCTGTTGATGCTCTTGTGTGCTGTACAAATACTTCTCTATTCATTGTACTGTTAAATGAAGTGTTTTGTTGTTTTGTTTTCGGGGGGGGGTGTGTGTTTTGAGAGACCCTTGCCCCTTGAATCAAACACTCACTAGATAGGAAAGGCACTCTCATTTAATAAAAAGTTATTTTCTGATTCTGTTTCTGGCTTCCAAAAACAACAAGTTAATTAGTTCAGTCTCTGAACTCAGATTGTTACAGCCTCCTTCATTGTGCACCACCAAAATGGGAACTGTAGGCTCACAGATTCCAACACTGTCCTTCCCAAACCTCTACCACTGGGTCTGTTAGAAGAACCCCAACAGAGTCCAGTCACTAATTAGAGTGACCTTTTCCTGCAGAATTCCTAGGAGACATGTGGTGTCTGACAAAACCCATCAAACTGGATTTGTATTTCCTACTACCAGCAAGACCAAATGTTGCCTGATGTACAGTTAAATCTTTGTACTTTACATGCTTCTCTCGTTTCTTTCTGTCAGGACTGGGGCGTCAGAATGGTTGGTTCGTCCTTCTTCCAATTAGTGAGCAATAAACTGCTTCCATTTAGGCCAGATTGACTGAGGTAGGCAGGTTTTTCACTTTTGTTTCAATTCCCCAGTCCCAGTTCAGCACCTTCATGCCTCTGTGCATGAGGGCTGAGCCTCCTGGGGTCGTTACCAGAATTGCTAATTGGCTGAGAAAAATACCATCTACTGGGGTTTTAGAAACTTTATCATCCAGCTGCAGCAGTGCATCATTCTTCTCACACCTGATTTGTATTCAGTTATGAGCCTGTTCTGGGGTGTTTTGGGTAGGCTGAAGTGTTGCCATGAAGAGTTAAAATTGAAGAGTTCCAATATTGTGATGGCTTTGTGACTGGCATGGTGAGAGCTGGAGTGTCACTGTAAGTTAGATATAAGACAAAGAAGTCTTGGTGGAGTCTCTCAAAGGACTGTCCATTGTCTGTGCAAGACACTTCTGGTACTGTAGGAAGGAGGTAGTGACTGTGATTCAGCTCTTATTTACTTTAGGGCACATGTGGAGCAATTCCTGAGGTGACAGCAGTGTCCCTGACGGGTTATACACGCGATGGCACAACCAGAGCTGTTCAGTTCCTGGGGCTTCACAGGACACAGTGACTGGCCATGTTTGCACAAATGGAGAGTTATTTGACTTGGCTTAACCTGAAGTTAATGAGGGCTTCACTAACTCACCTTACTTGGTTACCTGGCATTTCATGAGCTCAGACCAGGTGACTGGAGAGTTACTGTGGCTCAGTTCATGTGGGTAATACATTAATCTGTGACAACTCTGTCATGTGCCAGAGCTCTGACTGCATTGTCTAAATGTCTTCATTGGTGTTTACTGTGTGGTATGAACTTGCATACTAATGTGTGATTTTTGAAGGTCAGCCTTGTGAAAGATTGTTATGCCTGCATTCAGAGATACTGGTACAAGTAAAAGCTGAGCAACACAAGCAGTTATAACTTTGCTGGCTTTTTACAAACTCTATGCTTTTGTGTTTGTGTGGAAGTTGTGTTAGAGCAGCAGCAGTGCTCAGGCAATAATGAGGATCTGAGATGTGCTATAGCTCACTAATGCCAAGGCTTTCTGTGATGACATCTGTCATCTCGTTAAATAGCAGACCTTTATTATGTGTGTGTTTTGGTGATTTAAATCCATGAAGGACTTGCTGTCTGAAAAAGCTGTGTCACATAATGCTTTCAGATAACTTACCCAAATGGATGCTTTTTTTTTTTTAATACATTTTTAAACATAAAACAAGTATATTGCTATAATAGAGCAGTGCAGTTACTCATCTGTGGATTGCATTTATTACAGAATTCCTTTAAAGGGAAACCAATTATTTGATTGTTCTCATCTACCAAAAAATATCAATTAGCATGCCAGACTAATTAATCTTATAAAAGCTAACAATCAAATAGAGCACATTTCCTCCCAAAGGAACAGACAGTACTTCTAAAGGTCACCGTTTAGCTGTGCACCTCCTTATATTGCACTTTCTCAAAAAAAAAAGGAGGAAGAGTAGGGGGGAAGAGGGGTTGAGTGATGAGAACTCGGTTCTCTTTGATGCTTAATAAACTTAACCTTTATCATGGTATTGAACTTGATGATCCTGCATGAAAGAGGAGTGCATGCTGCTTTAGAGGCATTTGTGCTGACTGTTAGTTAATCATTTTTATTTGCTTTATGGATACGACATGGAATATTTATTAATATTCTTCAGAGCACAGTAAATATGAAGAGAGATTAAAGCAGCAGAGGAGGAAGGATGATGGTTCCTCTGCGAGGAGGGGGTATGTGGGTACAAGTGACTGCAGGGGATGCATGTTGACTCCAAAAAGATCTCTTTCTGAGCAGTCATCCTGCCATCTAACTCTGGACATACTTAATTTCTTAGGGTGCAGTTCTAGGTATGTGATTTATACTGTTTTCTTGCAGTGCAGAAATTAGAGAAAAAATGGTTAAAGAAATTTGTCATTACTGAAAAGAAATACTGAATATTTTCTGCTTATATGCTCATACTAGAGAGTCTTTCTCTGGAAAAACAATCATTTTGAAAAGAAAAAAAGAATAAAAACGTAATACTTGGCATAGGGGTATTCTCAAAGCCTATCAAACTCAAAGCTTTCAAATTTCATCTCAGATCAGGCATCTTTTATTGCTGCATTTTAAGGAGTTAAGTATCTTTTCTCAAGTAGACTATAATTCTTCATCATACATGGTATGCTAAGTTGCTTTAGGAGGTAACTAGAGAATGAATTTTTTTTATTACTGATCCCGAAGTAGTGCCCAGAAATTCATAGGTTCCATAAGCGTTTCTAAAGATCCATTAAAATCATCCTAACCATGATAGATGGCAGGATACTCTGTTTTACGTCACGCTCCTCATCTGTACTAAAATTAAGCTCTTGTTTCCTTAATTGAATATTAAATTTATTCTATTCCTTGGTGGACTAGATTTTTAGCAAGTATAAATCTCGCTTGTGTCTGCAGCAGGTGCTAATGTTGCTCAAAATACACACCCTTGCTATGGCCCTTTTCCTAAGAAATTCAAGCATCTTTGCTACGTGGTGCTGACTGTGCAGTAAATGGCATCTGCCCCTAGATTGAAGTGAAACACGAAAGGAACTCAGGAAAACCTGAGTTCCTACTGGCAGGTTGGCTGTGGGATGGACAGCTGACCCCCTGTCTGTGCAACATTAGGGTTTAGGGTTCTGCAGATAATTCCTCGATATTGGGCCATCACTTGGAATTGAGAGGAATGCAAAAAGTATCAAAGAATTTTTCCTCATCTCTTGCTGATGGGTTTTTCGCAGGCAAAGCCAAGTGCTGCTGAGAAAGTGGAGAAAAGGGACTGGAGGTGGCAAGTGTGTGTGTTCACCAGGCAAGAATGGAAATAGGGTATGAAAAAGATAATGAAGCCCCTACAATTTCTTGCTTTTTCTGTTCTGCCTCTGGTTTCACATCAAGCTTTATCTTTTTCCCAACTTTTTTTTTTTTTTCCTCGTAACACTGGTATGTTGCAAACAACATCCTAGGTTAAGAAAGGCTGTTCACTACCTCAGGGATCCCAGCATCACTATTTTTGGTCATCTTGGGCTGAGAAGTGAGGGCAGGGCTGGTGCCAGCAGTGGAGAAGACTGGGCAAAGAACCAGTTGTCCCCTGAGCTGCTGCAGCAAAACTGGTCACTGCCACAAGCATTAAAATAATTCCTACCAGCAGCAGCAGTGATTCCTCTTTGAGGACACCCCACCTCTGTATTTGTTTTAGGAATGTCAGTCATTTATAATGTTTGACTTGCCTGTCAGTCAGTGCCAGTCTTCCCAGATAACATGAAGGGGGACTGGAAAGGCTCCTTCACATTAAAGCCTCTTTTGTCACTGTCAGTTTTGGTACAAAAAACATCCATCAGCGTCACTGGTGGGAGGAAGCTGTGCTGTCTCTGTCAAATTCCAGGGCTCCTGATTACTGGATTTTTTTTGTTGTTGTTGTTGTTGTTGTTGTTGTTGTTGTTGTTGTCTTTGTATACTCCCCCAGGAAACCCACAGGATCACTTGTCTAACACTGTGCTGGCTTCCAGGACATAATGTATAGCTTATTCCCAAAGCTTTTAAAGCCTGATGTTTGCTCTCCATGAACAGCAAATGTCTTCAGGAGTCAGAAAGCTGCTTTCAGGCTGAGTTTATTTCCCTGAGAAATATATGTACAAAACTTTTTGCTACCTTGTGTGCACCTTTATAGTCGAAGTAAAATGTGCTGGAAATTGCTGCTTTAATTTTTGTGTGGGCAGCTGTTTCATTTATATAAGTATTACTCCTTTTGAGAAATTGCTAGAAGATATAAAAGTTGAAGTTCTCTGCTGGAACATAATTCTGACGTTCATAGAAGCCTTGTATCTCCCAGACCCTGTCAGTGTGCTTTGTCTGTCACATGCTTGAACATGTCTTGCTGCTCTTCTTACAAATCTCATTCTTCCTCAGGAACCAGCTGACAGCAAGAAGTCAGTTGCTAACAAAATTAATTTAAAATAAAATAAAAGAAAAATGCAAAGCCTCCACCTTTTCCTAGAAACCAGGGAGAATAAATGGTAATGACTATGTCTTCAATGAGATCATCTCTCAAATCCAAAACAATTGGCTAAACAATATTTCTGGCCAGAGGAAGAAAAGGAAACATGGTAATGTCTCAATTTGGGATATTTGAATGTGAGCAAGACTGCCAGCCCTGAGGAGCACCCTGTGGCTACGAGGGGCTGCCTGAGGTAGCTACCAACTCTCTCTCCAAAAACCCTAACAAACCTAACAATAATAATACTAAAAGCAAACAAAAAACCTCTCCCAAACAAACAGAAAAACCCCACCCAAAATGAAAAGCACACAAACCCACCATTTTCCAACCAAGTCAATGGAAGTCCTTTACAGAATCCCATTTTCCACCATTTCAATCTGTTCTAAATAGATGTGTTTTAAGGNGACATCACCATTAGTAGCCTTTGCTCACTGCTGTTTCCTGCACAGCACTACTACAGCACAGCCCACCTTCCCTGGCTGTTTTGGGCATTTTCCAGATAATTTCCAGAAACTGAGGGGACCTTATTGCTCTCCATAACCACCTGAAAGGTGGCTGTAGCCAGGTAGGGTTGGGTCTCCTCCCCCAGGTAACAAGGGACAGGACAAGAGGAAATGGCCTCAAGCTGCTCCAGAGGAGGTTTGTTTTGGATATTAGGAATAATTTCTTCACTAAAGGGTTTGTCAGGCACTGGAACAGGCTGTCCAGGGAAGTGATAGAATCCCCATCCCTGGAAGTGTTCAAAAGTGCTGTGGATGTGGCACTTGGGGACGTGGTTTAGCAGTGAGTATGGTGCTGCTGGGGTAATGGTTGGACTTGTTGATCTTGGAGTTCTTTTCCGACCTTAATGATTCTATGGTCTATGACTGTACGAATTTATTAAGAGTAAAAGCAAATAAACCCATGTGGGCCTGATCCAGCTATATAAATTTCTGTCCTCTGGTGTCCTTCACGAGGGACTGCTGTCCTCTGCACACATCAGAGCACAGGATTTCTATAAACCTTTTTCATTGTGGTGGCTAAAGGCACCTTTGTTAAAACTTTCTGAATGACAAAAATACGTGATTTCTTGTGGTGGGTGCATTAAGTGTGAAAAACACTCTGTATGAAAAACAGATTTAGAGGCTTATTTTTGAGGCTGCCTTCATTAACTAAGAAGGCAATATTATTGAACCTGTGAAAGTGTTACACTGGTAACTGTGATGATTGAAATCTGGTTTGTGTTTGGTTTTTTTTCCCCTCTTAGATACTTGGATGTTCAGTTAAGTGTCTGTATAGTAAATAATTTAGGCATGTTATTGTACTAGCTTAAACTCACTGTGCCCAGGCTTTCTGTAAAAGGACTCACGTTTTTGCTGGAAAAGGGACATATTTGTCAGAGGGAAAAATCTGTAACATATGAAGAGCATCTTTGTGACTTTGTAATAAGGGAAGATGAAGCTGTTTGCATGCAGGGTATCCTTTTTCATCTGCTGCAAGTATTTCATACACCTCTGGCTGTAAGACATCAACAATACCTTTCCATGGCTTGCTACTTATGTGAATCATCAGTGCACAGTCTCTTTTGCAGTGGGTTTGATTTGATAAGATTCGGTACTGGAAAGGTATTACAGCTTGCAAATATTTCAGTCAGCTTTAATATAAATTTTGATACCATGCTAGAGTGAAGCCATAGTCAGAAATAATTTTACATCATGAGTGGTTCTAAATGAAAGTACTTGCAGATTATTTCCATCACATATGTGGAGGAAAGAATCTGTTTCTGACTAAATAATATTTAAGTCCATTACCCTGGGAGAAAACATTCATTTCAAGCTTCAGCACCTGTGTGGTGCTGAACTGTAGTGATGGTGATAGGCAGGTAAAAGTGCTGCTTCTCGGGAGAAACCTCTCTCCGAACAAATCTTGGGAGTCTCACAAATAGGTCCTGGATAGGTACGGTCCAATACACTGAAGCCTGATGATGCAGCATCTTGGTTTTCCCAACTTTTGGAGTCGTATATAGTATTTTTAATATATTTTATATGTATATATGTGCACACACCTATTTCTGGTATATATTTGTAAAATTTATAAGCATGTAATATCCATTCTTACAAAGGTGGCCATAATATTTTGAAATCATAATCCAAACTGCTGCCTTGAAGAAATCAGAAATCTGGGAGTTTCCCTTCTCCACATGCTGCTCCTGCCAAGGGAAACAGCCCATTTTGGAATAGCTATCCTATGTGTTGTCTTGAAAATGGGATGTGTTTTCTTTTTAGAGCTCAGACAGTTTGTGAATTAAAGAAGTGCTGGGCAGATATCAATCCTTTAAATATCCTGGGATTGACTCTGCCAATGCTCAGAGGAAGTTGACTGAATCATAATTATAGTCATTGGAAAAATGAGCAAACAATGCAGCCTCAGTTATAAAATTATCAAAATTCACATTAACATGTCTGAGTTGAGGTGAGAAAAGATAATATTTGTGTGTGTGCTTAACTCTTTATTGCAGTGGCATTAAATAAGATTCTTGGCCTCAGGATCTCAGGTTCACATTGAGCCACATGCTGCTGCATTTTGAGCCAGGGGTTTTTGCTTGAGTAGGTCAAAGAAAATAAATATAATGTTTAAATTTATAAATTTTTAAATGTCAGTTGATTTATATAGCGATTACTGGAAGAAAAACAATACCTGTTTCTTAGGGTTATTTCTTTGTTCTTTTTCTTTGGTGGAAACTGAATACTCAGAAAAAACTCAACGTGCAGTATTAAGGTATATTCTGGTTTCCAAGCCCTTTCTTTTAACATCTGTTGTTGGCTTCTGCAGAAACATTTCAAGAATGTTTTGGGTAGTTGCCTTTGAACTTGCTGTACCCGTAGCCCTGAAAGGATTTAGTGTTCAGGATTTAGGTGCAGAGCTGCTCGACATCTTGGGCTGCCAACCCAAGCTGCATGAGCAAGCATTTGCAGCGTGAGCAAATTGCATCTGTCCTTCCAAGGCTTCTCTTCTGTGAGATTGTTACTGGTACAAGAACTGAACAAGTCTGAAGTCATGTCAGGTGTGGGGAAACATTATTTGGGAGTGCACTTTTGATTTGAGAGCTGATCTGGAAATGTGGCTTTTTTTTTAGTTGCTCTTTTATTAAATCTTCAGATAATCTAGGTTCAAGTAATCTAGATTTTGTCCCTGTCCAGTGTTTCTGAAGTGGTAATCATGTGCATGGGGAATGCTAAGACATGCTGAGTAAGTAATGGCAGATTTAGCAGACCTCTGGTGGGTTTACTGTACTGGGTTGTATGAGAATGTCTTTCTGCACCTCTCTATATCCAGGCTCTTAAAATCCTCACTTTGCACACTAAAAACCTGAGTTGCTCTGTGTCTGCTGCACTGTGTAACACAGCCTTACCTACCTGGGTGTTGTGGCTGAGCTGTAGCAGCACAGTATATGGCCGTGTAAACGTGATTTAGCATCACACTATGGACTTGTGAGCCATAACCTTGGTGCTGTAGCTCCCCACTAAACCCCAGGGACAGCAATAGCTCTCTCCAGAAAACACTAAGCTGCTTTTCACATTCTGCCATAAAAACCAGTGCTTTCATTTCACCGAAGCTTTTGTATATCTGAACTGTTTGCATTTTTAAAATCAAAGATAAAGATGTACCTACAACACTTATGTTGTTAAATTTCTTTATGGTGCCTAAACCAAGTCATGGTTTTGCTACCACAGTGGAGACAGAGAAACACTGTTTTTTCCCCTGTACTTATTCTTGAACTCTGGCTGCCTTAAATTCAGTCTATTGAGTCTCATTCTCCTGCAGAACTGAGATTAGTAAAATCGTATGATTATTAGGATCAAAATTAGACATTTTTTCATACACTGGAAAGAAATTTCCACTGAAACACCTGTATTTGCATACAGGAAAAAAAAACTTGCAAGTGTCTGCCAGTTTGTAAAATTAGCTGTCAGAGTAACATATGCATGTTTATTCTATTGAGATATAGTAGGTGCACATGAAATCTGCTAAGAAACTTGCGATAATTAGGATGCTTAACTTTTTGTTCCTCTCTAGAGATGGATATGTAACAGTTTCAGATTTGTATTATAATGTATATTTAGTAATATAAAAGTATGAAAGTTAGATGAAACTACAACAATGTATTTTTTTTTAAAAAATGATACTTCTGTTCTTCACCACAGTTTGTGGAAATGCTTGGACTTCTATTAATGACCTCAGTATTTTGCAGGGCTTGAAAATTAGATTTTAAGTGAGAAAAGATACTTATTTGAATTCCCTAAACCGAAGTAACCTTTACTTTTTCAGAACTTGTTAGAGTGATATTAGCTACTCAGCAATATTAGCTACTCAGCTTCCATATTAAAAAAATAAACTCAAGAAAAACAGCAACAAAAAAGTCTTTTACTGACTTGAATGTGCCCTGACTTACTCAAAGTGAAAAGATGGAAAGAAAATATTTTTTCTCTTGTTTCTCTTTACAGCATAACTGTGTTTTTAAGATATGATGCAGACAACTCTGTAATACTGTTGTACATCTAATTTTCTACAAGAAGATTTTTATTTGAATAACAAAAGGCAGATAGAGAAGATCTATTAATTTTAATTTTTTTTTGTTGTTAGTTGTTTCTTTGTTTTAATTTAAACTCATTTTTGTGAGTTATTTGGATCATTTTTCCAGTAAGCCACAGTTGGGAGGACATATGTGTTGGTATGTTTAGGTAGAGAACCAGTCCTGTTCTTCAGTGGCAGCAGTGAAAGCAGAGCACATATTAATACGTGGTTATACATTCTGACTTTAGAAGCCTGTGTTGTTCATAGAAAATATGTGGAATTTTTATATCGTGAATAAAAGTGTTAACAAAGAATTGGGTAGTCAGGTATTAAGTAATCTCAGCCCCCTCAGGAGTTTGTGGGAATACTGAATGTTATTAATTTGAGCCTTTGGTTTCCTTGTGAAATCTCACACCATGAATTTCTTCTTGGACTAGAGACAGGGATAGCACTGGGCTTTGAGGTGGAGGATGGTTTCGGGAGGTTTTATTTGTTTGTACAAGAGCACAGTGCTTTATAAAATCCATCTGCTGTGTCAGGAAAAATTTCAGGCTTTGGATCTGTAGACATATTGCCAGAAATTGCAACTCGTGTTGCTGAAATATTCCCTTTCATGAAAGTGCATATGGGTTTATTACTTGAGCAGCTCTTTTGAAGGGGATCAGTCAGATCGATTGAAAAATGCCTGTATAAAGTTGGAAAGGCTTGTACAGGTGTGAAAATCTCACATTTTGCTGTGTTTTCTTTAACCCTTCCACTCCTAATTAATAAAGTGAAGGACTAATGAAGTCTTTTGTGTTTTTAATACTTCAGCACTTTCTGGTTGCTGGTTCAGCGTTAGTGTGGGTGATATAGGAATCACTATAAAGGAATTCTTGGATCATGAGGTGCAGAAAAGTCATAGCTCTCCTCCCAGGGCTGTGCAGGAGTTTCGGTATGAACATGAAAGTCTAAGACTACTGAGTGTAGCCACAGTTATTATTTCCATCAGTTACAAATGGAGTTGCTACTGCCCCTACTTGCCTACTGAAAACCAAATTTGTGTGTTTTTTCTGCAGGGTAAGAAGGCAAACCAGGGGAGATCTAATACTCTTCAAATAAGAGCATTTGAACAAGTAACTGCTAAAATGTCAAATGCTATACAGGCCTGTTCTGCAGGAATATGGCAGTTTTGGGTGTATGGGTTACTGCATTGTAAATGTTAACAAAAATAACAATGAGACATTAAAATTACTTTTAAACAACTAAAAAAAAATTCAGAATAATACAAATAACTAAAATTTTTTTTTAAATTTTTTTTTTAAATTTAGCAGGGTTTTTTTATGTGTTTCAAACAACTGTCCTTTTACATTGCAACATGTCCCTTTAAATTCTGAGCCTCTCTGCTGGGGTAATGCTCCTTCTCCTTCTAAACATGGTGCTGCCTTCATTGTGCTTCATCTCAGTGTGCCACCTTTGACCATTAATGCAAATTGGAGGCCAGATAAGAGTTGCTCTGGATTTAAATTGGTGCAATTCACAGCAGAATCTGTCTCCAGTTCATATTAATGACTGCAAGTGGGAGAAGCTGCCTGAATGGGGAGAAAGCTCTAATGAGACCATGTTCCTTCACCCATAGCCATATCTGTGCCACCTAATCTCTTTTCTAGACTGTCGAATCAAGTTAATTTAATTGTATTTTCAGTTAAATCCTGCAAAGTGCAAATATGGGAATAAACAAGGAATCACATTTGCATGTTCAAATGTCTTTCTTTTTGAATTCCATGCTAGCGTTTTTTCTTGGTAATTGCACTGCAATTGCTCTGTGGCACGCATGGCTGCTCCTGGGGGATGGCACTTAGTCTTTTTAGTCGTGCTTCTTGGAGCACCTGAGGCATTGCAGTAGCCCCCCACTTGCCTGGGCCTTTTTCTTTAGAGGAAGTTCAAATAAACACTGAGAGAATATTTGTTTGTCCATGCTGCTGTTAATAACAGAAGGGGATTTCTGTGCAAAGGCACTGTCAGCAAAGCAAATACAGCATATTGTGATGTTTGTATGCTTGACTAAAGGCAGGGTTTATTTTATCCTTTGAGAGCTTGCATGGAGGACAGTATTCCCACTGTGTCAAAAAGGATCTGCAGCAGATCCCTAAACTCCCTTCTTTGATAAAGTACCTTTTGTCAGCAAGTTGTGTGTATGTTGAAAATTAGCAGTTCCTTCAGCGGGAAAACCTTGACATTGAATATAATTGAGGAGGTTAGTGTCGACATGTTCCTAAGTATTACCTGTCATTTGAAATATGACAGTGCTGTAACTGCAGGACCTTGGGGACTTCAGTGTGTTGGCACTGCCATCTGACTGCCGTGGAGCCTGTGAGGCAGCTTCCGAGCCACTTCGACCCTGAGATAATTAACATGGCCCTGGAGGCTTCTGCCTCTTGCTTTTCTGCACTTGTTTAATAAGATGTTTGTTGCTCTGCTTGTCTCTGATGCAGTGGTGTGCCATGAGGGACACGGGGTCCTTCGCGTGCTGTCACAGTTAGCAGGTTTAGCTAATGCTGTGTGTGCATCCATTCCTTTCAATTCCAGCAAATTAAAATATTATCATCAATTAGCCAGCTAGGCTGAGTGCCTTGCTCCATTTCTGAGGGACTGCATGTATTTATGGTTTATGAAAGCAAGGTGACAGGAGAGAATGTTTAAAACCTGACCTTTTTTTCTGGCAATTGAGTTGTATAATAATGTCAAATCATAAAATTACATCATAGGATGCAGAAATGAAGGGCAGCACACAAGGCTTCAGGGGAGGGAGTGATTGTTGCTGTCTGAGAGGTGCAGCCTTTGAGTGGAAGGTTTATCAGCTGCCTGTGGTCAGAGAGACAGTTGTTTTAATCATTTACATTGGTCAGGATCATGGTGGTTTAGTCCATAAAGTTTTTTGGTGTGTTACTGAAAGCAAAATGTGTTTTTGATGAGATAGAGGAGGAAAAAAAAAGAGCTGAAAAGTTTGAAGTGTCTTTGTGTAGACAAGCTGAACACAACCGGTTTTACTTTTCCACTCTGTGAAACACTGTTTTAAAGGGTTTTGAAAAATTCAACTGTGTTGCTTCACAGAGTCATGCTAATACTCTGACTCACATGGCTGGGCTTCTTTTTGAATATTGTAAGAACTCAAAGCAACGCTAAATCTAAATAATCAGCTCCACTGGATGGCATGATTGACCCAGGGTGCTTTCACAAAAGGGCATTTTTAACCCCAACAAAAGCTTCACAAAGTCATCTTGTTTCTAGGGAATTGTCTATTTCATGGAAAAAAATAAACCACCTTAAAATAGTCTCCTTCAGGTTTTTTTTTTTTTGAGCAGTTGGCCTTTTTTCTGGTGTTTGTTTCTGAAGGAGACAACAAATGAGCATAACCTGGTGTGTGCAACCTCAGGGACCTGTGGTTGTAGTATTTAACTTTTCATTGCATCATGTCAGTACAAATGGAACTGGAAAGATGTCTCATTACACCCACTTAGTTGAAATATTTCTAATCTTCCTTTCTTGTGGAGAGTATCGTTCATAATTAGAACTGTGAATCAATGCCAGATAATCTTGAACAGTAAGTTTGGCTGGTTTAGAGAAATGCTTTGACTGGAGAAGCTTGGAAAATGCTATCAGATAGAGCTGCAAATATTGAAAAGTTTAACATATGCACCACAATCCACCCGTAAGGACTCACAATGTAGTAACATATTTCATGTTCCTTAGTGTATTATTTCCACTGTCATGCTAATACAGAATGAAAGAGGGAAATACAGCAGTTTTTTCTAATAATCCGGCACTAGTTCGGGAGTTAAAGCCAAGATGACTGAAAGCTACAATATTCTAAAGGCTCATTCTCCAGTTCTTTTACATTATGAATATAAATATCTTTTCAGTTATAGACATTAGGCTTTCATTGTATAGCCCACCATTAGGCATAAAACATGATGAGAAAGCTGTCTGCATTAGGCTGTTGAAATTGCACTGATTTACAGCTCTTCTGTACCCTCACTTGGCAAATATTAAGGGAAAAGTAAAGGAAAAGGGTATTGAGAATTTTACATAAGTATATTTATCTTTGACTCTTATTTAGAAGTTTGGCTGACACAGACTTTTCTTTGTTCTAAAGCACGAGTCCAACATTTGTTGTTTAGTTGTAACCTGACTACAAAATCACATGAGTACTCGAACAATTCCAATTTGATCCTTTTCTCACTGAAAAAATGTTATTGGAGGGGAAGAATAGTTTTCTCAATAAAGATAGTTAAACGCAAGATGTTCATCAACTGTGGCTTATATTAAATTAATTATTGCTTGGATTTCAGTCAGCAGTGACAGAAGACTTAAGCAAGAGAATATGCAAACATAAGACATGTTCCAAAACCTCATGGAGTGGGTGGGACTGTTCCTTGGGTCACAGCCATTTGGGCCTCTCGAGTCACTGCTGCTTTCCTTCTGCCCTGGCCTCTGCTCTGAAGCTGCAGGATTTTTTTATGGGAATTACCTAGATAAATATTGTAGTATGTCAGAAGGCTTCCAGTGGTGGAAAGAAGCATACTGTAGAGATAAATATCCTTTTTCACAAAGTCATTTAATTTGTATTTATCAGAAAACCATGAAGTTCTGTCTATTTTCCCAGTAAATGGTAGAAAATAGCCAGAATTAAGTGAGTAAAATTAACAGTAATAAAGTTAGGGAAGCATGAAATGAGAAAAAGTGATTACAGTAATAAAATATAAAAGTTTTTCAAAAAATAATAATACCCTCTTGATTTGATGAAAAACAGTATTAGTACTACTTATTAAAGAGGAATACATTTATATTACCAGTATCTCATCAATGAGGTCTACATGCTTTTTGACTTTACCTACTCTGTCCTATTAGATTATCTCAAATTAGTGTACTTTACAACTGCTAATCAATTTGTTCTTATTATTTTAATGACAGGTAAGTATTGCTAGCTTACTTTTAAAAAATAAAAAATAAAGGAGATTGAACCTGAGGCTTATGAGATAAGTGGTAGGAATCCATTAAAAAAGGGTTTTTAGTTATAGGTGCTCAAAGTTGTGTAGCTCAATAAAATGTGTAGAGCTTTGTGTTTGCTGATACCTCAAGTAGCATTTAGGTACTTCAGTTTGCAATTTATACAGTGACTCTTCAATGCAAAATATGTAAGCAGCCCTTGAAACAGCAGCTCAACCCTCTGAGGGAGAGCATGCTTCCAAGAGTGAAGGAAATAATTAATTTTGCTTTTTTTTTCCATTTTGCCCCCCAAATTCCCGTGTGCTCTGCACGAAGCCCAGTTACTGTTAAAAGGGAATGGAAGAGGAGCAGGTATGAAGGAATATGAGTCAGGAGGAAGATTGAGGTTACACGTTGCAATATCATCATTATTCTAAGAGATGGGTTTTGATTTGAATTGTCTTGGGAAGGGAGGCTCTGTAGAAATGCTGGACATCATGGGCTTGTGCTTAGGTCAACAGAGGAGCAGGCAGACTGAGGGAGATCAACTTCTCCATCAGTCCTACAGCTCTTCCATAAAACAGCTGGCATAGCCCAGTTTTCTCTTTAGAAGGTCTTGTGTGCAAATCCTGCCCTACTAGATTTATTTATTTCCTCCCCCTCCACAAATTTTCATGGTTTACAACTGGAAGGATCAGAGCAGCCCAGTAAAATTTTTGATCTGAGCAGCAGAATAGCAAGAAAATCGTGCTTGGGTTTCACAATCACAATGTTATGGCAGTGTTAGTTTTTTGTATACAGATGTGATTATTACCATTTCACCAAAATACTATATTTGAATTGCTGCTGAGATTCTTTCCCCCAAAGATCTTCATTAAAACACAGATAGAAAGATCCCAGTAAGCTTAGAGACAGAAGATATTCAAAGGAGTGTTGTTTTAATACACTGTTTTCATGAAAAGGTTTCCTGGCAAATTAGCAATTGAGTTCCTGTGAGATGCTCTGCTTTCACAGTTCTCCAGTTGGTTGGTTTGTTTGGTGTTTAACAGCTCTAACAGACCTGGATAAGTTGAAAAGCTTGATAAGGTCAGAATAGTGATTGACTGCTGGAGACACATCTTATTCACAAAACATGCATCTAGTTCTCTGTATTCATTTCTATTCATCTTTTTATCTCCGTGTTAGACTTTCATATTTTATATAGAAATGTCAGCACATTATTTTATTTTTTTCTAATAGTAAAAGTGCGGAGCTGATTTGTATTGTTTTCTTGATTCTTGCCCTTTTAATAACCTTTAAATATAGGTCCACTTCTTGCAGGCAGACCAGCTACTTCACCGTGAGGGTTTGAAAAGGGGCTCTTGTAGAAAGAATAGTGTGTTCTGGGAAGCGTTAAATTTCCCTGTGTGTTATTATCTGAGTCGCATCAGCTCAGTGGCACATTAAGTAATAGGCTGTCATGGTCTGTTGTTATGGAACAGTTCCCATGAACTAGCATTGGGTGTATCTTATGTAACAAGCCTATCTTTAGGCTGATATGCAGGATTTCACATTCAGAGCCAGGCAGGGATGTAGCTGATGTTTCATTTCTACTGTTATGTCCATTTTTTAATGCATGGAAGTAGCACTTGGGAAGTGGAGGTTGTTGCTTTTCGTGCCTGCTAAACAGAGATAACGTTTCTTCAAATAAATGTGTTCTGGAAAGAATAAAAGATTCTGGATATGTAGCTGAAATGCTGTTGCCTGCTGTCTTGCAAGAGATCGAGAATCTGTACTGAGACACAAAAAAGTGTGGTCTGGGGAGAGGTTGTTTCAGTTTTGGTGATGTTTTTAGGACTCGCTGCAGGGTCCAGATCAGATGTTTCTTAGACACCTACTGTCTTTGGCAAATGCCTCATTTTTAATAGAATTGTATATGTAGGAAAAGGCCTTTTAAGATTATCGAGTCCAACCTTTAACCTGGCACTACCATTTCCATCACTAAACCATGTCCTTAAGTGCCACATCTGCACATCTTTTAAATCCCTTCAGGGATGTCGACTTTACCAGTTCCCTGGGCAGCCTTGTTCCAGTGCTTAACAGCTCTTTCTATGAAGAAATTTTTTCATTATCCCATCTAAACCTCCCCTAGCCCAACTTGAGGCCATTTGCTCTTGTCCTCTTGCTTGTTACTTGGGAGAAGAGACCAACCCCCTCCTGGCTACGACCTCCTTTCAGGTATTTGTAGGGAGTGAGATCTCCCCTGAGCCTCCTTTTCTTCAGGCTAAACACACTCAGCCACTTCTCATACGACTCATGCTCCAGACCCTTCTGTTGTCCTTCTCTGGACACAATCCAGCCCCTCAGTGTCTTGTCGTGAGGTTCCCGAAACTGAACACAGGATCTGAGGTGTGACCTCAGCAGTGCTGAACAAAGGGGGACAGTCACCGCCCTGGCCCTGATGGCCACATTATTCCTGATACAGACCAGGTGCCACTGGCCTTCTTGGCCACCTGGGTACATGCTGGCTCATGTTCAGCTACCAACCAGCACCCCCAGGTCCTTTTCTGCCGGGTGAGTGCCGCTGCTTCCTAGTCAGTCGGGCAGGGCTTCAGCACCAAGTGCTGCTCCAGGCTTTGTTTTCCCACCCTGTTGGCCACACTCCTGGCCATTAGTGCTCCCTAAGGGCTTCTTTTATATGTGCATGGAGGGCTTGGATGCCATTGCTCCTGGCCCTGCTCAGGTCTCATCAGCTCCTGTCACATATACTGGGGGCTCCTGGATTCTCTCTTGGCTCCCCCTGGGGTTCCCCCAGTTTGAGACCCCCCAATATACTGATCAGCACCAGAGCTGCTGGCCTCAGCAAGTGAGAAATATCCCACTCACTGAGTGACCTTTGAGGAAAAGCACTAATTCCTTTGTTTCAAGTGCAGAGGGCATGGATCTCATCGAGCCGTTCCTGGTAAATGGAGTACATTACTTCTATATCAGTGTCACACTGTCAGAAAGTGGCACTTTGTTAAGATAATGTGACCTTTAGAATCATATTTCAGCTCTTTATTCTTTCTCTGGTACCGTGAATCTCTACTTTTAATTCTGAATGCTTTTTGATGAAGTAGAAATAACACAAAATTGAGGTATTCATGTTATTTCTTCTCAGCTATATTAGATAGTTTTTTCCATAAATGGCATAGGTGTCATTTTGTCCATGAAAAACTTCTGTTTGCTGACTGTAAAATGTACATCTGTTCTAAAATGTAAATTTGGGTAAGCATTTACATATTTTATAAAGGAAAGAAAGTGATATGAGAATGCTTTTCAACTGATTTCCAATAGCTTCTTTGGGAAAAAAAGTGGACAAAAAAAATGCCCTGTGAGCTTAGTGCTAGGGCATTTGTTGTCTGTTGCAGGAACAGAAAGGCACAGTGCTGGAGCAATTATTATTTAAAATGGAAAATATGAGACCAGATCTGGGTTAGATAATAACAATTTGATTTAAATATTAGCAATACTGCCTGCTAGTAGGTTTTTTGCATTAAGTTCTCAACATATTTTTTGAGGAGATGCCCCGGCTTCAAAATTTTTATTCTCAATCTGATCATTCTTATTAAGCACTTGCTGAATCAGAGGTTCAGCTTGGTCTCTTTCCCATCTCTCTTGGAGCTGCTCCATTTAATATGAGTCATGCAATACACTTTGGGTGAAGGAAACAGGCTTCTGTGCTTCCATAAATATATTCCAGTTTTATAAATGAAGGTTGATGATTTTGTTTTTTTGGTTTTTTAACTACCAGAAATTTAGCTAAAAGCTTTCTATTCTACTGGGTTCCTAACTTGATAACAATGCTGGTTTCCAGCAATTGCTGTTTTGCTTTCCTGTAATGAGGCCTGTGATCATAGAAAAAGCTCCTGCTACTCAGAATATGAACCTGTCTCTGTCTGCTTGATCATTTTTTTCAACCTCACTGTTGTGATATGAGGCCAAATGGAGTAGAAATACAGTATCAAAATACAGCTCAATAGCTTCATGTGCATATTTTTTTAAAACAAAATTGAAGAAATGTTGACATTTCCCTGGAGACAGGAGCATTTTTGAAATAGAAGCTCAAAAAATAGAAGTTCAAAAAAACCATGTATTCATGTAGAAATGTTACAAAAAATTTGTTTGTTCTGATTGTACAAAAGTCATAAGTTTTAAATACTTACAAGTGTGTGTAGGTATACATTTAAATACCATTCTGACTTATCCATATAAAATCTTTGCATTGTTGGTGTACTTGGGTAACTGAATAAAAAATTGTGCTGAGATATGACAAATGTAGCATATAGTAATATTTTTGGGACAGAAAAGGAATTTGTTTGTTTGTGCTTAAAATTCAGAAGTTGGAAACTGTGTTTAACAGCAGCAGTTTGAGTCCTTGTGATAGGCAATATTTAGTAAGAATTCTGAGAGAAAGGAATTTAGTTTCTAAGCCCCATTCAGTTTTAAAACCGTGAAACATTACATAAAAAGTCAGCTTTATGGAGATTACTTTTGATATGATTTTTGAGAGTCATTTATTTTGATTTCTGGAATTGGAAACCTTGATTTTTTTATTTTTTTTTCCAAGAGGAAAGGTTGTCATATAATCCAACTGGAATAAAACCCATTTTGTCCTAATGTTTTTATATGACTATTGCTCTTAGCAAACTTTCAGGCATTCCAAATTGTCCAAAAAGAATCTATTAGCTGGTAATGTTTCCTGCTATGGATGTGTTACAGGACCTTGAAAAGGGCTGGAGAAGAAGTAAGCACAAATAATGACAGCTTATTCCCATAAACCTTTTAATAGTATTTTAAACAGATACTAGACAGATTGTAGATGTGTCAAGTTTGTTAAAGCTAATACTTCAGCTCAGGGAACCCATTTGGCACTTGAAGTGAATCTCCCAGATGGAACAATATCATTAAAAATTAATTGTATAACCACTGGACCTGCCTTTAAAGACTTTTGAACTGCTGAGGCTTTCTAATCGGATATTGTTGCTCCAGTTCACCAGTGAAGCGGATCCAATGACTTTTTGGGCGTATGGCCTACTTCTGTTAATGAAAGCACAATTTATTCACTTCAACATATAGGTTGTAAAACTAATCTCCTAGTCGACACATTATTCTCTTCTGCATGTTTAACTTCACTGAACCAAAAAAAAAAAGTATATAGTAAATCAGAAGGGACACATCGATCATCTTGGCATAATTTAAAAGCCAATTAGAGTTTGGGATTGTGGTCGCTGTTGGCATTGGATGCTGAGCTTGGCTATTCACTGGCCTGCCCTGGCTGGGCTAAGGGGAGTAATATCAGGCATGTGTTTGGCCTGTTGTGCTTTGTAGGGTTCTGTATCATTCAAGGAAACTTTAAAAAAAAAAAAAAGATAACTTTTTATTAAGAAACTTACTTTGTATTTTCATCTTTTCACAATTTTTGTTTTCCTTAAGCATTGTTATTTTTATTTAAGACAAAGCAAACATTACCCATCCCAAAATGTCAAACTTTCTAGTCCTCTCCTACATGGCTTTCATTGTTATCTTGGCATCTCTCATTATTTTACTATGACAAATAAAATAGCTTCTATGTGCATAACCTAATGCTATGGCCTAGTTGACAAGGTGATGGTCTTGGAGGTCTTTTCCAATCTCAATGATTCTGTGATTTGTTTAGGGGTAACATTGCTACTTCACTGCCACTTCATTTGCTGTCTGGGCTTTCTAATTCCTGCTTACCACTGTTCACTATTGTGAAATAACTTGGTTGTTTAAGAGAACTTCAGTGGCTGAAGCAGCACTTCAGTTTGTACCAGATCTGTCACGGGTGAGGTGCCCTGAGCTACTGCTGCCAGTCCTGCTCAGGCTGCTGTTGAGGTGGCCATGTCCTACTAGATACCTGCATCTACCATGCCTGTTTTTGTATTCTATAAATATGGACATTTCCTTTATGTAGGACTCTTGTACTTCAGGTTTGGGGTTTTTCTGCTGGAGGACACAAGTAGGTTGTTTCTCAGCTGGCTTCCCTTCTAGCCAGTGCTTCCCTCAGCTGTCCAGCTGCTGCAGCTTTAAGGCTGTTTGGAGTAATTTCATTAGTCAGAAGCCTAATGCTCTGTCACTAAATATTTAAACCTGACAGCTTTTACTGTCTCTTTTGTTTTCTAATAAGGTTTTTATTGCCACAAAAATAGTTCAGTGGTTGTGGAGTTTTGTAAGTAAATACCAGATAATAATACTTGCATTTATTCTGTATAAATAGCTATAGAAAATGTATGCATACATATAGTTGTGTGTATATATATATATATTTGTGTATACTTAATAAAGTGAATAATTTGTGTACGAAATAGCAGCCATTCCTAAAAAAAGCAAACCAAAGCAACCAAAAAACCCTAAGCAACAACAGCATAGGTGCAGTAGGACATGCAGAGGATTTTAATTAGACTCTGACTTGAGACTCTCTTTCCAAAACACTCTGTTGTAGGCAGTCTGAAAGGTAAGGTAAAGCTTCATTAAACAGCATTCAATTAAAAGAATGTAATTGTCTTATGTGGCAAATGCACCATTACACTCTGAACTAGTGTGTCATATTTGTTAGAATTTGATTTGCACTTCCTTTTCTGGTGACAAGCACAGCACAGAATTATATGATATTTATATATTGTTTTCATTATGACATTTATTTTAATGTATTTTTCTTAGTTTATCTACCATTTCAAACTCCAAGTCATAAACCTACTTGCAATGATGCTGGGGATTTTGATGTTTCTACATCAAAGTGACCTTTTGTGATGTTTCTGTTCTTTTTTGTTAACTTATAGGGCAATAAATTGTGTGAATCAAAAAGTAAAATTAAAAGAAACAGTTGTAAATACTTCTCTTTTATGCCATTTACTTACTCAATAAAAGCTGGGAAAAAATAAGTCTGTTACAAAGACAAGGTGACACTCCAGGCAGCTGTGCTTCTGTTTTAATTTTGTGGTGCGTTCTGAGAAAGAAGTCGAACCTGAGTCGGTTGGAAGTTGGAACTGAGTGGGTGTACAATTTGGAGAGAGCTTATCGTATTTGTTTACAAAATTTAACATTAAATAAGATTCCACATGTTATTTTATACTATCATAAAATCTAGAATCCAACTTCCATAATCCATTACTGTGTTGGAGTATGCTGAGAAATGGAACTAATAAAAAAATAATACAATGAAAGTTTGCATTATGAGCTGCCTAAATCATAAGCCTAGGTTTTTTACTTCTAATTAGGCAGCCAATTATGGCATTTGTAGTCAGAATGAAAATAACCCAATAGATCCACCCAGTGCTTTTTTTGATGTTTCTGTCTTATATGCACATGTATATATATAAAAATTACTACTTATACTTTGTGACTCTGATATAGTGACTCTTCAAGCTATTTGACCTTTACATAAAGACAATATACTGCTTCCTTACACTTCTGTGCCTTAATTTATGCACATAATGTAAAGGGTGGCACATCTCTGATGTAATTCCACATTCCTTAGGTTAAGATGACTCAGCACCACTGATTTAGCAGAATGCCAATCAAAACTTTGTGTACTTCAGCATTTATCTTGTCATTGTTGACTTCTTTGTAGGCAGCAGTTCCTTGTCTAAAACACTCTAGTTGCTGTAATAGCATTCAGCAGGGAGCCTTTTCTCTTATTCAGCCTTCATTGGCATAGGTAGTGTGTTAAGTAGACCAACACAATATTGGTTTGCTTTATTTTTTTTTTAAATTTTCTTATTTTCATTAAATTTGCTCAGTTCCTGGTTTAACTCTGGTATCATGTCTGTATCATGCTATTCCACTTCCATGCTATGCTGTGCTTCTGCCTAAAATGAAGAATTAATAAGATCAGCATTTCTTCGTTGCTTTCACACTTTAGTGGTATCAAAGTTCTGTGTAGAAGCAAGAGCAGATGTGTGTGTACCTTTCTGACCTCTTTGTACCTGCAAATCTGAAGATAAGTTCTCTTTTTCAGTGTTATATAAATTATTTTCTTGTCTAGGGCAACTTGCTAATTATCATTATCACACTAATTTTTATTTTTGGGATCTTAAATGTTGTGTTAGGAACAAAACAGGATATTGAACTTCTTGTTTATTATGCTTTCCAACTGCAGAATAGATGGGTGGAAAATCACTGTGAATTCAACAAAAGCTATAGCACTGCAATTAAAAGATCAGACTGGGCATTGTTTATTCCCTTCCTCTTTCTTTTTCTTTTTTTTTTGGGAAGCATGTTCTAGGAGTTGTGTAATTAAATTATTACCTGCCATATCACCATCTGCTTACATGGTTTGGAAACGTTTCTAACCTCTCTCTGTGTGTGTGTATGTGTGTTTTCACTTCATGACTTCAAGGAAGTGCCAAAAAAACAGTGAACGTGCACAGCAGATGGACTGAGGGACTCACACCCTCCAAGCAGTCAGTCTTGATTGTTCTGGGTATAATTAAGCATATTGTCTCTAAATCTAATTATTTAGTTTCAAAACATGGCAAAGATGTTTATATTTGCAAGAATAAAATATTCCTTCTGGGATGAAGACCTACTCCAGATCATGTCTGTGGATAAACATTGCAAGTAGAAAATTCTCAGTAAGGTCATGTCCAATTTTTCATTTAACTCAATACTTGTATTGTTATCTTTTAAGCAGAAAGTATTTCAACTCAATCCTTGCACTACAGTAGGCTGCAGGTAAATCTTAAAAGCGAAGAAATAGATCTGGGAGCTCAAAGTAGGCCTGCCAAAAAATGGGATTTACATTTTAATGCTTAAAGCTTCAGGTATGTGTTTATTTTCAACCCTAACAGTATTTCATTCAAAACAATTAGAATATTCAGAGACTTAAAGTTGCAGCATGTTTTCCAACAAAAAAAAAAAAAAAAAGCAGTGTATCATTTCAGTTTAGAGAAGAAATATTCAGATCTGAAATCTTCATGGAAGAGGGACAATAATATCTGGCTCCAAGTAGTAGAAGAGCATCCTCCCCACAGTAAGGTTATTTAGGTGTGAGTGTTTGTAGAGGTCACGAATATCTTTGGAAATATCAGCTGGATGTATTTCTGATAATGAATTATGTTTTATTGGGGTGTTGCTCTAGTTCCAGCCAACACTACCAGGAAGCTGGATCCCTGCTGATTGCATGGGTTGTACTGCTCAATGCTCACCAAGTGCAGAGCCTGCCAACAAACTTGCTTTGATGGTATTTTACATCTCATCTCAGTCCAGTGTTGACCTTTATCATTTACTGAAATAGTGGAAGTAAAGAACGAGATGTCTTGGTGATCATCAACTTATTAGTTTGAACAAAGAAGCAAACCAGAAAACAACCATAATTATTAGATTGCAATACAGCTTGTGCTGGGTGATGGAAAGCTCCTGCTGACTCAGTTCTGCTGGTTTCAGGGTACAGTTTGGAGAATCTGGCCAAACTAATTCCCTTTAATAGTGGTGAGAGTTCAGAAGCCTTGTCAGTCCACAGGAGCTTATTGTGTCAAAATGAAGAAGTGGTGATCCTCTCAAACACATGTAGGCTGGAAATTCCATAGACTTAATAATTAATTAACATTAATAATCTTAAGACTTCCAGTTTGGAACTAAGGTCTAATGGGCTCATTAAACGAGAGTTCATTCTGGTTTTATTGAACTGTGTGAAGTCTAAGTTGTGATAGGGCTGTGTGAAGATTTTGCTTACTGCCTTGTTATGTAGCTTTTCCAACTTCTTACTCATTTTGCAGTCATTTTGACCTTGGTAAACCAGATTCAAACCATCTTCAAAGGCATTTAAGTACCTTTTCTCAGTTCTGTATTAAAAAAACCGTGAAGTTAATACCCTCTCTACATTTCATACCCTATATATTATTTTTCTGATTCTCATTAATTTAATTAGATTGCAGTCCTCCTTTGCTCTTTACTGAGAGATTACTCTGCAGGATAAATACATTTTAACTTTGATGCTTCATGCTAGAGGTGCTCATACTCATAGGTATCTACTCAAATAAAAGTGCCCAAAGTAAAGTATTCTCCTTTTCCTGCATAAAAAATTCCCAATACAGTCAGTGAAATTGCTAGGTTTTGATAATCTGTATCTCTAATGAGAAACTCATCTCTTTACTTCAATGGTAACTACTTCAATGATACATAAAAGTGCTTTAGAACAGTGCTGATTTTGTTTTTGAGATCACCCAGCAGCTTAACAACCAGTCTGGATATGAAATACAGTTCTCCAGTTCTTTGTAGTAGTCTTCACTAGGTAGCAAAGTTTATGGGCATTTAGCCAACTGTATTTTTATATGTTGCATCCACCTGTTTTGACATTTATCCATAAAAATAAATTCCGTATGTAGCCCAAATGTTGGTCTTTGTGGGTCCCAAGTTACAATGGCAGTAATTAAAATGTTTACTTTCATGTCCCATATGGTAACTGTGGTAGATAATTGTATTCACTGCAATTATTTTGGACTAAGTATAGCAGAGGAAGATAAAAATCCAGTATGGTTTTGTAACAGCACACAATATTTAATTGGTTTAACTGTAGGCTTAATTATTTCCAGGATTAAAAGTAAAAGAAAAATGGCAATGGATTACAGCTCTGAACAGATTTATGAGGCCTTTACATGTTACTTAGATATAGATATGGCACAATGGTCAATTTGGGGTTATTGTCTTTACAGGCTTTGGGCATGACCTTGTAATGGTTATATTTGGAAATCTTTTAAAAAGTTATAGAAATGAAATTAAACTCATTGCTTTTCCACATATTCTTATTTCTCTTTGTAATGTCTAGCAAGGCAGCCAAAGCCTTTGTATCTGGGTGAAGCAGACTCATAGCTTGATTATTTTTTTAAGGGATTGAAAAATTGAGTATTTAACTAACATAATGATAGCCCATTAAATGTATTGCAATTGTAATGATTTTGTTTGTGTTATTATAGTAAACCTAGTTGTTTCAGACTGTGTTTTGGTACTATAAATATTTTGTGTTAGAGCAGTGTTTTGTGACTTACTGAGTTTTACATTTTCATGCCATTTGCTTGACATTTGGTCTCAAAACAGCATTACTTTTAAGTGCTATTGAAGATCATTTATTTTTAATAATGCTCCTGTTCATAAATAAATTATAAAAGCTATGAGACACGCTTAATATAGTTCACTGTGTTTCTACAGACCCTTAATACTTAAAGAAATTACAGGTATGCGTTGTATTTAAAATATAGGGAATTCTGTGTGTTTGCTTTTGGGAAAAAAAAAATCAAGATTTTTAGTCTTGAATATTTGTTAATGTACAAACTGATTTCTAATGTCATTTCTCGATTCATCTTAGTTATAAATTTAGTCACTCTAAATTTTTCATGAGCTTGGGTGACTTTTCACTAGAGACTGCTTTGCCCCTTTCCTTGCTGTAGCTCACAAAAAACTTTGTACTGAGAAGCTCAGTAGAAGACATTTCCCTGTTAAAAAGCAGTAGAGATGAAGAAAGTGCTGCTTCTTTTTTAATTTGCGTGGCCTGATCCTCTTCCTCATGGGCATCTCTGACTTTCTGACTTTTTTTTTTTTTTCTCTTCTGAGCTTGAAATTAGGTCATGTATAAATGAAGCTGATTAAGTTGTTTTGTGAGGAAAATATTCCCACTGAAAAACCTAAATTTTACCAAAACTCACATTTTTAGTGAGGAAATGTTTATTTCTAAGAGGAATAATTAACATGTAAAATAAAGCTGAGTATGTTCAGTTTTGAATGACATTTCTCGGGAAACTGTAAAAAATTAGTTTTCCATTTTTTGAAGTTGAAGAAAATACAGATCCTCATGGAGTTTAGGATCTGTAGCCCTCTTTCTATACTTTTTTTTTATTGATATTTCAAAAGGGGAGAAGGGCCATGCTGATAGTCACCATAGTGATCTACACGACCTCCAGAGGCCTGCAGAGAGACAGAAGTATCACATGAATGATGGTCTTTTATACATTTGTTTATTTTATGAAGTCTTTTCTTCTTCCTTTAAGGAGACATCTAAGTATTGTGTTAGAAGAGAAGGCAGGCAATGGGACTATAATTCGTATTTTGATCAAAAATATCCATACTATGTTGAAAATAGTCATATTATTATGCATAATTTAATAGTTTGATTGTATTATTCAGAGTCACTAACAGCATGTTTCTTGGAGTCCTTTTCAGAGTCAGTAATGGATAATATTTTCATGAATATTGTCAAATTCCCTTCATTTGGTGAGTGACTTTTTGAGAACACTGGTTTCTTAGTGGCTCCTAGCTTTGTACAAACAGTGAGAGCTGGTGACTGAGATTAAAATTAGGTTGTGAATGAAATCAATAAAAAGCTTTACGGATCCAGTAACTTTGAATTCTACTTGAAAGTCACAAATGTTTTTAATATGAAGTTGTCTGAAGAAGCATGAGTTTCCATTTGTTTCTGTCACTGAGAAAAAGCAACAGATAAAGCCCAAACTGGGAAGCAATTAAATGTATTAACTGCCAGATGAAGGAAGGAAAACCTAAATCCTGTTTGGTTTTCTCCTTCAGGCTAAAGAGTTCATAAACCAGAACCTTTTAAAAAAAAAAATATGCTTGGTCAAAACTGGGTCCTGCTGTCTTGCTAGGTCTTGCCATAAATCCACATGTTCTCCATGTCCAAACCTGCAGAGCTTCTGCAGTGAGTCCTTGTGAGAAAACAGTTGTGTTTTCCTCCTGCTCCAACCCAGCTACAGTTACTGAAAGGTTTTTTGGAGATGTAGGAAAGCAAGGCACTGTGCAGTAAGTTTGTGTGACCAAGCCTGAACGAACACAGGCCTTCCTTGTGTGTTCATCCTGTGCTTTCTTACACAAAGGTGCCACTGAGGAGGAAGTTTTGTACATATTTTGGTGATGTGGAAACCGCGTCAAAGGCTGCGGCAAATACGAGACGTGTAAATGAAATGCTTCATTTCTCAGTGATTCGGGAAACCTGAATCATTCCTGTGCATCAAGGGTTACAAGTCAAGCAGTTTTTAGCAGACTGCTAATCTGCTGTGCTTGCTCTATAGTTATAGTTGCTTGCTATCCCAGGAGTTTCCAGCAAATGCTCATACAATCTGATTAACATGGTTCAAGTACAAAGGGCGCTGGCCTGGGGACTACCACGTCTCATTAATGGAAATGAATTTTTCATGCCATGGCTGCTGTGTCTGTGTGTTAAGACTTTCATTTCTTTTTCCAATTCTGTCTCTTTTCTGTATTGTATGGCTGTATGAATTTTAACGACTGGTTATATTACAGGTCTGAGGGGGTTTATTTTTGCATACTGATGTTATTTTTACTAAGAAACAGATGTATCAGCAGCAGAGGAAAAAAAAAAGGGAGCAAAATGGCACACATTTGTGTTCATATTGAACCCTTTTTCTCTGATTGAATGCTTGATGAGTTCAGTTTAAGGACGAGGCGACTCGATCTGTTCTTGGCAGCAGTCCTGCTTTGCGTGGGAGGTTGGAGCAGGCGACCCTGTGAGGTCCCTGCCAGCCAACATTTCTGTGGTTCTGTGAATTGTCAACTTTTCAGTGTAACTTTCCAGAATTAAGTGAAGTGTTGCAATTGATGGATCGTCCTATCCTTTTAAGTGGCTGTAAGGTGTTCTGCTGTGACGTGAATACTGTTCTGGTTTATAGCTGAAAGCAGGGAAGAGAGGGCTAAGTCTTCTCTCTGTGCTATTCCTTGCAGTGTTTTGGATTAATGTTGCTTTTTAAAGGAAATTGGAAAGGAAGTAATAGTACATATTAAGCTGGTATGCAAAGTCGACTCAGTGAGTGGTCAGTCACAGCTGCTATACTGTGGCACTTGATATTTAATTATCTTGGTATCAGAAGATTGTCATTTTCAGATTAACATCACTCTGTTGAAAAGTTCCCACACATCACTAACTGTCTTGTACCGGGTGTGTACCTGAACATGGGTATCCACCATCTTACAAGATCATCAGCCCACATTAGGTGATGATATAAAGCTAAATTAACAGAAATCATCAGCCCTTCTGTTCATGCACAATTCCTGCTTTCGTTGGGAATTGCTGAAATACCTCTAAGCATCAGTTATATAGTTTATAGCCTACTTTATCTCTGTGTACTAAGCTATATGCTTCTTGAATATGTCCTCTTTGTTCTTTTTGTAATGCACACTTTGCTTATCTTCAACTGCTAATGTCTCTAAATCAAAAAGTTCTACAGCATAAACAATTTATACTCCAATAGCTATGCACAACACAGGCCAAGTCTAAAAGAAGGTTTATGAGAAGTTTTTCCTCTAAAGAAGGTGACGTGTTTATTTTAGATTGTGAGGTGTGTATTACACTCCTATCTAAGGCTGCTCAGTTAGTGGTCAAAAAGTATTATGGTTACTTTTTAAGAAGTTATTCCTTAAGAAATGTCTACAGACTAACAGTATTAATTAGTTTAGTCTACTGGCAATATGTGATAAATTCTGCATATATAAATATTTAACTGTCAACTTGTAGGTGTCAAAAGTGACTAGAGCAGGCTGAGATAGACAATTGAGAATTGAGGTAGTCTTTAAGATAATAGACTTCTCTAGTTTATTTCGTGTAATACCCTCATCTTCATACACCTCACCAAGGCTGAGAGATTTCCCTAAATGATGATTGGGAAACCATCAAAGAGAGGCTGAAGATAAAACCATAGGCTAAGCAGCTGTGCCTCTTTTCCCAAGGGTGTGGTCACAGTTGTGTAGGACTTGGCTGCAAACACATCAGATCTCGCTGCTTTTTGTGACTTCCAGAAGGGAAGTGTAAAATTCTTCTGGAAAGCTACTGAAAACGTGTATGTTACTGATACATGGAGCTTCACATATAGAGGTACTTCATCACAGATCTTAAATCTGTTTGCAGAGTGAGTGATAACTAAAGAAAGAAATAATTTTTGAGTTTAAGATGCTTCTGCACTGAACTCAATGTTGGCTGATGTGGAAAGGCAGCAGTGCTATGAGATAGGTATGCAGAGGAAGCAGCAGAAAGAAAGGATGCTTCCTTTAATTTTTATCCTCAGAAATCTACTGAGGATTCCTTTATTGACCTGAACTAACACACTTTGGATTTTCTTTCAAAGAGAAATCATAAACTCATTTCAGCGTGTAGACATTGGCGGATTCAGGATGCTGAATGTCACACCATGTTGACTATGTGTGAAAAAACATGTTCTGATAAATTCACAGGAATTGTACACCATGCAAAATTACACCTCCAGGCAGACTCAAATGACCAAACTGACATTTCTCACACTTGACAGCTTATTTCAGTGGAGATTTAGGAAAAAAAGGTCAAAGGACACCAAACATATTACTGCTCCACTCCACCTATGGCTATAGCAACACTAAATCTTCTAATATTACATCTTAGGGCAAATGAAGGTTTCCTCATTTAGGTCCTACAAACAGGAGTAAACAAGTCTTATGAGGAGTGGCTGAGGGAGCTGGGGTTGCTTAGCCTGGAGAAAAGGAGGCTCAGGGGAGACCTTATCACTTTCTACAATTACCTGAAAGGAGATTGTAGCGAGATGAGGTCAGTCCCTTCTCTCAGGTGACTAGAGGTAAGACAAGAGGAAATGGCCTCAAGCTGCACCAGAGGAGGTAAAATTTCTTCACTGAAAGTGCTGTCAATCCCTGGCACAGGCTGCACAGAGAGGTGATGGAGTCACCAGCCCTGGAGGTTTTTACAAGACATGTAGATGTGGCACTTGGGGACGTGGTTCAGTGATGGCCTTGGCAGCGCTGGGGAAACTGTTGGACTTGCTGATCTTGAAGGTCTTTGCCGGCCTAAGAAATTCTGTGATTCTGAGGTTCTGTATAACATCTTGCAGCTTAATGGCTTCAGTGAATGTCCCTTTGCCTTGCCAGGAGCAGCATCAGGG
The DNA here is from genome assembly GCF_001604755.1 of Lepidothrix coronata. NCBI lineage: Eukaryota > Metazoa > Chordata > Aves > Passeriformes > Pipridae > Lepidothrix > Lepidothrix coronata. The sequence continues at coordinate 536,769 of NW_016690322.1, read as the reverse complement.
CCGATAATGCGCGAATGGCTCGATTGCCTTCTGACAGCAGTGTGCAGTGTGGCTGTGCCCTGGCGTGTGTTCACGGCTACAGAAATGTGCTTTCATAAACATGGGCCCATCTTGGGTTGCAGTAGCAGTTGCCATGGCAACATCACTCTGTGTACTTGAGCTTTAACATTTGAGAGTTCACCCAGAAAATAAATCTGGCGTGATTATGAAGTACACTTGCTTGTTTTCTGAATTCTTTGGATACAGATCGTTGAAAAAAGCAGAAAATTATGTTACTGCCTTACTCTGTTTTCTGCCATAAACCATGCACAGAATCATTAAAGCTGTCGTCTATCAAAATATAGTAAAATTCCAATAAAGCTAAATTGTAAATGTTGCTACCTTCAACTCCATAATATATTATTTTATAGGGCTCTCTGTCATGGTTGAACTTGATAAAACTCGGTAAAACCCCACTGAGCAAGAAATGAGGAAAAAAAAAATCTAGAAAATGTATTCCTAAGTAGGGATTTAATTGTTTCTTTTATAAGTAGTGACCTATTTTTCTACAGCAAGTTAAAATACCTCAGGATGATGACAACATGAACATTTTTGTGTATGTATGGTTTTTAAATATATCATTTGAAATCTGGTTTTATGAAAAAAATTACTCTTGACATGAGGCATTAGGGCTTCATATGTCTTATGTATCTCTGATTCCATTTGCAGTTGTTACTAATAGAAAGATTTGTCTTCTGTAACCGGATAAGTTTGTGAAATTAATCCTGAGCTCTGAAAACTAGAGCACTGGAACAGATTGCCCAGAAAAGTTGTCGTCTCTCCTCACTGGAGATATTCAAGAATCATCTGGATGCAATCCTGTGCAATGTGCTCTGGGATGACCCTACTGGAGAAAGTAAGTTGGATCAGGTGATCCACTGTGGTCCCTTCCAAACTTACACATTCTGGGATTCCGTGAAAAAACAGATTAGATCATCTGATCTGGCAGATCAGCAGCAGCACCGGGGAGTTTGCAGATGATGGGCATTCTGCTCTCCCCCACACCACTGTCAGATCCGGCCTCTTCAACAGAAGCCATGGAAACAGGGTTCTGAGATCATTCTGCTTGGAGATGTCTGAGTCGCTGAAGAGCTGCTTTCCTTTGAGAAGTGATGTGAGTGCAACATATTGTCAGCAATCTGCGTTTTTACTAAAACTGGGTCTGAGGTCCTGAGCTGGTCTCCTGTGTCTCATGCTTACAGGTCTGCTGCAGGCTGTGTCCTTTTATCAGGGGGGCAGATCTCTGATATTACCAGCCTGACTCATGTCATCTTTGGACTAGACTAAATTTTAGATAATATTGAATCCCAGGTGCTCCAGAGTCCCCAGTTTGTTAGTGGGCTGTGGTTTTTGATTTGGTATGGTTTGGGGTTTTTTTCCCCCCCAACAGAATGTGTTAATGTTTTCATTGCTGGATTTTGTCAATGATAGTTAAAATCAGGAATGGAGTTATTGTGCATGATGAGGTCAGATTCCTGTTTGTAGCTTATCCATAAAAGCGACCATTTGGGTTTGTTTGCTTTGTGGGTTTTTGTTGTTGTTTTTTAGGGGGAAAGTTTGTTGTTGTTGTTGTTGTTGGTTGATTGGTTGTGGTGTGTTTTGGTTTGGTTTTTTTTATTTTTTTTTGTTCTTTCTAAGGCATGGGTTAAAATCACGTACTATTTTGCAATGTGGCTTTGTACCTTTTAAAGTATAGCAGACTCTCATTAGCACACTTTCTTGCCATGTAGTAGCTTGCAAGTGTACAGTTTCTGAATTTTCGAAGTTCAAATGACTTAAATTTTTTATAATAGTTTAAATATGATTGGCTGTAATTAAAGAGGAAAAAGAGGTTGAAAAAAATCAAAGTGAAATGTGCCCAAGCCAAAGACTGACAATGTAAAAATTTCCAAAGCAGAAATGAGTCATATAAAATTAACTTTCTTAAGAACTGCTATGGCCTGTTACTACAGCTATTGCTGTCAGCATTTTCAAGTTAAACACCATTTACAGTAATTTTATTTCACATCAAGTTCAACTATAAGCTTAAATGCAAATGTCTCAATAATAGTTTTTGTCCTGGCAAAGCTTTATATTTTATTTCTTTCAGAACCAATTATAATGTCTGGGGAAATGTAATGCAAAATATATTATTGATGAAAATTTGAATTTGGAAAAAATATATATGCAGGCAAACTGAATATTAGGTTGGTGTACAGGCGGTCAGTGTGAGGAGAAATGAGAAAAGGGAAAGACTAATGTGTTGAATGAGCACCTTTGGGTGGGTTGTTTGGTCTCCAAGAAGAGGTGGTTGCTGCTGACCATCCCACACTGGGTGGGAGGGGGCAAAGGGGCCCAACAGGCAGTTGCATCCAAGATCTGATGGTGGCTGCAGGGTCAAGCAAACTGTGTGAAGGACTGGGTGAAACACATGACTAAAGTGGCTTCTTCTGCAGGAAACATTCTTTTTGCATTTCCTTCTGAATGCATTTTGTTTGTTGTAACTGTGTAATGTCTGCAAGTCCCTGAAATTTGAAGCAGGGATAAAACTCAGGTGCTTTTTTGCTGAGGGATCCCTGGTGTCATGTGGGCTTTCCCCACCCCATCAGCTCCTGTGATTCTCTGGGGACACCAAGAAAGAGATGCTGGAGTGGGATTGCAGCTGAAGCAACAGGGAAGGAGGAGTGAGGGGCTTTGGGATGGGAAGGGGAAGGACAAGGTCACTCTGGAGGAGCAGGGCCCAGTGTGCTTGGGATGGGGATGGACAGGAGTTCAGGCAGAGGTGTGGGAATGTAAATTGTGGGGAGGTGGTTGGGCCAGGACGAGCTAGGTGGTGGAGCTGGGGTCTAGTGCCAATAAGCAAAGATGTAGGGTGTAATTTCTTCCCCTTAGACCTAGTTTAAGAACAGTGTGTAAACGCACGTACACAACACATCCCTCCTAATGCTGGAACTTCTGTTTCTCCATCCGCTTCTTTGCTTCTAGCAACACTGCAATCCTATCCAGTGCCCTTCCCAAGGAGAAAAGCGGGATCTGAGTGTTGAGTCCAAAGGAAAGATGAGCAATTAATTCATGGACTAAGGAAATGCCGTGTGTGTGTGGTTGGGGTTTCTCTTGCCTTGTTTGGGATCAGTGTTCTGATGTTTGCCAATGAGTGTGGTGATAAGGGAACAGCGAGAAAACTGAGCTGATCCCCACCCTAATGGGAGGGAAAAGCTGTTCTGGAAGCAGAGCAAAGGCAGCAGCACAGCACGTACCACAAGAAATGCACAGACTCTGCAACAGAGCCATTTATACTGATCTGATTACACTGCAGTTTTAATAAACCTCCTAGGTAGGCTCTGCATATATCACAGATGCTGTTAGCTCCAATAAGTTCAGTAAATATTTCTGACTTTTGTTTCAGGCAAATAGGTATTTGAAAACTAAACATGCCTGAGAATGGAAAAGATCTATGTTAGTAATACATGCCCAGCATATTAGAGACCAGCCAAGGCTGCCTCATCTTTATGTGATAGTTGTCTGCTGGGGAAGAAGGAGCTTCCCAGCAATTCTTCTTTCTCTAAGTCCCAGCAATTCAGAGGTTCTGAAAAGGCAGCAGACAAATACATCCATGTACCTATGCACATCTGGATAGTCCAGGATATTATAGCTCAAGTGGCTGATATGTTTGATCCCAGGCAAGTTAAATCTTGTTCCAGCTGGACGTCGTCGTGCACGAGTCTTATCAATCAAGGTGTACTGTAGACCCTGTTCTTGTCGTGTGGTTATCCTTTGTGTTAATGTTAATTCTGTCCTGGTGCACATGGCTGTTCATGATATAATAAAATCGGGGAGAGATTTTGAAGAAGTTAAATATTCCACAACATTCATGTGTGCCAAAAAGCGCTTATTAATGAAGGGACAATTTAGGGTTTATTTGGCTGAGTTCTACAGACCTTCTTTCTCCAGCCTGATCTCTCTGTTCTGTCTTCTGCTATCACTCTGCTTGGTCTTTCAGGTTGGGTTCATCTTCAGTGGAATGCGAGCAACTGGTGAATTTTGTCATTTGTTTTTATATGGTGGCTGTGTGGAGTGACAAGGTATTTAATTGTCCTGCTATAACTGAACTGGTTGCCAAGCCCATATCCCAAACATGATGAAAGGGAGAAATCATTACTGCAGGAAATTAGGGCAGTGGTGATGGAAATATCACATTACTTTTTGAATTACAGGGTAGTGTAACCTTGCTGTTGACAAGGGCATCATAGTCTTTTCTGCAAACAACTTTTGTCAGGGATTTACAACTCTGAAGAAATTTGTCTAGACCTGAAACTTGGCATCATCTTATTTAGCAAAGTACTAAATTGTTGTCATATATACTTTAAAGACTTTTAAGTGCAGTAGATGTTGAGTTCCATGATAAACTACAGCTTTAAACAGGTGACATATCTACTTTGAGAGTTTGCCTAGACACAAAAAGATTGCAAGGACTTAGAGCAAAGGCACTCTGTATAGAAGATACTGAGAAGAAAATAAAAATGAAAGAGCCCTTAAAATGAGGAGATCCAACAAGCCCGGATTTCATGTTCTGTGACTACATGAAGAGGCTGCAATGCCTTTAGTACAGTTGCTGGGTGAAGTTTGCCTTATCAGTAATGGACACTAAATGACCTGAGAAGGATTCTCTGGGGGCAGCAGGTTGACACTAGCCACACTCCCTGCTGTGCGTGAGCCTGCTGATTGTCTCAGCTGTTTATGAACTGGATTTAACAACTTCAGCACCAGTCACAAAGAATTTACTGTGGCATATTCATATTGCTCTTTCCTTATTGGTTTCACAAAATGTTTGTATAAGCTGACCTTTCTCTAGGGGAGGTGTTGGAGAGTGGCAGTGGTGCAGATGCAGGACGTTCCATGTTGACCTTATTGTGTAGTTTTCAGATTGGTGAGGGATTGAAGCAGGAAGGCCGTCAAAAAAAAGAAGTTTCTGGTGGTTTCATAACAAGATGTACCTATCAGGATGTAAATGCATTATTTTTAAGGTCGAAGAACAGGTGGATAGTTTTGAAATGGGCTCGTTAAGGCAATAACAATCTGATAGAGCTAACTCTCCTGATTTCTTGGGAACGGTTAATTGAAAGCATATTTAGGTTTGGTTTGATACCTCTCGATAAACATTCTCCCCACAAATCAGTGGAAGTATAGAAATGCACATCAACTTTATTGGTAATCAGCTTGGCTCTGTCCAGTATTCCAGAGTTTATGATCCCCTTTGCTGTCCCTATAGAATGGCTTTAAAGCTCACTCGGTGCATATTCAGACTTCTGGCATTTTGCAGTTGCTCTTTTATCTTTATAATAAAACATGTATTTAACAACAATTAAATGTTGAAACAGCTTGCTGGCAGATGGGACGAATTTTCTGTCTCCTGAAGTTTTCAAAAATGTCTTTCAGAAATATGTTCATTTTATGGTCTGTGCTATAGAGAAGAATGAACCAGGGTATTGTAGTGGTTTTTCTTGACTTCAAAATTTTTCCATATTTTTAGTGTCAATTTTTTTTTTTTCAAATCACTATGTAGAGTTCTCTTTATCCTTCTAATTTCCACCCAAAACTGCATTTATTATCTAGTCTTTAAGTCATGCCTAATTCCTTAAACAGCTAAATACCCAGTGGTAAACAGAACTAATAATGTGGTTTACATAGCACAAATGGCTTGTGCCTTGAGAACCAGGAGACCCTTTTCTGTTAAAATGGTTCAATAGACTGTAGGCCCTGATCTCAGATACTTTGAGGTAAGTTGTGCTGTGTCCTTACACTCAAATAACGAACTTAGAAATAGCAGTAGAAAAAGTGAAGTTGTTAACTGCAGCTACTCTTGCATTCCTCGCCTTCTTTAACTAAAAGACATGCGTTGCTAATAAGATCCCATACTCCAAAGACTGGTTTCAAATATAAAACTGAATTGAATATTGATTTTTAATTTTAGTTCATTTAGTTGCTTATGTGTTTTTGGTTTTTTTCTGAAGTGAGGTAACTGGTTTTGGTGCTTTGAATGAAAATGCAACTGCCAAGATACTAAGCTGTGGAATGTGGTTGCTACTCATCTGCATTAACAACCATTTGAAGAAATTTCATATGGATTTTTATTATGCACTTATATGTAGATTTAAATACCCTTTATTAATACACTCAATTGAACAATAACATACATTTTTAAAGTGTCATAAATACAGGGAAAACTTAACTACTGCAGTTAGGCAATGGCCAATGTTTTTAAGCTCAACAAGATTAATATTAGCCATGAAACTGCATCTGAAAAACTGCCTTAATTCCTGGTTTATGGCTATTACAGTGCTAATCTGCAAAGGATTTACTTATTTGGCTAAAACAGTTTGTTAAATGACTTCAGGAGTTCTAGAGTCAAAAATACATATTTATGGAATGCAGTAATAATTTGTTCTGCTTTAAAGGACAAAACACTGGTCTTCAATTTCTGACAAAGAGCAGTATGAAATGGAGTTGAAAAGATGAGGTTGTTGGGCAGTTGATATTATCTAGTAGTGATCTCTCATTGGTTTGCAAATTAATCCCTCCACTAGCAAAAGAGGAGATGGAGTGAAAGGGCAGATAAATAGCTTGAAAATTAGTTAGCTCAATTTTCCAGAGAATATTAATACATCATTTTATGTCCAGCTGGTGCTTGGCAAGAAGCTTAGTGCACCAAGGCTCAGTTCTGGGGCTGACATTACTAAAGATCTTCCTTAACAACCTGGATAAGGAGACAGAGTGCTCCCTTGACAAATCTTGAGGTGATGCACAACTGTGGGGATAGTAAAGCTGTAGTTCAGAGGATCCTTCACAAACCTGAGGGTTGGGCTGACAAGGTCAGCCACAAAGGCTTTGCAGGCGTAAACCATTTGTTGACTCAGCTGGAATTTAAAGACCAAATTTGTTATTGTTATTTAAATAAGTAATGCAGACCTTCACAATAATTTAAGAGGCTTTAGTTCAGATCACTCTAAACTCTGTTGCTTCCACTGCATATAGAAGAGTTTGGACTGCAGGTGGAGAATTGATTTGCAAAGTGGCTGCAATAGCTCCACTCGGAGCGTGTGGGCTCTCCTGGCTGTTCCTGGGCTGCCTGACAGTTATAGGCCAGGGATATTTATATGGCTGTACAGGGAAAATAGGATCTGTAAATTGGTATTGTATAGAGCCAGATAGCTTTTCAGTGGACAATAGGCTGTTTCATTATATCAGAGCTTGCTAACATTTTGCGCTCTTCTGAGAGCTTCAAAAAGCTGAAATTCTACTTTGCCATTAGAGTTGGTTCATCTATTACGTGGCCTCAGTAATGTTATTTGGAGGTAAGTCTTGGAGAGTGAAAATGCCTTAAAGCATAAAAATGGAGGGATAATATAGTGTTGTAGGTGTCAGTCTAGTATTTATCACTGTGAGAGGTTTATCTTAATTTTATTCTAATTGAGAAGTGAGTCTGATGTTTGAAAAGCCCAAAATTACAGATGCTTATGTGTTGGAATGGCTATTGTCAAAGTATGGAGGGAAAGGCACCCTGTTGTTGCAGTCTGTTAAAAATGATTTGTTGAAAATTGACTTTGAGTGTTCGTACTGGAGGTCAGAGTTCTCTTTAGAGGCTTCTGCTTCCATAGAAATATCTAGAAGTGCCACAGTTATGCCTTGCTATTAAAGGAATGATTTTGTTACAAATACTTACCTGGCAGTGCTTTTGATTCATTAAAATGGGAAAAATAAGTGGAGCAAAACAGCTGGGACAATTTCTAAGTAAATTCATCAGTCATTCAGGAACTATGCATTTAAAATACCTATAAATAATAGAATGCTCCATCTAAATGGAAGCCTTTTATTGATGTGTAAGTATAGTGTCACCCTGAAATTTCTTTAACTTACCATTTCCTTGTGTTTAGAATCACATCAGGCAATTTATATTATTTCTAATTTTTCTACTTTATTTTAGCAGCATTATTTTGAATGGTGTGTGAAATCAAATTGATACACACAGTTGTTAAGCTTTAAAATTACTTTCAGGTAACAAATAATTGTTTTGGAAACTCTGTACCTTCACTCAATTTTTTTATATTATCTCGAGGACTGACAATAATTGGATAACTTCTGTGGTTTGCCACTGGCACTTGTAAATTCCCTTTATTCATATTCTTACAATATATTCTCTTAAATATCTTCTTTCCACACTGATAGTGTTCATGGGACTGCTGATCCTACAAAAGAAGACAGGACGATGGAAATGGGGAAAGTGAAATACTGAGAACCCAGTGTTTACTTTTTATTGTCTATGTTTAGTTCTCCCACGTTTACAAAGAATAAATAAATTACTTATGTTTGCATGTGGAAACAAACATCTGTGATTTTTTTTAAAATTTTGTTCTAATAGATAAAAAGATGGCCTATCACAAAGTGAATGCAGACCAGAGAGCACAGGGGCACTCTCCATACCTTGACAACGATGAACTCCAAGCCACAGCGTTGGAACTGGAATGGGACATGGAAAAAGAGCTGGAGGAGCCTGGCTTTGACCATTTCCGACTGGATAGTGCAGTCCAGCATCACCTGGGAAACTCCCAGAGCCCTGACCTTGATCTCGAGCCCATCCAGGCTTCATCTTCTCCCAAGGGAAGATTCCAGAGGCTTCAGGAAGACCCCGACTACATCTCACACTACACGAGACAGGCACCAAAGAGCAATCGCTGCAGTTTTTTTCGGATACTGAAAGTATTTTGCACTGCTTTGATTTTATTTATTTTTGGAATTGTGATAGGATATTATGCTCGCAAGAAATGCCCCTCTCCCCCAGCATCTCAAGAACCAAATAATCCTCATATCTACCATGAAATTCTCAAGGAAATCAAAGCTGAAAACATTCAACAGATTTACAGGTATGTACCTTGGCATGTTTTTTTGTCTAAATGCAATTAGGTGTCAGTGTTAAGGCTTTATGTGATTTGTTTTATGTGGAATCATATTTACAAACCTTGACTTTTTCTTCATGTTCAGTTTTCTCATGATACTTGGGAAACTTTCATAAGAAAACTAGTGGAATTTACTCATATACAAAAGTAGTTGAATTTTTAATAATGTAAATTTGTGTTAATCACAATAGTTTTGCTTTAGCAATGTTCTATTACTAAATATGTTATTATCTTTAATGTACATGAATTGAAAAACATAGATTATTCAAAGTGAATAGAAATATAAACAATAGAACAGCTGTCCTAGGTCCAACTGATTCCCAAATAACACTGTTGAAAAGCAAGGTTTATATGATGTTTTGTAATATTTGGTGCTTAAAAAAAATTCCTGACAAATTTTTGGCACAAAAATGAAGCCTAGCTTGTGGTTTTATCTAAATGGTGAATTAAACCTTTAGTCTGCATTGCTTTAGGATGAAAAAATTGGCCTTTGCACTCTGAAAGACCACGATTTGTTTATTTTTTATTCTTTATAATCTGTTTTAAGAATATAAATTGTTGTAAAATATCTGCTGACTGGGATTTGATTTTATTTTTTTTTTCCATGTGGAATCTTTTCACTGCTTTGAAAGTTTATATAACATGTTCATATTAGAGTATAATCACTTTTCTTTAGCGGTGAGTGTGGGAGAAACTAAGTTTTCCTTCCAAATTTTGAAAGTTATTTGAGGGGGCAGAGTAGCTTATTTTGGCTTCTGGAACAGAAAGTTCCTTTCTCATGATAAAGGCAATGCATTACAGATTTTTTGATCAGTACCAGTTCAGGAGCAGCAGAACTTACAAACCTGAGGTTAGAAAAGATTGTTGTCATGGTCATCCAAAGAAGTCTTCTTGAGTAAAGCAGAAATACATTTGAAAGTAACCACAGGAGTGTTCTAACAATATTGTCTTTTATTGTATCTGCTAAATCAAGTCCTAAATCCTGATGTGGTTAATACAGTGTTTTGAGCCAACACTGTTACTAAATGCAAGGGAAAAAAATAAATATGCAGGATTTCATGTCAGTTTTCATGTGCTGAACTGACTCTACTTTAGACAGACTAATTATTTTCATAATGGGAAAGGGTACAGGTGATGAAAAATGCTGATTTTTCTTCTTTTTATGTAAAAAATTAACTTCTTTGTCTTTTCAGAGAGTCAATTGAACTGAATGCTGTCATTAGGCTTAGTCATGACAAAAGTATTGGAATAAACTAAGCCCTGAGATTAGATATTATACAAATTACAGCAAATTGGTGACATGTCTGTCAAACTCAGGATAATACTTTGTCTTTGGGGACTGGGAGTTGCTTGCCATTTTATTATTTCAAAGAGTGGTTTAAAAACATCCCTTTTCAAACTCTTCATCACTTGTCAAATGATTTCAGTCTACTATTAGTATATTAGTGAGAATCTGGACTTTAACTGAAATGAATTATATGAATACTTTGGAACTTAAAAAACTTATATAGTTGCTAGCCTTTTACATAATTTTTAGTATTTGATATTTTTTTTCTATTTAATGGCATGATTTCAACAAATGTAGTCAACCATTAATTCAGCTGCCTATCAATTCTGTATATAAATATATAATCAATGCTTTTAGTATACTGCATTACCCACAAGATTTTTCTTAAGCCAACATTTTGATCTGAGACAGATTTTATCCCATGTTGTTTTAAGTTGCTTTTTCTCAACATCTGTTTGGCAATAGTCAGAGACTGCAAGGAAACTTGTGTGTATTTAGCCCCACAAGTACAGAACATGCAACATATGTTGCTTGGGTAAAAAAAAACACAACCCAAACCTGACAAAGTCAATATATGTTATTGGAAAACTTCTTTCAATATAACACTTTGATTTATTAGGAAAGTGGCAGCTGCTTAGCTTGCAATTTCTCTTCTAACTCTTACTGGGAATGACATTAATTTAATTATCTTTGTTTACTACTTAGATCAGACTTGGTAATGGTAAAGGATTTTGCTAACTGTCCTGAGAAAGGAATTGGGAGGAAAAAAAAACCTGTTTAAAAGACAGAGTTGCCAATCGTATTGTCCAAGCAGACGTCACCTCACTGTGCTTGCAAGTCTGCAGTGGGAGCTGTTCACCCCAACAGGGGTGAAATCTGCTTGTGATCAAATGAAGCTTTGAGGATTGGGACCCTCTGGGCTTCTAAAGGGGTGGCAGAAGTGCAGCAGTGGACTTGTGTTTGCTTTGTTGAGATTTGTGGATTCTGTGAGTTGACTGAAACCTGTCTACCAATCCATGTTAGGAATGGAGGGTCATTGCTGCCCAGGGAAACGGTTTAGTCCCCATCCCTGGAGGGATGGAAAAGGTGTGTGGATGTCTTGGAAGTGCTGGGTTAGTGTTCTTGTCCGGCTTCTCCACTGGAGGCTCTTGGTGGGAGCCGATGTGCAGCTCTTCTGTCAGGCCCATTCTGGCTGTCTACATCAGCCGGGTCCATGATAAGCATTTTTCTCAGCAGACACACTAGAAATCATTAGGTAAGAAAACTCAGCGTTGGCTTTTATTCCTTCAACTTTGCACCTTGCTTCCCGTGAAATGTCAATGTTACAGAATTTCCGTGCAATTTAGCACGGTTGTAATTACTGGTCTTGGCCACGTTCCTAATCAATGATACAGCCTAAGTAAACATTATCTCTGTAAGCCTTTCTGAACACTTCCGCCCGCCCCCTGCAGGGAGGTGCTTGCAATATTGACAGGAAAAAGTTGAAATCAGTTTACTCCTGATGTTTCAGGGGTTTCAAGAGGTGTTAAGTTGTGAGAGGTGCCTGAAAGGGGAGAAGGAGTTGTCACCAAAAAACTTAGAATTTTTCTTCATCCTGCACGTTGCATTTTACATGCTGACAAAAATTGGCACCAATACTGTTAATAGGACTCAATCAGTAAATCTAATGATTTAGCAGTATGAATACTAGATTTGCTCACATAAATATTTATGACATAACCTGCTCCATAATACAGGAGATTCAGAACTGGTAAAACCAGACATAATTCTGCAAACATCACTGGGCTGATAGGAATCCAGTAATTGTGTCTGTCTGTGCCATGAATATGGCTTCTCCCAGTTTTCTTTCTTTCTTCTTTATGTCCTTATGAGAAGGGCATAAATCCCACACCCAAAAGAGACGAGGTGGAAGTTGAAACACAAAATACTTTGGGCGCTGTTTAAATTTATATCTGTAACTAGCAGAACTTACCAGGACAAAACAGATGGATAAAGCTGGTAAAACTGATAGGCTGAAAGCAGGTTATCTCCTGGGACAGCGGGTTGAGACTCCATGGCAAGACTGAGTTCTCAGAGCCCTTTTAGAGAAAGCATGTCAAGAGGGCGGAGCTGGAGGGTCTTCTGTGCTTTGAGTCCGCACCATGCTCCCTGAGGAATGTGTCTGCAGCTCCAAAGCACAATCATTAGCCTAGGAAAGGTCCTGTTTTCAAAAGTGATGAATGCTTTTAGATGTGGAAGTCTCTACAGTTTATAATAAATGCCGAAGGTCGTAAGAGTCAGACTTTCAAAAATACAGAAACACCCAGTAATTTCGCTAAGTGTGCTGTTGAATTCTCAGAAGGAAATTTGCAATTAAAAATTTCACAATTCTCACTGCAATCTGACTTTTTAAAGCTACTTTTTAAAATGGCATTTAGATTTCTAATATCACTTAAGTGCTTTTGAAAATTCATCTGATTTTTCCTTCTCACCCTGTATAAAAAGGGGGATGCTAAAGAAGTGTATTTTTATTCTGTTGCTACATATCTGGGTATGTATGTAGATTCAGGGTAAAATGGTAAACATTTGAGTTTTGTGCAATTGAACTTTGAGTTTTTTTCAGTTAATATTTGAGTTTAAAATTTTTAACAAAATCTAAAAGGACAGGGCAATAAAAACACAAAAAGTAGCAGAAATGCAATCTTATCAAAGACCTCTATGATTATAATTATCACTATTATCCAATTTGGCATCTTTTTCTTAGAAAATATATATTGCATTGCATCTTTAATTTCTTTATTGAGCATTTCAGTAGGGGAAGTATGAAAAATGGTATTTTTATTTTATAAGAAATTATTTCAGTTGGGTTGCTCCAAAACCAGGTAAAAATGAAACTATCCTAGTTTATTTAGAGAATGTGGGGTATCAGAATTTTTTACGGTTGTAATTTTGGATTTGACTTTTGCAAATTAAATGGATAAACAAAGATTCATGTTGAATAGTAAGAATTAAAAAAAAAGGCAGTTGTGTTGATGTCAGTGATAACTCTAGCTTATACATTGTTTGTCAGATCAGCCAATTCACTCTGACGGTTTTAAAATTCTTGTAGCCTTACTCTGCTTTACTCAGTAATTCCTCTCAGCAGTCATACGTCTTGGTTACTATTAGGTTCACAGTTTCTTGGATACATTTTTCCATTATTAAAACCGGGAGGGGGCACAGAGAAAGGAGTCTGCTTTGCTCTCCAACCAGTCTATAGAGCGGCTCCTACATTTCACCTCTGGTTTTTATCCTGTATGTTCTCACTCAAATGCTTTCTTCACTATCACTTTTTCCCCTCCTCGAGCAATAGGGAGGTTTAAATCCCTTTGTAATACCTGTAGTTGTAACTAACTGTCCTTTAGAGACATATCTGTTCCTTATTCCAGCGGGTAATATCACCTGCAGAATCTCCCAAATCCATCTCTGGCAAGAATTGATTTGTCATTGGTGCCTGTTGCCAGCCATAACTTCAGCTTAATTCTTCAAAGGGCTTAGGAGGGCAGGCAGCAGCAGCTCTCCTGTGCCGTCATGGCCAAAGAACAAAAGTGCCTGTGCAGTGAGAAAAGGAGTTTACTTGTTATTTTCTTTAAGTGAGAAACTTCCATACACAACTGTTTCTTGTCCCTGATTAGTTGTAACCAGTACTGTTAAAACCTTGGAGCATCAAACCTTTTCCTTGGGTTTGTGAGAAACACGTATCTGAGGAGCAAAGAGAGCTTAGAACTTCTTGAAAAGTTTGAATTCTGGAGGTTTGGTCTGAATTAAATTTACAGGCTGCTGAATTAGATTTACAGGCAAGTTGCCTTTGTCCCAGGAATGAGAAATCACAGCAGGAGCAGAGCCTTTCCTTCTAAGGGAGAGGGATGTGTGGAGAGAAAGGAGGGCTCCGGTGACAGTGACTGCTGCCCTTGGGAAAGACCCATTTGTCCCTATTCCTGTTAATAGTTATTATTAATTAACAGCTCCCTCTGACCCCCCCAGGGCTGCTGGCAGCAGTCTGCTGGCCTAGGCTGCTCTCATTCCACTTATGGTCTGAGTTGTTGTTTTTGTCATGCCAGCAGCTGAAAAATGCTCTGCAAAAAGCAAATCTCAATGAGAACTCGTCATTTCCCTCCTGTATGTTAGTCTCAGATATTTATTGTATTGTATATGCAAGTATTAAATCTAGTTAGGCTGAGTCTGAAGTCATGCCTGCTGCATCTTTAGGAATGGATGTTGTCGTGTTCCTGGGTAACCAGCAGCTAAGTGAGCTCAATAGATTTATTTCATTCCCACACTGTGGAATCACTTGGGGTTCTCTTCATTCACATGATAATTTTGAATGTGTATTTATAAGTACAAAGGCCCCTTTGAAAGGAGATAAGAGTAATGTCAAACATTACTTATCCTCCTGCTACCTGCCCAGCAGAGAATGGCTCTGAGAACACGGGGAGGTGTCTTTTGTGGAACAAAGATGCCCTGTGTGACCCAAGTGGTATCTGTGGAACAGTGACTTGATAAATTTAGGCTTCAGATACCCACTTACGTCAAATATGATTTCTTTTTATACCAAAAAATAGGCTATATCTGCACTTCAGAGGTGTTAAGAGGAAAGCTTGTCTGTTTTATAGGTTTCTTTGGTTTCATTCAGTTGATTTTTTTTTTTATTTGCCAAACGTAGCTCTTTCATTTGTTTTGTTTTCTGTAGATGAAAGAAGGAAGCATTATACTGATATAATACTTGACAAAGAGGTGTAATTTTGATCCTGTTAGGGTCAGTTACAGATTATACTTATAATATTCCGCTTCTTTGTTGAAGAAATGTCTTAGCTTATGGTTTACTTAACATTGAAAGGGCATGTTTCATGTTTCAAGTCCACCATGTATTTCACTAAGAACAATTTTTCCTCTTGTATTTTTTTTGTTTGTTTTGTTTTTTTTAATGGCAACCATAAACATTTATTGATTTTTTTTTTTTTTTAGATGTTTGATTTGGGAAATCATTTGCAGTGCAGTCTGATTTTTATGTATGATTTTTACTGTATCCTTGGTAAATTAAGTACACAGTGTGGCCTTAAAATAATTTTCCTAAGCGATATCTGTGTGATTTCCTGAGCAACAAGTATTGTATGGCAATGAATTAGAATCAATAAGCTCTATTATACCTGCTCAGCATAATAAGTGATAAGTCCCTTGACAAATTTCCTTATCTGTCACAGCTCACACGAGTGGCTTTGGTCTTACTGCTCCTTTTTCAAAACCAACATACATTTTTCTGCTAGAGAACATGGAAAGGAAAGCTCAGTTGGGCCAACTTCCTGATTTATCTTTAAAGACAGGAAATGAATTTAATTTTGTGTTTCACATGTAAGAAAATAAAATAGAGATTGACAAACCCCAGAGACCTTCTCTGAAAAGAGAAGAGGCAGAAGACAGATTTGTGTCTTGTATTTGATGTCCTATGTAAACATCATATGTTAACAGTGAGAAAAGTGGGAATGAGCTTTTGGAA